>NC_050198.1:56891984-57491984 GCF_004126475.2 Phyllostomus discolor | reverse complement strand
GCAAAACTGCTGTAGTTCCCAGTCTGGCACTTGGCATTGGGGTTCGTGGTTGCCACAGGAGCTTTGGCAGAGAACCAGATCAGCAATTGTAACTCCAGAGCTTCCTCCCCTACAGAGCAGGGAAGGCAATCCCGTGGCAGGAGAGACCTGGATACTTGAATGGGTGGAAGAAAGATGCAGAGGGAGATGCAAAGTGGCCTTGTTCCTCCACTGGGACTGTGGTCACCAGCTAGGACATTACCAGAGAAATTAGGGAGGTGAGTGGCACCTGGAGAAGGGAGAAGATTTGGGCCATGATGGACCCTGACCAAGACAGTCTCTGGACTGGTTAGAGTTGTGCTATGTGAAAAGCCAGGTGCTTGTTAAGAACAGTGGGTTCAAACAAGGGGAATTTACTCAAAATAAAAAAGGCTCTCAACTACTGTTTAAGGAGTTCTCATAGCAGCTGGGCCAGTGAAGAAGGAGGAGGAAGGGTGCAACTTGCTCCAAATCGGGGCAACTCACATCAGGAACACCATGGTGGATTAAAGGAGCTGACCATGTGGAGGCCATGTGAAGGACAGTGGAGGCCAAGCAGCATTGTGAAGGCCTGGGCTGGAGGCTGGGAACCTGTGAGTATTGCAGTAAGATCTAGCCCCCCCATCCTCACAAAGTTACAGGAAAGAAAAAAATGGAATTCCAGGACTCCTCTGCCTGTAGCATCCATGAGGACCTGCAGAACTTGCTCAGTGGGTTTAAAGTAACTAGGAGGAATTTTTTTCCTTTTTCCTTTCCCAAGTGTGAAACAATAAGACCTGGAGCTGTGAAAGGACCAAATACAGATCCCAGAGAGATCACAAGGTTAACACCAACAACTGAGAAACTGAGACAAATTTCCCTTTGCTACCCATAGAACTTGCATTTTATTGTTTATTTTTATTATTACTTTTTTGATATTTTATTTCTTTTATTTGAATATTATATTTTATTTATTTTCTTTCTATTTACTCTATTCATTTTATTTGATTGATTCCACTGTTTGATTGGCTTTCCTTGTTTTCTCTTTCATATTGCATTTTAATTTTTCTTCTTTCACTTTACTCATAATCCATAAAAACACTACTTTTGGCCTTTTACTTTCTACTCCTTTTATTCAGATCATACATTTCTTGTCATACTACTGTTGTTCCGATATTATTACAAATAATTGTTGTTTCATATTATTGTAAATACTACACAGAAACACCTCCCTGGTCTTATCCCATTTCACTATCTTCTTGAGCTTTATTACTGTAATGGTTCACTCTGTTCTCTTGTACACTACACCTAGTTTCTATTCTTTACACTCACTATATCTGTTCATCTAACCTTGCACAAGTGCTCTGTTTTCTGGATTCAGCTCACAATCCTCCTCCCCTCTAACAAGAGCCTTATCTCTCTTTTCCCTGTTATAAAAAGTGGCTAGTTCGGTGAACTACCGCATTTAATGCTATACTTATCCAAATAATCTCCTATCTTTTCTCTACTTGTTGGTATTTTAAATCCCATAGATTACTCTCCAACTGCCTTAATCCATTTTACCTACCACCTGCCACTGATCACATACAAGATAAGGTGGGAGCTATGAACATCAGTATACCTGTTAGAAGAGAGAACCCACCAACAAAGGAACCACCAAGGTAAAAACCCAAGTACAACAAGAGAGCCCACACAAACAGAAGAAATAGTAAACCTAGAGCATCCAGACAAGGAGATTAAAGAGACCACACCACTGAATCCCATATAATTCTTACCATAGAAGTTCACCCTACAAAGACAGCTAGCAAAATAGAACAACAGGAAGTACAGGAACAAACAGAGTCCCCTAAAATGAGGAGTCAAAAAAGAACCTGCAATCAAAAAGAATGGAAGACTCTCCAATCAAAGAGCTAAATGAAGTGGAGGTAAGCAAACTATCAGATATAATATTCAAAAGAATGGTTATAAGGATGCTTAGCAAGTCACATACAACTACAAGGAACTAAGTTTGAACAACAACAGCATGAAAAGAGAAATAGAAACTATAATAAAAAATGAATGAAAGGAAAATAAAATCTCAGAAAAAAAGCACTCTACAAGGAGTCATATGCAGGCTGGATGAATCAGAGGACTGAACTGGTGAGCTGGAAGACAAAGTAGATAGAAAAACACTAATACAGCAGCTACACACACACACACACACACACACACACAAGAAAAATGTCTCAAAATATATTAAAATAGCTTAAGGGAACTGCAAAACAGCATGAAGAGGAAAAACATTTGAATCATAAGAATACCAGAGGAAGAAGAAAAAGAGGAAGGGACAAAACCACTTTCTTTTTTTAATTTTTTTTTGCATTTTTTTGCATTTTTTAATTTTATTTTAATCATTGTTCAACTACAGTTTTCTCCCTTTTACTCCCATTCCATCCCACCCACCCAACCCTCCTCACTTCCCTCCCATTACCACCCTCCCGCTAGCTTTTGTCCATGTGTCCTTTAAACATGTTCCTGTAAACCATTCCCATTTTCCCCTGAAATTCCCTCTTCTCTCCCCTCTGGTCACTGTCAGTCTGTCCCCTATTTCTGTGTCTTTGGTTATATTTTGCTTGTTTCTTTGTTTTGTCGTTTAGATTCCCGTTAAAGGTGAGATCATATGGTATTTGTCTTTCATTGCCTGGTTTGATTCGCTTAGCATAATGCTTTCCAGCTCCATCCATGCTGTTGCAAAGGGTAGGAGCTCCTTCTTTCTTTCTGCTGCATAGAATTCCATTGTGTAAATGTATCATAGTTTTTTGATCCATTCATTTACTAATGGGCATCTTGGTTGCTTCCAGCATCTACCTATTGTAAATTGTGCTGCTATGAACATCGGGGTGCATAGGTTCTTTTGTATTGGTGCTTTAGTGTTAGGATATAGTCCCAGCAGTGGAATTGCAGGGTCAAAAGGCAGATCCATTTTTAGTTTTCTGAGGAAGTTCCATACTGCTTTCCATAGTGGTTGTAGCAGTCTGCAGTCCCACCAACAGTTCACTAGGGTCCCCTTTTCTCCACAACCTCTCCAAAACTTGTTGCTTGTTGCTTTGTTTATGATGGCCATTCTGACTGGTGTGAAGTGGTATCTCATTGTGGTTTTAATTGGCATCTCTCTGATAGCTAGCGATATTGAACATTGTTTCATGTGTCTTTGGATTTTCTGTATGTCCTCCTTGGAGAAGTGTCTGTTCAACTCCTTTGCCCACTTTTTAATTGGATTCCTTGTCTTCTTAGAGTGGAGTCGTGTAAGTTCTTTATATATTTTGGAGATGAAACCCTTGTCTGAGGTATCGTTGGCAAATATGTTTTCCCATACAGTTGGTTCTCCTTTAATTTTGATACTGTTTTCTTTAGCTGTGCAAAAGCTTTTTATTTTGATGAGGTCCCATTTGTTTATTCTTTCCTTTATGTCCCTTGCTCTTGGAGACATGTCAGTAAAAAAGTTTCTGCGTGAATATCTGAGATTTTCCTGCCTATGTTCTCTTCTAGGACTTTAATGGTGTCACGTTTTATATTCAAGTCTTTTATCCACCTTGAATTTATTTTTGTATAAGGTGTAAGTTGGTGCTCAAGTTTCATTTTTTTTGCACGTAGCTGTCCAGTTCTCCCAACACCATTTGTTGAAGAGGCTATTTTTATTCCATTTTATGTTGCTGCTTCCTTTGTCAAATATTAATTGACCGTAGAGACTTGGGTTTATTTCTGGGCTGTCTATTCTCTTCCATTGGTCCATATGCCTGTTTTTATGCCAGTACCAGGCAGTTTTGATTACAGTAGCCTTGTAGTATAGTTTAGTGTCAGGTATTGTGATCCCTCCTACTTTACTCTTCTTTCTCAAAATTGCAGCAGCTATTCAGGGTAGTTTATGGTTCCATATAAAGTTTTGAAGTGTTTGTTCTATGTCTGTGAAGTAAGCCATTGGTACTTTAATAGGTATTGCATTGAATGTGTAAATTGCTTTTGGTAGTATGAACATTTTGATGATATTAATTCTTCCAATCCATGAACACGGTATATGTTTCCATTTGTTTGTGTCTTCCTTGATTTCTCTCCGCAGTGTTATGTAGTTTTCTGAATACAGGTCTTTTACCTCTTTGGTAAGGTTTATTCCTAGGTATTTTATTTTTCTTTTTGCAATTTCAAATGGGATTTTTTTTCTTGATTTCTGCTTCTGCTGTTTCATTGTTGGTGTACAGAAATGCCTTTGATTTCTGGATATTGACTTTGTATCCCACTGTTTTGCCAAATTCATTTATTAGGTCAGGCAGTTTTTTTGTGGAGTCTATAGGATTTTCTATGTACACTATCATGTCATCTGCAAACAGTGACAGTTTTGTTTCCTCCTTTCTGATTTGGATGCCTTTTATTTCTTTTTCTTGTCTGATCGCTGTGGCTAAAACCTCCAGTACTATATTGAATAGAAGTGGTGAAAGTGGAACAAGGATTTGTCTTGTTCCTAATCTTAGTGGAAAAGATTTTAATTTTTGCCCATTGAGAATGATGTTGGCTGTAGGTCTCTCATATATGGCCTTTATTATGTTGAGGGATGCTCCCTCTATTTCCACTTTGCTGAGTGTTTTTATCATAAATGGGTGCTGTACCTTATCAAATGCTTTTTCAGCATCTATTGATATGATCATGGGGTTTTTGTCTTTGCTTTTGTTTACGTGATGTATTACATTTACTGATTTGTGAATATTGTACCATCCTTGCATCCCTGGAATGAATCCCACTTGGTCATGGTGTATGATCTTTTTAATGTACTGTTGGATGTGGTTTGCCGATATTTTGTTGAGGATTTTAGCGTCAATGTTCGTCAGCGATATTGGCCTGAAGTTTTCTTTCTTTGTTGTGTCTTTATCTGGTTTTGGAATTAGGATAATGTTGGCCTCATAAAAAGAGTTTGGGAGTCTTCCATCTTTTTGGATTTTTTTTGGAATAGTCTGTGAAGGATAGAGGTTAGTTCTTCCTTAAATGCTTTGTAAAATTCTCCTGTGAAACCATCTGGTCCAGGGCTTTTGTGTGTTGGGAGTTTTTTGATTACTGCTTCAATTTCTTTTGTTGTTATTGGTCTGTTCAGGCTTTCTGCTTCTTTTTCATTGAGTTTTGGAAGATTATATTTTTATAGAAATTTGTCCATTTCATCTAGGTTTTCAAATTTCTTGGCATACAGTTCTTTGTAGTAATTTCTTACAATCCTTTGTATTTCTGTAGTATCTGTTGTAATCTCTCTTCTTTCATTTCTGATTGTGTTTATTTGGGTCTTCTCTCTTTTTTTCTTGATGAGTCTGCTTAAAGGCTTGTCGATTTTGTTTATCTCTTCAAAGAACCAGCTCTTGGATTCATTGATCCTTAGAATTGTGCTTTTAGTCTCTATGTGATTTAATTGTGCTCTGATCTTGGTTATTTCCTTCTTTCTGCTTCTTTCTGGGCTGTCTCTGTTTTTGTTCCTCGAGTTATTGTAGACGTAGGGTTAGGTTGCTTGTTTGGAATGTTTCTAACTTTTTTAGGTGGGTCTGTATCAGTATGAACTTCCTCTCTGGACTGCCTTGGCTGGGACACAACCACTTTTTGAAAAAAATAATGACAGAAAACTTTGTGAGACTGGAGAGAGAAAAACCATGCAAGTTTGGTTAGCAGAGAGACTTCCAATCAAGATCAACCCAAAGAGGCCATACCCAAGACATATAATGATTATAATGCCAAGTTTTAAAGAAAAGAGAGAATTTTAAAAGCACCAAGGGAGAAAGAAGAAGTAACATTCAAAGGAGCTCCGATAAAGCCAGCAGCTGATTTCTCAATAGAAGCACTCCAATCCAGGAGAGAATGGCAAGCGAAATTACAAGTAAAGAAACACAAAGTCCTGAAACAAAGATTACGCTACCCAGTGAGGCTCTCAATTGAAATGGAAGGTGAAATAAGGATTTTCCCAGGCACATAGAGGCTGGATGTAAACATATCCACCAAACGCGCCTACAAGATATGCTAAAGGTACTATCATTAGAAGAGAAAGGAAAAGAGTTAAAGAGAGAGGAACAGAGGTACAAAGAGGGAAAATTGATAAATACCTATAAATAATAACCTTAAATGTTAATGGATTAAATGTTTCAATCAAAAGACACAAAGTAGCTGAAGGGGTAAGAAAAATGACCCACACACACGCTGCCTACAAGAGGTCCACCTCAGAACAACATACCATCACAGACTGAAAGTATAGAGATAGAAAAAATATTCCATGCATATGGACAGGAAAGAAAACCCAGGTAGCAAAGCTCATATCAGACTAAATAGACCTCAAAACAATGGCCATAAAAAGAGATGCAGATGAACACTTAATAATACTCAAGGGAAGAATCCATGAAGAATACATAAGCATTGTAAATATATATGCACCAATCATAGGAGTACCCAGATACATAAGGAAAATCTTGGAGGACTTCAAGAAAGATATTAACAGCAACACAATTATAGTAGAGAATTTCAACACATATTGTCAAAAATGGATAGATTTTCCAAACAAAATATGAACAAGGATATTGCAGCATGGAATAGCACATTAAATCAAATGGACTTAGCTGATATATATAGAACCTTTCATCCCAAAGAATCAAAATACACATTCTTTTCAAGTGCACATGGAATATTTTCAAAGATAGACCACATGAAGGACACAAAACAAACCTCAAAAAATTCAACAAATTTGAAATCTTATCAAGCTTTTTCTCTGACCACAAGGGACTGAAACTAGAAACAAACCTCAAGGAAACAAACAAACAAACAAACAAAAAAAAAAACACTCGAACTCATGGAGATTGAGTAGCATGCTATTAAACATCGAATGGGTCAAGAATGAGATTAAGGAAGATATCAGAAAGTTTCAGGAAACCAATGAAAATTAAGTCACAGCAGTTTAAAACTTAAGAGACACAGCAAAGGCAGTCCTGAGAGGGAAGTTCATAGAGATAAAGGCCTACCTAAAAAAGATAGGACCAATTCAAATAAACAACCTAACCCTACACGCACAAGAACTGGAGGAACAACAACAAAGCTGGCCCAGGGCAAGTAGAAGGAAGGATTTAATCAAGATCAGAGTAAAATTAAATGACAAAAAGACTAAAAGAACAATTCTAAGGATTAATAAATCAGGAGCTGGTTCTCTGAAAGGATAAACAAAGTTGAAAAGCTTTTTTGCAGATTCGCCAAGAAAGAAAGAGAGGACCAAAATAAACATAACCACAAATGACAAAGGTGAGATTACAACTGGTACCACAGAAATACAAAGAATTGTAAGTAATTGCTATGAAGGACTATATACCATGAAATTTGAAAACCTGTGTGAAGTGTACAAATTTCTACAAAAATGTAATCTTCCAAAACTGAATGAAGAAGCAGAAAAACTGAACAGACCTGTAACAGCTGATGAAATCAAAGCAGTAAACAAAAAATGCCTGGCACCCAACACCCTGGACTGGACAGTTTCACAGGACACTTTTAAATATATTTAGGGAAGAGCTAGCCCTTATCCCTCACAGACTATTCCAATAAATCCAAGAAGAAAGAAGTCTCCCAAGCTCTTTTTATGAAGCCAGCAACATCCTTATCCCAAAACCAGAAAAAGACACAACAAAGAAAGAAAACTACACACCAATATCATTGATGAACATGTACACTAAAATCCTCAACAAAATACTGGTAAACCACATCTAGCAATGTATTAAAAAGATCATACACCATGATCAAGTGCGATTCATCCCAGGTGTGCAAGGGTGGTACAATATTCGCAAATCAATAAACATAATACAGCACATAAACAAAAGGAAAGACAAAAATCTCATAATCATATCAATAGATGTGGAAAATGCATTTGTTAAGGTACAGCACCCATTTATGATAAAAACACTCCGGAAAGTGGGCATAAAGGTAACATTCCTCAATATAATACAGGCCCATACTACAGAGGTACAGCCAACATTATACTCAATAGGCAATAACTAAAAACTTCCCCAATAAGATCATGAACAACACAAGGATGTCCACTTTCACTACTTCTATTTAACATAGTATTGGAAGTCCTAGCCACAGCAACCAGACAAGAAAAAAAAAAGATGTCCAAATTGCAAAGGAGGAAGCAAAACTATCATTGTTACAGATGACATAATAGTATGCATAGAAAATCCTTTAGACTCCACCAAAGAACTACTCAACCTAATAAGTGAATTTGGAGAAACAGCAGGATACAAAGTCAAAATCCGAAAATCAAAGGCATTTTTTTGTATACCAACAATGAAATACCAGAAACAGAAATCAGGGAACAAATCCCATTTGATATAGCAACAAGGAAAATAAAGTACCTAAGAATAAACCTAACCAAGGAGGTAAAAGACCTATAATAAGTAAACTACACAACATTGAAGAAAGAAATTAAGGAAGACACAAACAAATGAAAACAAACCAAGTTCATGGATGGGAAGAATTAACATCATTAAAATGTCCATACTACCCAAAGAAACTTATAGATTCAACACAATCCCTATCAAAGTACCAATGACATATTTCACAGATATAGAATACACACTTCAAACCTTTATAGGGAACCATAAGTGACCTTGAATATCTGAAGCAATTTTCGGAAAGAAGAACAAACTACAAGGGATTACAATAAGTGATATCAAACTGCATTACAAGTCCACTGTAATAAAAAAAAAGTATGGTACTGGCATAAGAATAGACACACATGCAAATGGAAGAGATTAGAGAGCCCAGAAATAAACAAAAGTATCTATGGTCAATTGATATTTGAGAAAAGGGGAAGAAGCATAAAATGGAGTAAAAATAGTATCTTCAATAAATGGTGTTGGGAGATCTAGACATCTACATCCAAAGAAACAAAATGAGATCACCAACTTATACACAAAAACAAATTCAATGGTATAAAATGCTCTAATATAAGTTGTGACATTATAAAAGTCCTAGAGGAGAATATAGGCAGGAAAATCTCAGATATTCTATGCAGTAATATTTTCACTGATATGTTCCCTAGAGAAAGGAGCATAAAGAAAAAAAGGGATCTCATAAAAATAAAAGGCTCCTGCATGGCTAAAGAAAACAGCATTAAAATGAAAAGAAACCAACTGTATGGTAAAACGTATTTGCCAATGATACTTCAGACAAGGGTTTGATCTCCAAAATATATAAAGAACTCACATGACTCCACTCTAGGAAGACAAGAAACCCAATTAAAAATGGACAATGGACTTGAACAGATGCTTCTCCAAGGAGGACATACACAAGGTCCAGAGACTTATGAAAGGATACTCATTGTTACTAGCCATCAGAGAAATGCAAATTTAAACCACAATGAGTTACCACTTCACACCAGTTAGAATGGCCATCATAAGCAAGTCAACAAACAACAAGTGTTAGAGAGGATGTGGAGAAAATGGAACTTTAGTGCACTGTTGGTGGGGATGCAGACTTGGTACAGCTACTATGGAAAACAGTATGGAATTTTCTCAAAAAACTAAAAATGGAACTGCCTTTAGACTCAGCAATTCCACTAACTGGATTACACACTAAGAACCCTAAAATATCAATTCAAAATAACCTATGCACCCCAATGTTCATAGTAACACAATTTACAATAGCCAAGTGTCAGAAGTAATGTAAGTGCCCATCAGTAAATGAATGAATCAAAAAACTATGGTACATTTACATGGTGGAATACTACACAGTGTAAAGATTGAAAGAGCTTGTACCCTTTGCAACAGCATGGATGGGACTGCATAGCATTATGCTAAGTGAAATAAGCCAGGTGGTGATTGACAAATACCATATGATGTCACATATAAGTGGAACCTAATTAACAAAACAAACAAGCAAGCAAAATACAACCTTTGAAATTAAGAAAATACATACAGTAGCCAAAGGAGATGTCAGAGGATAATGGCAGGAAAAGGGGGAAGTGTTTTCAGGAAGGTGTAGGAAGGTACTTTGACAAAACCAAAGAGCAGTAGGATCAAGCGTGTGGAATGGGGATGTATGGGGTGAGGGGAATGTTGGTGGTAAAATGGAGACAACTGTAATTGAACAACAATTAAATGAAACACACACACACACACACACACACAATATTCCAAAAGTCATAGCACACCATAAAGGCACTTCTAAGGGGGAAGTTACATCAATACAAGCCTACCCTAAGAAACAAGAAAAGCTCCAAAACACCCCATAACCTTATATCTAAAGTACTAGGAAAAAAGAACAATGTATAAAGGAAGTAGAAGGAAGTAAATATTAAGTGCTAGAGTGAACACAAATTAAACAGAGACTAAAACATAGTAAAACAGATCTGTGAAACTATGAGCTGGTCCATTGAAAAGATAAACAATGTGATAGACCTCTAGACATATACAACCTCACAAGACTGAACTAGGAAGAAACAGAAAATATAAACAGACTAATTATCAGTAAAGAAATTGAATCACTAATCAAAAACCTCCAACAGACAAAAGCTCAGGACCATACATGTTAACTGGTAAGTTCTTCCAAACATTTAATGAAGAATAAATACTTATCCTTCTAAACTCTTCCAAGAAATTAAAGAGGAGGGAATGTTTTCAAAAATATCCTATATTGCCTCTAATAGCCTGATACCAAAACCAGACAAAGATACTACAAAAAAAAATTACAGTCCAATATCTCTGGTGAACATAGATGCAATAATTCACAACAAAATATTAGCAAACTGAATTCAAGAAGCATACATGAAAATGATCATCAACTGTATCAAGCAGGATTTAATTCATGGATATCGGGATGGTTCATTATCCACAAATTGGTCATCATGATTCACCACATTAACAAACAAATAATAAAAAGTATATAATTTTTGAATAAATCAATGCAGAAAACAGCATCTGACATCATATAACTTCCATATATGATGAAAACTCTCAATGAAGTGGGTATACAGGGAACACCCCACAACATAACAAAGGTCATATATGACAAACCCACAGCTAACATTACACTCAATGGTGAGAAACTGAAAACTTTTCCTCTGAGATAAGGAAGAAGACCAGGACTCCCATTCTCATGACTTTTATTCAACATCATATTAGAAATCTTAGCCTCAGCAATTAGAAAAGAAACAGAAATAAAAAACATCCAAACTGGAAAGGGAAAAGTAAAACTGTTGCTATTTTCAGATGACATGATAAAATATATAGAAAACCTTAAAGACTCCTTGGAAAACTATTAACAACCAGTAAACAAACTTAGTAAAGTTGCAGGATGCAAAGTGAATATACAGAAATCACTTGTGTCTCTTTAAATTGATACCAAACTCTCAGAAAGATAAATTAAGAAAACAGTTTTATTTACAATTACATTAAAATAATAAAGTACATAGCCTTGTCTGGTGTGGCTCAGTGGATTGAGCACTAGCATGTGAACCAAAGTGTTGCTGGTTTGATTTCCAGCCAGGGCACATGCCTCAGTTGTGGGCCAGGTCCCCAGTGTGGGGGCACATGACAGGCAACCACAAATTGATGTTTCTCTCCCTCTCTTTCTCCCTCTTTTACCCTCTGTCTAAAATAAATCAATACTATCTTTTAAAAAATAATAAAGTACATAGAATTCAATTTAACCAAAGAGGTAAAAGATATATTCTGGTAACTCTAACACTTTGATGAAAGAAATTGAAGATTACACAAATAAATGGAATGATATACTATGCTCATGGATCAGAAGGATTAACGTAATTAAAATGTTAATATGACTCAAAGCAATATACAGATTGAATGTAGTGCTTATCAAAATAGCAGTGATACTTTTCACAGAACTAAAATAATTAATCATAAAATTTGTATGTAGCACAAAACACCCCAAATAGCCAAAGCAAACACAAGAAAAAAAACAGAGCTGAAATGACCAATTAATCTACAATAAAATAGGCAAGAAAACACAATGGAGAAAAAACAGTCTGTTCAAGAAACGGTGTTGGGAAAACTGGGCAGCTATATGCAAGAACAATTAAATAAACTACTTTCCTACCCCATATACAAAAATAAACTCAAAATGGGTTAAAGACCTAAATGTGAGACCTGATACCATAACATTCCTAGAAGAAAACACAGGTATTAAACTCTTTAACATCAGCCTTAGAAATATTTTTTGAATATGACTCCTCAGGCAAGGACAACAAAAGCCAAAATTATCAAATAAGACTACATGTAACTAAAAGTATTTTGCACAGCAAAGAAAAACATCAACAATATGAAGTTGCAGTCTATTGAATGAGAGAATATAGTTGCAAATTGTATATCCAATCAGAGGTTGATATTCAAAATATATAAAGAATATTTTTAAAAATGGCATTTAAAAAAACCCAAATAACATGATGGGAAAAAATGTGCAGTGTATCTGAATAGAGATTTTTTTTTCAAAGGAGACATACAGCTGGCCAATGGACACATGAAAAGATGCTCAACATCACTAATCTTTAGGTAAATGCAAATCAACATGGCAATGAGATATCACTTCATTGTCAAAATGGCTATTATCAAGACAACAAATAAGAAGTGATAGAATGTGGAAAAAGAGAATTTGTGAACACTGTTGATGGGATTGTTAATTGGTGCAGCCACTACAGAAATAAGTTTGGTGGTTCCTCAAAAACTAAAGTCAAAATTAAGTAGAAGAAAGGAAATAATTAAGTAAACTCTTCAAAGTAAACTTCCATTGAACTTCTGGGTATTTATCTGAAGAAAACAAACAAACTAAGTAGAAAAGATACATATACCCCATGTTTATGGCAGCATTATTTATAATATCCAAGATATGGATATGGAAGTAACCTGATATTCCATCGATAGATGAATGGATAAAGATGTGGCATATACATATATATGGACTTTTTGGCCAACCCCATATATATATATATATATATATATATATATATATATGGACTTTTTGGACAACCCTATATATATATATATTTGTATGTATGTATGTATATACCTACACACACACACAAACATAAATAAATAAATAGATAAATAAATAAATGTATATATATACATATAGTGTACATCTATATATATACATATACATATAGAATATTACTCAGCCATGAGAAAGAATGGAATCTGACCATTTGTAACAACATGGATATCTGTTCTGTAAAAGGTATTATGCTAGTAAAATAAGTCCAACACAGAAAGACAATACTATATGATTTCACTTATATGTGGACTCTAATGAACAAAATACACCAGGGGACACAAGAGAAACGGGCTGATAGATACAGAGAACAAACTGATGGTTGGCAGTGTAGAGGGTGTTTGGAAGACTGGGTGAAAAAGATGAAGGAGATTAAGACATAAAAAATTCCAATTATAAAATAAATAAGTTCTAGTTGATTATTTGTTTCCAGGGATTGCAAAGAGGAATCTTCATGTGTTCCATCATATTCTTTTCCCTCTCCAACTATTCCTTTTGTGAGATGTAATGTACAATATAGAGAATGTAATCAGTAATATTATAATAAATTCATGTGGTATCACATGGTGAATAAACTTATCATGGTGATCACTTCATAAAATATATAAATGAAAATTTGCTATGTTGTACACCTGAACTAATATTGATATAATATTAAATGTCAAAAATGCTGTAATGAAAAGGAAAAAAAAAGCAAGCCTATTTCACAAATTTGCATGATTTTTTTGTGAAATGGTTGGTATTTCTTTCAAATGTTCATAATTCAATATTTTTTTGTATAAACTACCTTACATTTACTCTGTATATAATCTTTTATATTTCATGATAGGCTATAGTGTTTGACCTTATTTAATTTTAATATTTTTCACTTCACTGCTTGATTGCTTGATTATATAGCCACAATTTGATGTTTATTACTATAATGTGTTTCAGGGACTTCATGAAAAGACTGGTGTATTTACAGCTGTTAAGGTGATGAATGCTCGTAAGGTAATATTATATTCTGTTTGCATTTTATTCCCTTAATGGAATATGGTCTAAGGACAAATAGCTCAGAAAATATTGTCTTGTTCTTTAAGCATTAGTATGTATAATTATTATGTTTCTCTGGACTTAATATATTTATCATTTAATATTTTTCTACCCACTAGTATATTATCTTTATTACTGATTTATTATGTCTACAGATAAAATACTTTATTTTGGTATTCTATAGGAATGAAGGAATCATCTGCATATATATCTACTTCTATTTGATTATTTGTTTCCAGGGATTGCAAAGAGGAATCTCCATGTGTTCCATCATATTCTTTTCCCTCTCCAACTATTCCTTTTGTGAGTTGATGTCATTAGATTTCCAATAACAGGTAAAAGGAAAAAACTTGTCACAGATATGCATTTTTCTTGCATTTTCTGACAGACGGACAAGAGAGACAGTTTAATTGGCACTGTTTCTGCTAACATTTATAAAGTTGTGTCAAGGTTTATAACATACCATAATAGAATTTGGTAACCACTGATTTCCATCCTATTCTTCAGCATGAGTGCCTCACTTTCTCAATATAATATTAGCATGAACATAGTAAAGGTCACAAACTTTTCACTTCATTATACTTTAAAGGAAAATTCTCAAATATTATGTTTGAAAAGATAAATATATTCACTGAATGGTTGTCAATACCATAAACTGTTGTTTTACAATTTCTGCACAGAGTGAATTGCTGAAACTATTTAAAGAATTGCATGACTTGTTTTGCCAGTAAATGTCAAAAGTTGCAAACTAATCTGAGTTTCAAGGGATTTTGAAATTTTGTGTATTTATTTTGTCCTACAAATTATGACTTTCCAATAATCAGCCAAGTACTATTTGGGTGTGACCCACTAAAATAATCATTTCCTTATATGAACTTGAGAAAACTTGACCCACTTTTAGTTTACTTTTTAAATGCTCTAACTTTTGAAATATTTAAAAATCATATTCAATCCATAAAGTCAATTACCTTGTTTCATAAGAGAAAATAACATTTTGTTAACATCAAATTGTAATTTTCTCATTAAAGTGAGAGTTAAATCTGTTTTTATGAATTTGGTGCCAAGTTTCTGCATATGTAAGAATATAATTTTTAAAAAGATTTTGTTTATTGATTTTTTGATAGGGCAAGGGGTGGAAAAAGAGAGGGAGAGAAATCAATGTGTAGTTGCCTCTCATGTGCCCCCCACATTGGGGACCTGGCCCATAACCCAGACATGTGCCCCAACCAGGAATCAAACTGGCGGCCCCTTGGTTCACAATCTGGTGCTCAATACAATGACCCACACCAGTCAGGGCAAGAAGATAGTTTTTAAATGAAAACTACTAGCAAAGATTGAGAAAGGAATAATATTATGTTATTTTTCCATTTAGTACAAAAGACAGCACAAAATAAAGAATAAATCATTTTCAGAATGTACTTGCGACTCTAATTATATATTGTTCTAGGTTTGCAGACCCCTTTACCTGAAGTAGGAAGACAAGTGAGAGTAAATAAATATCAGAAGTCTGTTGGATGGAGATACAGTGTGAGTAATGAAAATCCTCATTACCCTCCAAGTAGTCTTCCCTTTTCTTCTTTTTCTTCGAGAAGCTTCTGTTTTGTTTTATTTTTAAATTTATTTTATTGTATTTTTCATTACCATTTAGTCCCCTTATACTCCACTTCCCCCAGCAATCACTACTCTGTTGTCCATGTAAATGAACCTTCTTTCCTTTCTACTCAATCCCTCCACCCCCTAACCTCTCCTCACCTCCTTAGCTGTCATCCTGCTCTCTATCTATGAGTCTACCTCTATTTTGCTTGCTAGTTCAGGTTTTTTTTTTTTCATTATATTCCACATATGAGTGAAATGACATGGTATCTATCTTTCTCTGACTGTTTTTTTTTCACTTAGCATAATGTTCTCCAGGTCCATCCATACTGTCACAAAGGGTAAAATATACATCTTTTTTTTTTTACCACTGAGTAGTATTCCATTGTGTAAATGTCCCATAGTTGTTTTATCTACTCTTCTACTGATGGATACTTGGGCTACTTCCATATCTTGGTGATTGTAAATAATGTTGCAATGAACATAGGGGTGCTTATGTTCTTTAGAATTAGTGTGTTGGGACCTTTTTGATATATCACCAGAAGTGGGATTACTGGGTCACAAGGAAGGTCCATTTTTAACTCTTTGAGGTATTTACATATTGCTTTCCACAGTGGCTGCACCAATCTGCTTTCCCACCAACAGTGTAAGAGGGTTCATTTTTCTTCACATCCTAATCAGCACTTATTTGTTAATTTATTGATCATATATATTCTGACCAGTGTGAGATGATATTTCATTTTTATTTTAATTTGCATTTCTCTGATGATTAGTGACACTGATCATCTTTTCATATGTCTATTAGCCATTTGTATGTCCTTTTTGGAGAAGTGTCTATACAAGTCTTTGCCCATTTTTTAATTGGGTTGTTTGTTTATTTGTTTGTTTGGTGTTGAGTTTTGTAAGTTCTGTATAACTTTTGGATATTAACTCCTTATCAAATGTATTGGCAAATATGTTCTCCCATTTTATGAGTTGTCTTTTATATTTTATTGATGTTTTCCTTTCCTGTGAAAATCTGTTTAGTTTTATGTAATCTCTTTTTTTATTTTTTGTTTCTGTTGCCTAAGAAGATATATCTGATAAAATATTGCTTCTAGCCATGTCCTAGATTTTGCTGCCTATGTTTTCATTTTTCTTTAAGTTTTTTAATTGTTGTTCAAGTACAGTTGTCTGCATTTCCCCCGAACAATCACCCCTACCCCAGCCATCCCCACCTCCCACCCTTGATCCTAAGCCCCTTTCATTTTTTTCATGTGTCCTTTATAGATATCCTATGTTTTCTTCTAGTATTTTTATGTTTTCAGTTCTAATATTTAAGGCTTTGATCCATTTTGAATCTACTCTTGTGTGAAGTGTAAGAAGGTGGTCTAGTTTTATTTTTTGTGCACATATCTGTCCGCGTTTTCTAACAGCATTTATTGAATAAACTCTCTTTAGCCAATTGTGTGTGTTTGCTTCCTCTGTTGAATATTAATTAATTATAAAGATGTGGGTTTATTTCTGGGCTCTCTATTCTGTTCCATTAATTGTACCATGAAGTTTTGATTACTATGGCTTTATAGTATAGTTTGATATTAGGTAGTGTGATTCCTCCAACTTTATTCTACTTTCTCACTGTTGGTGTGTGGGGTCTTTTGTGGTTCTATATACAATATTTTGAAATATTTGTTCTAGTATTGTGAAATACATAATTGAAATCCTGACAGGAATTGCATTGAATTCTTGTTATCCATGAACACAGTATGTGCTTCCATCCATTTGTATCTTCTTCAATTTCTGTGTTTAGTGTCTTATAATTTTCTGAGTCCAGGTCTTGTACATCCTTGGTTTTGTTTATTCCTAAGTGCTTTATTCTTTCTGAAGCAATTGTGAATGGCATCCATTTCTCCATTTCCCTTTCTGTTAGTTCATTATTGGCATATAGAAATGTGACTGATTTCTGGATCACAAGTCCGATCCATGCTGCTTTGTATCCTGCTGCTTTGCTGAATTCATTTATTAGTTCTAGTAGTTTCTTGATGTAATCTTTGGGGTTCTCTATGCATAGTATCATGTCACCTGTGAATAAAGACAGTTTTACTACTTCTTTGTCAATTTGGATGTCTTTTATTTCTTCTTCTTGTCTGATTGCTATAGCTAGGATTTTCAGTACTATTTTGAATAAGAGAGGTGGAAGTGGACATTGCTGTCTATTTCCAAGCTTAAGGGGAACATTTGTAGTTTTTGTCCATTGGGTACATTGCTGTCAGTGGGTTTGTCATATATGGCTTTTATTATGTTTATGTACACTCCTTCTAATCCCACTTTGCTGAGAGTTTTTCTCATAATTTCTCGTACTGTATATTATCAAATGATTTTTCTGCATCTATTTAAATGGTCATGTATTTTTTATCCTTCATTTTGTTTACATGGTGAATCACATTTATTGATTTGCAAATGATGTATCAACCTTGCCTTCCCAGATTAAATCACACTTGTTCATGCTGTATAATCTTTTTGATGCATTGCTGTATTGTTTGCTAATATTTTGTTGAGGATTTTAGCGTTTATGTTCATTAGAGATATTGGTCTATAATTTTATTTTTTAAAATATTTTATTCATTTATTTTTCAGAGAGAGGGGAAAGGAAGGAGAAAAAGAGGGAGAGAAACATCAATGTGTGGTTGCCCCTTGCACTATCCCAATTGGGGACCTGGCTTGCAACAGAGGCATGTGCCCTGACTGTGAGTTGAACCAGTGACCTTTTGGTTCACAGGCCCGCACTAAATCCACTGAGCTACACCAGACAGGGCTATAATTTTATTTCTTTGCAGCATCTTTACATATTTTTTTAAATTAGGATAATGCTGATGTTGTAAAAGGCCAAAGTTTGGGAGCATTCCCTTCTCTTGAATTTTTGAAGTAATTTGAGAAGAAGAGGTGTTAGTTCTTCTCATAAAGTTTGGTAATATTCACCTGTGAAGCCATCTGGTCCAGGGCTTTGTTTGTTGGGAGTTTGTTTTTTTAAAAATAAAATAAACAATGAAACAAGAGGATATAACTGTAGTAAACATTTACATACTCAACATAGCAGCACCTAAATATGTGAAGCAAATCTTGGCTGACATAAAGGGAGAGATCAACAGAAATACAGTCATAGTCAAGGACTTTAACACCCCACTGACTTCAGTGAATAGATCTTGCAGGCATAAAATCGACAAGGAGACAGTGGTCTTAAATGATACACTAGATCAAATAGATTTAACTAATTTCTTCAAAGCACCACAAAGCAACAAAATATACATACTTTTCAAGTTCACATGGAATGTTTTCTAGGATAGGTACATGTTAGGACATGAAACAAGTCTCAACAAATTTAAGAAGATTGAAATCATACCAAGCATCTTCTCTGACCACAATGCTATGAAACTAGAAATCAATCATAAGAAGAACACCAAAACACATGCAAAGTCATGAAAGCTAAGTAACATGTTATTGAACAATGAATGAATGGATCAACAGCAAGCTCAAGGAAGAAATCAAAAGATACTTTGAAACAAATACAAATGAGGACACAACAATCCAAAATCTGGGGGACACTGGGAAAGCAATCCTAACAGGGAAATTCATAACATTAGAAGCCTCTCAGAAAAGAAAGAAGGAAAAACTCTAATAAATAATGTAAACTTAACTTAAACGAACATGAAAAAGAAAACAAACAAAGTCCAAAGTGAGTGGAATAAGGAAGTAATAAAGATCAGGGCACAAATAAGCAAAATAGAGTCTAGAGAAACATTACAAACAATCAATGAATCCAAGAACTGGTTCTTTGAAAAGATGAACAAGATTGGAAAACCTTTAACCAGACTCATCAAGAAAAGAAGAGAAAGGGTCCAAGTAAATAAAATCATAAATGAAAGAGCAGAAGTAACATTTGACACCAAATAAATACAAAGGATTTTATGAAAATATCACCAATAACTATACGCCAACATTACCAACAAGGACTTCCAAGATAGAGGAATAGGTAGACACAATGTGCCTCCTCACACAATCAAAAGAAGGACAATGACAAATTAAAAACAAACAACAACCAGAACTGACAGAAAATTGAATTGTATGGAAGTCAGACAACCAAGAAGTTAAAGAAGAAACATTCATCTAGACCAGTTGGAGGGGCAGAGGCTGGCAGCCGGATAGAGAGGACTCATGGCAAGGCAGTGGCTGGAAGACCCAGTGAGGCAGTAGCTGGCTGGCCAGGCAGTCCCACATTCACATACAGGTAAACTGGGAAGAACAACTGGGAAGGAAGATAGGCCAGAGTGCGCAACCCAGGGTTCAAGCACAGTGAGATAAAACCTCAAAGCTTATGACTGAAAACACCTGTGGAGGGTGAGGTGGCAGCATGAGAAACTCCAAGCCCTACAAGAGAGTTCATTGGAGAGACCCACAGGGTCTTAGAACATACACAAAAGCATCCTCCAAGGAATCATCACCAGAAGGACCCAATTTGCTTGTGGGTAGCCAGGGAAGTGACTGCAAACAGGCAAAGAGTGGAGCAAGGGGCATTGTTCCCTCTCAGACCCCTCCCTTACATACAGCATCACAGAGCAGCAATGTAGATTACCCCACCCTGATGAACAGTTGAAGCTCCACCCCTTACTACATAACAGGAATGCTGAGACAAAAAAGAAAAAATGGCCCAAATGAAAGAACAGATCAAAGCTCCAGAAAAAAAAAAAAATACAACTCAGCAATGAAGAGATAACCAACCTATCAGATGCACAGTTCAAAACACTGGTAATCGGGATGCTCACAGAATTGATTGAATATGGTCGCAAATTAGAGGAGAAAATGAAGGCTATGCTAATTGAAATAAATCAAAATGTACAGGGAACCAATAGTGACAGGAAGGAAACCGGGACTCAAATCAATGGTGTGGACCAGAAGGAAGAAAGAAGCACTCAACTAGAACAGAATGAAAAACATGAGGAGAGGCTTATGAACCTCCAGGACATCTTTAAACATTCCAACATCTGAATCATAAGGCTCCCTGAAGGAGAAGGGGAAGACCAAGAAATCGAAAACTTATTTGAACAAATAATGAAGAAAACCTTCCCCAGTCTGGCAAAGGAAATAGACTTTCAGGAAGTCCAGGAAGCTCAGAGCATCCCAAAGAAGTTGAACCCAAAGAGGAACACATCAAGGCACATCATTAATTACATTACCCAAGATTAAAGATAAGGAGAATATCTTGAAAGTGAAAAGGAGAGAGAAAAGGAGACAGTTACCTACAAAGGAGTGCCCATAAGATTGTCAGCTGATTTCTCAAAAGAAACCTTGCAGGCAAGAAGGGGCTGGAAAGAAGCATTGGAAGTCATGAAAGGCAAGGATCTACATCCAAGATCTATCCAGCAAAGCTATCATTTAGAATGGAAGGGCAGACAAAGTGCTTCCCAGATAAGGTCAAGTTAAAGGAGTTCATTATCACCAAACTCTTAGTATATGAAATGGTAAGGGGGCTTATCTAAGAAAAAGAAGATAAAAATATGAACAGTAAAATGACAACAAACTCACAGTTATTAATAACCAAACCTAAACAAAAATAAGCTAAGCAAACAACTAGAACAGGAGCAGAATCACAGAAATGGAGATCACATGGAAGTTTATCAACAGGGGAGTGGGAGGTGGAGAGAGCAGGGAAAGGTACAGAGAATAAGTATCATAAATGGTAAGTATAGAATAGGTGGAGGTTAAGAATAGTATAAAAAGTATAGAAACCAAAAACCTTATTTGTATGATCCATAGACATGAAGTAAAGGGGGGAATGTGGGTGGGAGAGGGTGTGCAGGGTGGAGGGGAATAAAGGGGGAATCGGATAACTGTAATAGCACATTCAATAAAATATATTTTTAAAAAGTAACTATACAGCAACAAACTGAACAACATGGACAAAAGGGTTAAATACCAAGGAACATACAATCTTCCAAAACAAAATCAGGAAGAATCAGATAATCTGAATAGACAGAATACACCTTCCCTTAAGTTTTTAGCTTTAAACTAGTCCTTTTGTGTTTTATTATCTTTAGAAGGCCACCAATGAAATGTTTTGACTGGCCTTTCTCCCATTACAATTCTAAGAAACATTGCAATTGTATGTGAGCCATTAAGAACTATGCTTTTTTATTACAAGAAAAATAGTGGACAGAAAACCAACGGGCTACCCAGATTAGACATCTTCAGATATCTGGCACAGTACTTAAAAACATGAAGGGCTATGAAGATGCTTTCTACCTGGATCTTTTTAACTGCCTTACAAAGCAGTCTCTATGACTCCAATAATTTACTGCTTGTAGAATAAGATCAGACAAAGAAGTCTTGTTTAGTAGACATTGTTGATTTAGATGTTAGTGACCTATTAAAGAATTCTGTGGGCCAAAATCAGAATCCTTCCTCTTATCTATACATGTTTTTCTTACTTTTTCCCCTGTAGTCAAGTATCTGGTATTCAAATATTTTCAGCCTTGTGTCTTAATAAATATGCTCTTGAGCACATTAAAATAACCTTTCCTGTTAACACAGACACATGAACAAAACCTTTCTGGTTATATTAGGAAGGTAGATAAATAACTTCATGATTCATCTAGTAAGTAGTAGGTTCCTGCTTTATGTATAATGTATCTCAAAACACAAATCATATCCAAACAAAAAAGGTAGTATTGATTACTAAATGCTTTGGTAGATTAAGAAGAGGCAAAAGGTAAGGTATGAAAAATCTAATTGTTTGAACAATTCTGGTTCTAACAAACAGTTTTGTCAATTAACACCTTTAAAGACCTTATCCCAAACCTCTCCGGTATTCTCTCCACAGGGAGAAATATTTTGATTATAGAATTGGGTGAAATTACAAAGAAAATTTAACATTCTTGAACTACCTTTTCTTGACAGAAACCAAGATTTTCTGTCCACTCTGGGATAAACTGTCCCTGAGCCAGTAAATGCTACAGCATCATCCTACTGGGATATGTAGGAGTTTTAAATAAGCCACTTGACCTGATGGATATACAGTTTCTATGTGTTTCTCAAAAGTTCAACTTCTTGTTAATTGAGAATGGCAAACACACTAATACTTTTCAAACATATCTGATCTTGGTTAATTAGTTTTGAGGAAATTTACATGTATGTGGAAAACCCACTCTTAAATTTTTTTCTTATTAGGAACTTTAAATTCTCTGATTACATATTTTAGAAAGAAAAATAACTGCCAGCTGGTCGGCCAGTTAACCTCTTTATGTTATCTTTAATACTTTGGGATACGAAGTTTTTGAGTTGTACACACATCCATCTCCTCCAGTCAGAGGATTATGGAAATAACAATAATGTAGAATTCAGAAACAAGTTTAAATATCAAGTCTACCATTAAATAACCAAGAACTACTTGAGAAAAAATGGTAGTACCTGTCTAAGCCTCAGATTCCTCATAGATAAAATAACGTGAGAATACAAGGTTTTTCCAGAAGGTATCCGGCCATGTACTAGGAAAGATAGAGATATTTACTGAAGATACAAGAAACATTGTACGTAAAGCAATGGAACCTCAGTCCCTTTCAAAGTAGGCACCTTGGGACCTCACACAGTTCTCTCAATTGCCATTAGCTTCCCTGTCATATTTCCCTGAATCTCACCAATGGTCTGAAATCTCTTCCTTTTAAAGATGATTGTAAAGATTTTACCTTTTTATTTTGAGAGAGGGGAAGGGAAGGAAAGAGGGAGAGAAACATCAATGTGTGGTTGCCTCTCACACAACCCCTACTGGGGACCTGGCTCACACCCCAGGCATGTGCCCTGCCTGGGAATCAAACCAGCTACCCTTTGTTTTGCAGGACAGCACCTAGGCCACTGAGCCACACCAGCCAGGGCTCAAAGGTGATTTTAGTTTGGGGAAACACCAGAAGTCACAAGGTACCAAACTGGGCTGAATGTAGGGGTCTGAGTCACCTGGGTGATTTGATATTTAACCAAAAAGCTCTGCATGAGATGTGAAGTATGAGCAGGTACACTGTTGTGATGAGGTTGCCAATCACAAGTTTACCATAGCTGCATCATCTGAATAGATTCTGAGGAGGAATGTTCAAGCTTAAGGCAAAATTTGAGGCACATTATTTGTTCTACTTGGCCAGTCATTTTGAGTGTGACAGCCACACAGTACACACACTCATTCAACAGCGTCTACAACCCCACTGAGTAGTACAGTGAAGTTGTCATTCATCACACATGTCCATTCCAATTCACTCTCCTTGGCTGCCAGGTTACATCATATCAGGTAAACTATTCTTATTATATTAACAATGGCATTACTTTTTCTGGACAGACTTTGTTTATGGCTTACCTGTATACACAGTTTTACTACCTGTAAAAATTAGTGAGAATGTAATTACATAGATACCTATGGGATTTCTAACTGAGATAAGAAAGGAAGCTTCTTAATATCAAACTGTAACAGGGTACAGCCAAGAGGGGAGCCCCAAATAGGGATTTGTAATGGGATCCAGAAGAGCTTGGAGATAATTGGCTCCACACCACAGGGTACACCTGCCCAGAATGCTGGCAGCTGTAGCCAACTGTGGGAGGAGCCAGAAATGGGGCTGCAAAAGAAGATTGGTGCTGGGATTTAAACCCAGCGAGGCAGCCATTTGGCGTCTCTCTTTGGGACCAGGCATCTCTCTTTTGGGACCACGTCTCTCTTTTTGGGGACCAGGTTTCTCTTTTGGGGACCACATGTCTGTTTAGGACTATGTGGCTTTGGTGTCTTGGTTGGGACCATAAGGCTTGGGTGAGAGTCAGGACCATGAGGCTTTGGAAGTGTTCCCTTTTGCCACATGTTGGGTGCTGGGAGGACTGTGCATTTGTGGGGAACTTTAGTTTGTGTTATTTCAAATAAATAATAAATTCCTTTCCTTTTCACTGATCTCTGGTATTAAGAGACATCTTTCCTCTGGCGGGAGACATAATGAATCTGGGGGGTTCCTTTCGGGTAATAGTATATTGCCTTTGAGCACCCCCCCCTTGTTGCTCTGTAACAAAACTACCAAAACATCAGAGGACTCAGTCTGGCCCTTGTTTCTCCTTAACCTGTTCTTTGTGTACTTATCTGCACACAATAATATCATTCCTATTAAGGCAACCTTGTTGCCTTACTAGGAACTGAGAGTGCCCATGCACATAGAGAATTGCTGCTTCCTGTGGTTTATTTTTATGTGATAGCAGATGCTGTTTCCATTTCAAAGGAGAGCTACAACATAAGGGAAGCAGGAAGTTTGAGGGTCTTACATGGCAAGAATGAAAGCCACAGGATTGAATTTTAGCTTCGTAGAAAACAGGTAGAAGAAATTAGAACATAACTTACTAGGGGATGGGATGAGACTAAAACCTGAATTTCTTTATGATTCTCATGCTCTAAGTTGATTGTTTTATTCATTCATACCTTTGTCATACAATTAATGCAAAGAGAAAACTGCCATTAGGGCTTCCAGCTCTAGAAATCTGGTTCCACCACATCCCTCTAAAGACAAATAGGTGTCTACATTCATTCCCTAGTAGTTGAATGTTTATTGGTAAATCCACTAGAAAATCCTAGGGAAATGCTAAAGAATGTTCTGTAGCTGCCAGCCGTTTCTCCAAGATGTCAAACTTTTCTCTCATTACAAAATGTGTTATGAATACTTGGGTACACTAAAAAACCTAGTTTTTGCCTTATATTTATTCATAACTTTTAAAACTCCAGCCACAATTATACTAACTGTAAAAAGGGTTGCAAAGGGTTCATCTACACTGTTACAAATAGTAGTCATTGCCCATCTTAGAGAATAAGTTAAGGAAGAAAAATAACTGACTAAATATATTCAGTCCCCTGTTCATTTCAGAAAAAAAAAAGATAAAATGTTATTTTCCTCTAACCCCACTAGTCAATGTAATTGAAGGAACTTCTGTGGAGAACTAAAGATACAGGTTACCCATTAATTGCTTTACATGCAAATTTGCACTTTTGTAATTCATTGATGCAACAAAAAAGTTGTATCTTTTGCCACTGGATTTAAGAACAGGAGGTTAACTGAATCTTTCATTTAAAAGTTTTCTTTATTTTACATACCATTAATGCATTTTACATAGTAAAATCAGATTCCTGAAGATGTTATACAAACTGAAATTTTATGCAAATAGTAAGAAAACTTTTAAAACTACAATCAAATGAAAGTTAGAGATAATAAAGATTCAAAAGACCCTGGTGGCGATCCATTTGTCAAGTTCAGGATCACTTCCTGAGTCATTTCATATCAGCCTCAACTTTTACAAAAATCTTCATTGTATTTTTTCTATTATTCTTTAGTCTTCTTGTACTCCCTGCCTCCAGTAATCACCACACTGCTGGGTGACGTGGACTCTGGCCCACAGTGTCTGCGGCATTATGGCTGAGACAAGACAAATTCACGTGGACTACCAAGTCCTGTGGAGGAAAAGGGATGGCATGGCCACTCTCTCTTGAGTGCATTGACCTTTTCCTTGACAAGCTTTTATTATTGGCTTTAATTTGCATAGGAATACAGGGCATATATGGAAAGCTCATCAATCATTGTCAGGCAGTAATGATCAAATAGATAACATTCAAAGAACTCTGAGGGCCTATTTTGAGTCAAGGTCAAATAGTTAAAGGGCCATAAAACTTTGAGAAACAAACTCATTTTATGCTTGGACCCTTATCATTTAAATTGAGGGTATTAGCAAAGCAGGTTTTACAGGATTTTATGCATTCATTCTTAGGCCTGATTGCCCCGGGGAACCCGCCCTTTCCAGGACAGGGCCACACCCACCTCCAGCATTGTTTCAGGCTTAGATTGAGCAGGGGAAGTAAGGCAGCCAAGAGATTAGGAGACTTCTTGCAGACAGAATGAGGACTCAGGCTATGTCAAAGTGAAGGGGCAAGGGTCCATCACCCCTTTTCTCTATAGCCCCCCAAGTCCTTCCCTGAGGGCCCCTTTGTGACCATGTCTGTCTTAGGTCATCCCTCTCTTGAGGAATCTTACCTGTCATTGGCTAAGCGGTCATGCACTGGGGGCCAGGCAGGATGAAGTGAAGTGAGCAGAGGCAGTGCTCCTGCCAGGGGGAAAAGCTTTGTTTCCTTAGTGACTTAGGGTTCCAAGGTCACTCACTCAGCCTTAGCCATGGGGGTTACAGCTTCTGGAACCAGGCAGGGCAGTTCCCAACAGTTGTTCATGTACATGAGTCTTTTTTTTTTCCTTCGGCTTATTCCTCCACCCCATAATGTATCCCGCTACTAGCTGTCATTCAGCTCTCCATCTATAAGTCTGTCCATATTTTCCTTGTTAGTTCAATTTGTTCATCAGATTCCACATATGAATCATTCCACCATTTGAAATCATATGGCATTTGTCTTTCTCTGACTAGATTATTTCACTTAACATAATGATCTCCAAGTTCATCTATACTGTTGCAAAGGGTAAAATTTTATCCTTTTTATGGCCAAGTAGTATTCCATTGTGTAAATGTCCCATAGTTGTTTTATCCATTTGTCTACTGATGGACACTTGGGCTGATCCACATGTTGGTGATTATAAATAATGTTGTGATGAACATGGGGTGCCAATGTTCTTTCAAATTAGTGTTTTCAATCCCTTTGAATATATTCCCTGAAGTGGGATCCCTGAGTCAAAAGGCGTATTTGTATTTAATTTCTTGAAGTATCTCCATATTGTTGTCCACACTGGCTGCACCAGTCTATATTGCTATCAACAGTGCAAGAGAGTTCCCCTTTCTCCACATCCCTGCCAGCACTTGTCGTTTATTGATTTATTGATGATAGCCATTCTGACAGGTGTGAGATGGTATCTCATTGTGGTTGTAATTTGTATTTCTCTGATGAATACTGACATTGAGCATCTTTTCATATGTGTTGGCCATCTGTATGTCCCCTTTGGAGAAACGTCTATTCGTGTTCATTGCCCATTTGTAATTGGGTTGTTTGGCTTTTTCGTGTTGAGCTTTGTAAGTACTTTATAAATTTTGGATTTTAACCCCTTATCAGATGCATCAGCAAATGTTTTCTCTTATTCTGAGGATTGTCTTATTATTTTGTTGGTGATTTCCTATACTGTGAAAAATGTTTTAGTTTGATGTTGTCCCATTGGTTTAACTGTTTTTTGTTTCCCTTGCCTGGGGAGATATATTTGATTAAATATTGCTACCAACAATGTCCAGGATTTCACTGCATATGTTCCCTTATAGGATTTCTATGGTTTTAGGTCTAACATTTAAGTCTTTGATCCATTTTGAATTTACTCTTGTGTGTGGTGTAGGAAAGTGGTCTAGTTTCATTTTTCTGCATGAATCTTTTCATTTTTTTTCATTATCATTTATTGAATGAACTATTTTTACCCCTTTGTATGTGCTTACATGCAAAGGGGTATGTGTCTGTTGAATATTAATTTATTATAAAAGTGTGGCTGTATTTCTTGGCTCTCTGCTCTGTTCCATTGATCTTTGTGTCTTTTTATGCCAGTACTTGCCTTTTTGACTACTATGGCCATAGAGTATAGTTTGGAAATAGGTAGCGTGATTCCTCAAAGTTTTTCTTTTTCAGGACTGCTTTTGCCATGAAGCACCCTTTGTGGTTACATTTTTGAAATATTTGTTCTAGTTATGTGAAATATGTCATTGGGAAACTTGATAGGAATTGAGTTAACAGAGCCAAGAGGCAAGCCATGTTTACCTACACCTCCATCATGTGATTTTCTTAGGCCCCCGGGGACGCACCCCATCTGGCCTTGGTGGCTTTTCCCTTTTCTTCATCAGAAACCAGGGGAGAGCCCTGGCTGGCTTAGCTCAGTGGATTGAGCACGGGCTGCGAACCAAAGTGTCACAGGTTTGATTCCCAGTCAGGGCACATGCCTAGGTTGCAGGCCATGACCCCCAGCAACTGCACATTGATGTCTCTCTCTCTCTCTGTTTCTCCCTCCCTCCCCTCTCTAAAAATAAATAGATAAAATCTTAAAAAAATAAACCAGGGGAGAGGCCAACATCAGTGTCTCGCATGTGTATAAGTCACAGTGAGGCTGCAGGGTTGCATGTGGCTGGAGCAGAAGTTGGTGTGCATGAATATGTGGTGGCCACACTGCTGTAAGTTGGTTGGTTGAGGGGAAGGGACAAAAAGAATTTCTAAAATTGATGACAGTTTAAGGGACATCTCATAAAACATCCAGCACACTAACATTTGCATTGTAAGGTTTCCAGAAAGAGAAGAGAGAGAAAGAGACAAAAAGCTTCTTTGAAGAAATAATGGCTGAAAATTTTCTTAACCTGGTGAAAGGAACAGTCATCAAAGCCCAGGAACCACAGAGTCAGAAAAAAGATGACGACACAAAGATTGACAACAGGGAGCCTAATAATTAAAATGTAAAAAAAAATAAAGATAAAAACAACTTGGAACATAGAAGGGGACCCCATAAATCTATAAGCTGATTTTTCAGCAGAAAGTTTGCAGGCCATCAGGTAGTAGCACAGTATATTCAAAGAAATGAAAGAGAAAAACCTACAATCAAGAATGCTCTACTCAACAAAGTTATTCAGAATTGAAGGAGAGATGGTTTTCTAAATAAAGCTAAAGTAGTTTACCACCACTAAACCTGAATTCCAAAAAATATGTAAAGTGAATTTTAAGTATATTTTATTGATTATGTTATTAAAGTTGTCCTATTTTTTCCCCTCATTGCTAACCCCTGCATGGTCCCCTCTTTCACTTCAGCAATCCTCCTCCTTAGTTCATGTCCACAAGTCATGCATATAAGTTTTTTGGCTTTTCCATTCCCTATATTATTATTAATGTCCCCCTATTTTGTACCTACCAATTATGCTTTTTAATCCCTGCACATTTTCTCCCATTCTCCCCGTCCCCCTTCCCAGCTGATAACCTTCCAAATGATCTCCATACCTATGATTCCTTTCCTGTTCTGGTTGGTGTTTGTTTTTTTGTTTGTTCATTTTAGATTTAGTTGTTGGTAGTTGTGAACTTGTTGCTTTTTAAATGTTCATAGTTTTGATCCTTTTCTTAAATAAGTCCCTTTAACATTTCATATAGTAATGACTTCATGATGGTGAACACTTTTAGCTTTACCTTGTGTGGGAAGCACTTTATCTGTCCTTCCATTCTAAATGATAGCTTTGCTGTATAGAGTAATCTAGGCTGTAGGTCCTTGCTTTTCATCACTTTGAGTACCTCTTACCAGTCACATCTTGCCTGCAAAATTTCTTTTGAAAAGTCAGTTGTCTTATGGAAACTCCTTTGGAGGTAACTCTGTGTTTCTCTATCACTGTTTTTAAGATTCTCTCTATATTTAACCTTTGGCATTCTAATTGTGATGCGTCTTGGGGTGGTCTTCTTTTGATCCAAATTGTTTGGGACTCTGCTTCCTGGACGTGTACATATATTTCCTTCACCAAATTAGGGAAGTTTTCTTTCATTATTTTCTCAAATAAGTTTTCAACTTATTTTTTTTCTTTTTTTAAATCTTATTTTAATCATTGTTCAAGCAGTTTTCTCCATTTTACTCCCAATACAGCCCACCCTCCCAACCCTCCCGACTTCCCTCCCATTACCACGCTCCCCCTAGCTTTTGTCCATGTGTCCCTTAAATTTGTTACCATGAACCCTTCCCATTGTCCCCTGAAATTCCCTCTTCATCCCCTGTGGTCACTGTCAGCCTGTCCTCTATTTCAGTGTCTTTGGTTATATTTTGCTTGTTTCTTTGTTTTGTCGTTTAGGTTCCTGTTAAAGGTGAGGTCATATGGTATTTGTCTTTCAATGTGTGGCTTGTTTCGCTTAGCATAATGCTTTCCAGCTCCATCCAAGCTGTTGCAAAGGATAGGACCTCCTTCTTTCTTTGTGCTGCATAGAATTCCATGGTGTAAATGTACCATAGTCTTTTGATCCATTCATTTACTGATGGGCATCTTGGTTGCTTCCAGCATCTACCTATTGTAAATTGTGCTGCTATGAACATTGGGATGAATAGGTTCTTTTGGATTGGTGTTTTAGTGTTCTTAGGATAAAGTCCCAGCAGTGGAATTGCTGGGTCAAAAGGCAGATCCATATTTAGTTTTCTGAGGAAGTTCCATACTGCTTTCCGTAGTGGTTGTACCAGTCTGCAGTCCCACCAACAGTGCACTAGGGTCCCCTTTTCTCCACAACCTCTCCAACACTTGTTGCTTGTTGCTTTGTTTATGATGGCCATTCTGACTGGTGTGAAGTGGTATCTCATTGCGGTTTTAATTTGCATCTCTCTGATAGCTAGCGATGTTGAACATTGTTTCATGTGTCTTTGGATTTCCTGTATGTCCTCCTTGGAGAAGTGTCTGTTCAAGTTCTTTGCCCATTTTTTAATTGGATTCTTTGTCTTCTTAGAGTGTAGTTGTGTAAGTTCTTTATATATTTTGGAGCTTAAACCCTTGTCTGAGGTATCATTAGCAAATATGTTTTCCCTATGGTTGGTTCTCTTTTAATTTTGATACTGTTTTCTTTAGCTGTGCAGAAGCTTTTAATTTTGATAAGGACCCATTTGTTTATTCTTTCCTTTATGTCCCTTGCTCTAGGGGACAAGTCAGTAAAGAAGTTTCTGCGTGAAATATCTGAGATTTTCCTAGCAACGTTCTCCTCTAGTACTTTAATGGTGTCACGCTTTATATTTAAGTCTTTTACCCACCTTGAATCTATTTTTGTATAAGGTGTAAGTTGGTGCTCGAGTTTCATTTTTTTGCACGTAGCTGTCCAGTTCTCCCAACGCCATTTGTTGAAGAGGCTATTTTTATTCCATTTTATATTGCTGCTTCCTTTGTCAAATATTAATTGACTGTAGAGGCTTGGGTTTATTTCTGGGCTCTCTGTTCAGTTCCATTGGTCTATGTGCCTGTTTTTATGCCAGTACCAGGCAGTTTTGATTACAGTGGCCTTGTAGTATAGTTTAGTGTCAGGTATTGTGATCCCTCCTACTTTACTCTTCTTTCTCAAAATTGCAGCAGCTATTTCGGGTCGTTTATGGTTCCATATGAATTGTTGAAGTGTTTGTTCTATGTCTGTGGAATATGCCATTGGTACTTTAATAGGTATTGCATTGAATGTGTAAATTGCTTTTGGTAGTATGGACATTTTGATGATATTAATTCTTCCAATCCATGAACACGGTATATGTTTCCATTTGTTTGTGTCTTCCTTGATTTCTCTCCTCAGTGTTATGTAGTTTTCTGAATACAGGTCTTTTACCTCTTTGGTTAGGTTTATTCCTAGGTATTTTATTTTCCTTTTTGCTATTTCAAATGGGATTTTTTTCTTGATTTCTGCTTCTGCTGTTTCATTGTTGGTGTACAGAAATGCCTTTGATTTCTGGATATTGACTTTGTATCCCGCTGTTTTACCAAATTCATTTATTAGGTCAAGCAGTTTTTTGGTGGAGTCTATAGGATTTTCTATGTACACTAGCATGTCGTCTGCAAACAGTGACAGTTTTGTTTCCTCCTTTCCAATTTGGATTCCTTTTATTTCTTTTTCTTGTCTGATTGCTGTGGCTAGAACTTCCAGTACTATACTGAATAGAAGTGGTGAAAGTGGACATTCTTGTCTTGTTCCTGTTCTTAGTGGAAAAGATTTTAATTTTTGCCCATTGAGTATAATGTTGGCTGTAGGTTTCTCATATATGGCCTTCATTATGTTGACGAATGCTCCCTCTATTCCCACTTTACTGAGTGTTTTTATCATAAATTGGTGCTGTACCTTATCAAATGCTTTTTCTGCATCTATTGATATGATCATGTGGTTTTTGTCTTTGCTTTTGTTTATGTGATGTATTACATTTACTGATTTGCGTATACTGTACCATCCTTGCATACCTGGAGTGAATCCCACTTGGTCATGGTGTATGATCTTCTTAATGTACTGTTGGATGCGGTTTGCCAGTATCTTGTTGAGGATTTTAGCGTTAATGTTCATCAGCGATATTGACCTGTAGTTTTCTTTCTTTGTTGTGTCTTCATCTGGTTTTGGAATTAAGATGATGTCAGCCTCATAAAAAGAGTTTGGGAGTCTTCCATCTTTTTGGATTTTTTGAAATAGTCTGTGAAGGATAGGTGTTAGTTCTTCCTTAAATGCTTTGTAGAATTCTCCTATGAAACCATGTGGTCCAGGGCTTTTGTGTGTTGGGAGATTTTTGATTACTGCTTCAATTTCTGTTGCTGTTTTTGGTTTGTTCAGGCTTTCTGCTTCCATTTTATTGAGTTTTGGAAGGTTATATTTTTCTAGAAATTTGTCCATTTCATCTAGGTTTTCAAATTTCTTGGCATACAGCTCTTTGTAGCAATTTCTTACAATCCTTTGTATTTCTGTGGTATCTGTTGTAATCTCTCCTCTTTCATTTCTGATTGTGTTTATTTGGGTTTTCTCTCTTTTTTTCTTGATGAGTCTGCTTAAAGGCTTGTCGATTTTATCTTTTCAAAGAAACAACTCTTGGATTCATTGATCTTTAGAATTGTGCTTTTAGTCTCTATGTCATTTAATTCTACTCTGATCTTGGTTATTTCCTTCCTTCTGCTTGCTCTGGGCTGTCTTTGTTGTTGTTCCTCGAGTTCTTGTAGACGTAGGGTTAGGTTGTTTGTTTGAAATGTTTCTAACTTTTTTAGGTGGGCCTGTATCGCTATGAATTTCCCTCTCAGGACTGCCTTGGCTGTGTCCCATAAGTTTTGGGTTGTTGTGAGTTTGTTTTCATTTGTTTCCAAAAACCGTTTGATTTCTTCCCTAATATCATTCTTGACCCATGCATTGTTTAATAGCATGCTGTTTAATCTCCATGAATTTGAGTGTTTTGGGTTTTTTTCCTTGTGGTTGGTTTCTAGTTTCAGTCCCTTGTGATCCCAGAAATTGCTTGGTATGATTTCAATTTTCTTGCAAATCTTGATGCTTGTTTTGTGTCCTATCATGTGGTCAAGCTTTGAAAATGTTCCGTGTGCATTTGAAAAGAATTTGTATTTAGCTTCTTTTGGGTGGAGGGCTCTGTATATATCAGTAAAGTCCTTTTCATCAAGGGTATTGTTCAATGCCACAATATCTTTGTTGATATTTTGTTTGGAAGATCTGTCCATTTTTGATAGTGGGGTGTTAAAATCCCTCACTATAATTGTGTTGCTGTCCATATCTTCCTTGAAGTCCCCTAAGATTTTCTTTGTGTATTTGTGTGCTCCTATGTTGGGTATATATATATATATATATATATATATATATATTTACAATATTTATGTCTTCTTGGTGGATTCTTCCCTCGAGTATTATGAAGTGACCTTCTGAGTCTCTCTTTATGGACCTGTTTTGGAAGTCTATTTAGTCTGATATGAGTATTGCTACCCTGGCTTTTTTTTCCTGTCCATTTGCTTAGAAGAATTTTTTCCAGCCCTTCACTTTCAGCCTGTGCGGGTCTTTTATCCTGAGGTGGGTCTCTTGTAGGCAGCATATGTGTGGGTCATTTTTTCTTATGCATTCAGCTATTCTATGTCTTTTGATTAGAACATTTAATCCATTTACATTTAAGGTTGTTATCGATACTTACTTATTCATTTTCTTTTATGTACTTGTGTTCCTCTCTCTCTCTCTTTTCCTTCCCTTCCTTAAAGCAGTCCCTTTAGAATCTCTTGCAGAGTCAGTTTGGTGTAGATGTATTTTTTAGACTTCCTTTGTCTGGGAAGCTTCTTATTTAGCCTTCTATCTTGATTGAGAACCTTGCTGGGTAAAGTAGCCTTAGTTGCAGACCTCTGGTTCTCATTACTTGGAGTATTTCTTGCCATTCTCTTTTGTCTTGAAGTGTTTCCATTGAGAAGTCAGCTGTTAGCCTTATTGGGGCTCCCTTGTATGTTACTTCCTGTTTCTCCCTTGCTGCCTTTAAGATTCTCTCTTTGTCTTGAAATTTTGCTATTTTAATTATGATGTGTCTTGAGGCGGGCCTCTTTGGGTTTCTCTTGATTAGGACTCTCTGTGTTTCCTGGGTTTATGTGACTTTTTCTCTCATCAAATTAGGGAAGTTTTCTTTCATTACTTGTTCAGCTAGGTTTTCTATCCCTTGCTCTTCTTCTTCTCCTCCTGGTATCCCTATTATACTGATATTATTATGTTTCATATTGTCTTGCATTTCTCTTAATCCCTCTTCATTCTTTCTGACCCTCTTTTCCTTTTCTTGGTATTTCTGCATGTTTTCTACTTTGCCCTCTAGTTCACTAATCCGATCTTCTTCTTCATCAATCCTGCTTTTCATTTCTTCTACTGTGTTCCTCAGTTCAGAAATGGCATTCTTCTTTTCCTCTTGGCCTTTGTTGATAGTTTATATTTCCTTTTTCATGTTTATATAATTTGCAGTGAGATCATTATAGCTTCCCTCTAGTTTCTGATAGCTCATTGTGAGTTCATTTTACTTCCTGGTAATTACTGTTTTGATCTCACTACCTGATAGCTGAGTTGCCTCTATTTCAGTTAGCATTTTTCCTGAGGCTTCCTCCTTTCCCTTCAATTGGGGATTGTTTCTTTGTTTTCTCATTTTTTGTGGGTTTCTTCTTGTTAGCTTCTGTTTCTTAAATTGATCTGTTCTGGTTCCCTGTGATTTTGTTGTGAATTTCTGTGGAAGAATACCTGTGAGATTCAGTGGTGCAGTCTCCTTCGTGTAACCTGGTGTTCACAACTTCCCCCTAGTCTTTTGTGATCAGTTGGAGAAGTAAGGCAAAATGGTTTAAGACAGCAAGACAGTATACTCTGATATTTACATTAGCAGCCAGTAGAGAAGAGATGGGGTATCATTTGGGTTCTTATAGTGTTAACTGTGATCCTCCAACCCACTATCCACGTTTTAGAAAGGATGGAAAGAAGGTAAGACTCTTATTGGGGACAAAAGGATTGTTAGTTGGGTCCAGCAAGCTGTGAGGGTGTGGGAGGTCAGATTCTAAGGTAGGGTTGGAATAAAGATTAGTAAATAGGAGTAGTGTGTAAAAGAATAGAGACAACCCCCACAATAGTATAGTTTAGGAAATTGCAAAGTGGGCTGAGATCAGATAGGGGTGTTGGGTAGTATTTATAATTGTATGAGCTAGGTCTTACTTACAGTAATATTAAAGCAACAATCATGTGGCAGAATTGATGAGATCTAGATAACAAGAATAAGGAGTATAGAACCTTGAGAGGTGTATTAATGGAACACAGATGAAGGATAGTAAAGTATCAACACACGGGGACTGAGATACCAGGGGAAACCTATCAAATGACAGTATAACTAGCCAAGCAAAGAAGATTATACAGAAAGAAAAAGAATACAAAAATACTGTTAAAATAAAAAATGTTGGAAAAGTGAGAAAAAGATAATAGAAATTTCCAGTAACTTGCAAGATAAAAAAAAAAAAAGGGAAAAAAGCAGAGGGTGGAGTGCAGGAGAGATAAATTTGTAGTGGAAGGAATAATACTAGGATGAATGGAAGAGAAACATAAGGGATTGAGAGATATGAAAATAATAAGAATTGAAATATAAAATGTCACTTAAAACACAATATAAAATCAATCATCCAAGAACAGCCACAAAAACAAAACAAAACAAAACAAAATAAAACAAAAAAACCTTTTGTTGGTTTCTAACTGGCCAGACCAGTTTTTCTGATCTTGCTGGCTTCAGCTAGGTGAGGGACTGTTGAAATGCTTATCACTCTTCCCACCCAAATGTCAGTGAGTCTCTCTGGTACTATCCCCAGGGCCAAGCTGACTTTCCTCTACAGGACCCTGGGTGCTTCCGAGCACAGTTGCTCTCTGGAGCTCACTGCTGCGTTCTTCCGGGCTCCAGTTTCCCGCAGGATTCCAGCTCTATGATCTCAGGAAGCACCCACAACGTTTTGGGATTCATTGTGCCCTCTCTGGGAATTGTAAAAGGGCGCGCCCATCCACCAATTTTTTGAGTTTCGGGCTCTAGGAATGCCTTAAGTGCCATGTCCCTTCTGGGTTCACCGTGCCCGAGTCAGGATTCCCAATGGGGTCACATTTCCACTGTTCAGCACCGCAGGCTCCAGAAACCTGAGAAGACCCGTGCCCTTTCCTGGATCGGGGCTGTGAGGTCTGGGTTTTCCACCAATCCACACTCCCACCAGGCTAGGGGTGCGGGCACACTTCCAGGCTGCCTCATGTCATGCCGGCTCAGGCACTCACTTCTCCCATGGCTCTGGGTGGGTGTTCACAGACCCTGGGTGATTTTTTTCTCCAGTCCAACTGGCCTCTCTGTGCCTTCAAGCCACAAGGTCTCCCCTGGTGTTGCTCAACCCCCGTATTCCAGGGAGGGAGCAGCAACTCCCCTCTCCTGGGAGCCCTGAGGCAGACCCGGGAGCACCGGGCCTGGGGACTGCAACCCCCCTGGTTCCCACGCTTATCCCTGGGTCCCTTTTGTCCTGAAGCAGTTTCCTTACTGTCTGGTTTTTTAATGATTGCAATAATTTCTGATGTCCTGTTTTCAAAAATGTTTCGGTAACCTAGGCCACTTGCTCTGTTTCTCCACCGATCCCCAAGTTTCCCTCCTCTTCACAGAAGCCAAGAAACACGCTGCTTAGAGTAAAGCTGCCATCTTTCCTCCCCACCCCTGAAGATCTGTATTAACTTTTATCTATGTAATTGAAACAAAAGCATGTGGCCTTTATATCAGTCTAATTTATTACTCTGTGGAGCATTTTTCTACTGCTATGACAGGACAGTTTAACATTGCAGTTTGTATAGAAATGTATTTTTGAAGAGGAAGGATGACTTGTCTTCACATGAATGACACACTTGTAGTTTTATGTGAAATTGACACTATCGCTATCGTTTGGGAATATTTTGTGCTGATATTTTTCTTTAATCAAAACACAAGAGGAAAATAAATGAGGCTAGACATATATTTGAACACTTAAGGAAAAGTTCAGAATTCTCATCCTGTGTAGTGTGGCTAAATTGGATGGGTGTCATCCTCCAAACCAAAAGGACACTGGTTCAATTCTTGGTCAGGGCACATGTGTAGGTTGCAGTTTTGGTCCCTGTTAGGGTGTTTACAAGAGGCAACTGATCAATGTTTCTCTCTTACAACAATGTATCTCTCCCTCCCTTTCTCCCTCCCTTCCCCTCTCTCTAAAAATAAATAAATAAAACGTTATTTAAAAGGTGCAGAATTCTCAAACCAAGAGACAATGAATTTAAATAGCACATATTGACCTGGTTGGTGTGGCTCAGTGGATTAAGTGCAGGACTGCAAACCAAAAAGTCTCCAGTTCAATTCCCAGTCAGGGTGTATGGCTGGGTTGTGGGGCTAGTCCCCAGTTGGAGGCACATGAGAGCAACCACACATTGATGTTTCTCTACCTCTCTTTTTCCTTCCCTTCCTCTCTCTCTAAAAATAAATAAATAAAATATTTTTAAAAATAAAGATTAAATCAATCAATCTATAAATTAATAAATAGCACATATTAAAATAGGCTTTTCTTTGTAGTACTGTGTTTCTTTAAAAAAAGCAATAAAAATCCAGTGATTTTGCAAAAGCTTAAAGTGCCAAATAGTTAAAATATATATTATAATATCTATAGCTTATATGTATTAAGTGCTTACTCTGTGCCATACAGTTTTGCTTGTAGGTTACCATTTAATCCTCACAGAAACTCTTTGAAGGAATATTTGGTATATTTCTTGTTCTTCCAATGAAGAAAACAAAACACAGATAGAGTAATTTTCCCAAGATCACAAAGGCAGATCTATGATTTGAACCCAGGTGATCGAGATGGTATGTTCTTAGCAGTTTGTTACGCTATATCTCCCTCCTCCTAGGACTTTCAGCTTCTAAAAAAGATGCTTCTCATCATTTTAGACTACTCAATCATCTTTATGCATTATTTTGCTTAGTTAGTACTAGTCTTATTGACTTTTTCACTTTGTAATTACATATTTTGTTTTACAACTATGGATACCAGCAGTACAAAACCACAGAAGAGTATTATGTCTCAAAATTTGGCTTACTTTTATAGATATAAATCATCAATCACACACTTAAAAATTGATCTAGTGTAATTTATTATTGATTTGTCATGTCTGGCAATAGTGAAGCATATAAAGGACTGTTTGCATTAAAATGAGGTTTTCCTGAATTATATATTTTTTATCTACTTGTCACTTAGTGTCTATCAGGCAATGACATGTGAAAGAATACTTGGAATTCCTTCTAGTATTAGGAGTGTGCTCTGTAGTTACCCTTCTCATTCATTCTAAATTTACCTATTTTTCTTTTCAGCACTGTGTAACCTTCGGCCCTTGGAAGCCCTCTTCATTATTTTGTGGGAGTCTGCTCCTAAAGTCAAATCCAGTGGATGGTAAAGCTGAATGACTTAGTCTCCCAAACACATTAACTTAATATTTTTATGTAGCAGAGGTCAGTCCTGCTTCAACATTCTTATTGGACAATGCATCCCAAAATACAATACCTCAAGTTTTGAGTTTAAATGACTAGTTATTCTTGAGAACTAACTATTCAACTGAAAATAAGGAATACCTCCAGAGTATATTATGGTGAAATTTCAGTCATTGCATTAATAACATATTCAGTTGTTTCTCCAGTAATGGGACAGACTGATGGAAACCATTTGAAACATTCCTCACTGTGTCTAGATAGGCAGCCAGTGATTATGATACCCAGCCCAATTGTTCGCCCATTAAAGTAAACATCCACAGACCTAGAACAGAAGTCTTGTTCTCCCAAGGTTTTATAGCCCATCTAAACTTGGGAACCCTTTCAATAAAACTTTTTGATCCAATAGCTGATACTCTTGCTTATGCTTAGTATTTATTACTTGCCCTGGTAGAAATGGTGACTGTAATTTGATTACTAACATTCTTGCTTGTGATTTATTTTAACTTTCCCACAGATAAAGGCTTTCTGGTCATATCTGTTTTCATGGACCATTTTATAAAATTAGTTATTCTCAATAACACCATTTGTTTGATCATTATATCTATACCTCTATAGTTCAAAGTCCACATAGTCAAGTGAAACATTCAGGCTTCAAAGTGTAACTGCCATGGGCTGACCAGTCTTATCTCATGGTCTACAAATTTCACATTAACCACTTAATTATAATTCCACCACTTGACTTTTTACCATGTACAAAATACTGAACTCATTGAAGTTTGTACTGTTATTTGGGTAGAAAATGTCAATAGTTCTGGTCTCTTCTGAGGTTTGTATGACATTACTGTATAATGTATACAAGCTGCAGGGTATTTGGTGATTTTTCAATTCAGACAATGACAGAGGCAATTTTGTCTGCAAATACACCCTGCATAGTGGTGTGTGGGTGGGCATGTTGTGGGGTGTAGCAGGTCTGAGAATGTTATTTTATCTTTTTGACTCATGTCTTTTAGGTCCTGGAAGTTTCACAGTTTCATGAAAAAGTGTATAACAAAAAATTTCTTATTTTGTCCAACTTCTGCAAATATGCTTAATCACCCATTTGTTCAGAATATAAAAAAATGAGGGACATGTTGTTGAGTCACTAAAGAAGTGTCTTACTGGAATCATTAATAAAAGGCAGAAAAAAGGTAGAATATGTGAACTTCCATTTAACTAGAATGAATATCCAGATGAGAGTGGAACTTACTCATGTGGCGGGCAGTGCTCTGCCCGCAGAGCACCCCATCCACCACAGATGAGAATAAGTCTACCAAGACATGATCTGATTGGAGAGGAAAGGTGGCTGATCTCTCAAAGGAGAAGGGCCAAAAGCCTTTTCCTCAGTGGACTTTTTTTGGGTTCATTTTAACTGGAATACAGGTAAAGGTCATCAATGATTGTCAGGCAGTAAGGATCAAACAACAGATAACATACAAAGAACTATGAAGACTTATTCTGAGTCAGGGTCAGTTAGCTAAAGGGCTATAAAACTTTGGAAAACAAACTCATTTCATGCTTGAAACCTTATCAGAAAATTGAGGGCATTCTTAGCAAAGCAGATTTCACAGAATTTTGTTTTCTTTCTTAGAACCCGCCCTTTCCAACACAGGGCTGAATCACCCTCCAGCATTGTTTTAGGCTTAAGTCCGTCAGGGGAAGTAAGGCAGCCAAGAGATTAGGAGATTTGTCACAGACAGAATGAGGACTCTGGCTATGTCAAAGCCAAGGGGTGAGGGTCCATCACACCCTTTTTTTGTAGCCCCCCAAGTCCTTCCCTGAGGGCCCCTTTGTGACCATGCCTGTCTTAGGTCATCCCTCCCTTGAGGAATCTTACCCATCATTGTCTAACCAGTCATCTGATGATCGGGGCCAAACAGGGTGAAGTAAAAGGGGGCAGAAGTGGCACCCCTGCCAGGGAGATAAGCTTTGTCTCCTTAGTTGCTTATGGTCCCAAGGACTCTCACTCAGCCTTAGCCATGGGGGGGGGGCAGTGGTTACAGCTTCTGAAACCAAGCACAGTGGTTCCCAACACTCATGTTTTTCAGGAAAACATATTTTGTTTAGTACAATTAGATTGAAAGTAAAAATTCTGAGGCCCTTAGTACTTACTTTTTCTAGTAATGTGCCATGTGCACTTAATTTATTAACTTTGGCCAGTTACAGCTGGCAAAGGTTCACAATTACAAAGACCTCAAAAGCTTCAGGAAGAATGTTATGATGTACTAATTTTATTTTTAAAAAATTTGGGGTGGGGGACTGGCTGAAAGATGGCAAAGGAACTAACCAAACAAATTTATGCATGGCCCATGGACACAGGCAATGATATGGGGATTAACTGAAGGAGAAGAGAGGGTGTGGTTGGGTGGAGGTGGGGAAGGGGAAAAAAGCAGGCACAACTGTAATAGCAGAAACAATTTTAAAAAACTCCTAACTAAATAAATAAACAGAAATATAAAATCTATATCTTACTGTTCTTTTTTTTTTTGTGACATTTGAATTAACTCCAATGAGATAAATGGCTTTGCAATTAACTACTTATTTATTTTTAATCATTTTATTGCTATTCTATTACAGTTGTCATAATTTTCACCCTTTGCCCTCCTCTGCCCATCTCACTGGCCACTCTCACAGTTTATTGACTTTTAATTTTGAAGTCTGTACACCATACAAAGTTTGTTTTATGTACTAATCTCCAGCTGCAAGATGTAACTAAAGGAACTAATTCATACAAATAAAAGTAAGCTCATATATATTAATGCCAAAAATGGCAGGATGTATTTTCATCAAATCTAGAAGAAACTATTTCGTAAGTTTTACCTTATAGGGTGTATGGTATATTCCACATTTAATTTGGGACACCATAGACAAAGTTGAGAGTGGGGATAGGGTGGAAAAGGGAGAACTCAAATATAGCAGACATTCTCAAATCAGCTACAGAATTGGCTACAGTGGAATGTGTTCCATCTGCATGACTATACATATCATTTTTTTTAATGAGAACCAGCATGAATTAATTTATTTAGTCATGATGGAGAATTCACTGGATGGGCATCACAAAAGCCAGACAGTCTCAAACAGGTATAGGAAGACCTCATATATACTTATTTGCTAACTTCCAGAGTTCTAAGTTTTCTTGATTGTTACCTACAGGAAAAGTCATATTCATATGAAGATTACATGGAAGATGCAAATATAGTTGCCCTAAACACTTCGATATAAGATTTTTAAAAAATTTTTGTTTGTGTCCATATTTCAGTAGAGCTCAGCTGATGAGAAAAAAGCTGAACTTTTCTGTGCATTAAGTGTGAAACACACAATTTAGATTTTTAAACTTCTCATTGAAAGGACCAAATATCCTTATCCTGATTTTTCAAAATTCCTCTTTACTTGAACAACAATAAAAAAAAGTCCTTAATGCTGACAAAAAATAATAAAGGATCAAAGATATATGTAACTCCAAGCTATAAAATCTCACATCTGAAGTACATACTAATAGCATGCTTACCAACCATCTAGAGTTTTTCTTGTCCCGTTCTCCTTCTGCCTTTCTCAATTCTTTCTCTTTAGAATTGTAGCAATCAGATTAAGTTTTCTTTCTTATGATCAGAGTAACTAGTCTGTATGGAATAGCTGAACTGTGCTGCAACAGTGGACCTAAGAACTTGAATATTGCCTATATCACCAATCAGGTGTGATTTGAAGGGTTACCTCCTTGTTCTTTTAAATTACCTCAACATCCTGGGCAATAAAGGGTGAAAATTGGATAAACTGGATTACATCAATCTCTGCTAATTGTTATGCTTTTTTTTTCATAAAAAGGAATACCTCTGATCTTTGAAAGAGAAGCTATTAAGGAGCAGTACACCATGAGAAGATTCAGGTGTGTTAGGCAAATTACATATAGAATTTTATGTTAACAATTTGCTGTAAGAGAGTTAATTTCTATTCTGTTGCATTTGAATCAGAATAATTTAATCTTTTTTCCTACAACAATAACAGATCTCTATTTTCAAGAGATATTTGAGAGGAAATGTTGAAGAAAAATTTTGATTACTATCAAAAGATTCCTTAATTTCTCCAATGGAATGACCAACTAGATTATCAGACTATTAATATTGAGTATATTAGTAATACAAATAATATTTTAGACATTATAATAATGATTCAAGAAATATTTATTAAAAATATCTTTAGTGCAAAAAATACTCATTTTTTAAAAAGATTTTATTTATTTAATTTTTAGAGAGGGAAGGGAGGGAGAAAGAGAGAGAAACATCAATGTGCAGTTGCTGGGGGTCATGGCCTGCAACCAGGCATGTACTCTGACTGGGAATCGAACCTGAGACACTTTGTTTCACAGCCCGCGCTCAATGCACTGAGCTATGCCAGCCAAGGGCTAGAAAATACTCATTTTTAAAAATAAAAGCATTTCCCCTGAATTCTAATGTATAGCAAACGTTTGTATATTTCTTTCTAGAGGAACTAGTTGTACTCATGAGCTTCTGAGACTCCCAACCAGCAATAGATGCAGACCACTTAGAGCACTGCATGGAGAGCCCTCTCAGCCAATGTGGTTACCTGATCAAGAAGAGCCATGGGTCCAAGCATTAGAGCATCTACAGGGAGCAACCATAATGTTCAAGCCACTACAGGGTCAGGACAATGTACTTAGGTCCCTGGAGGGGCAAGCCCAGGAAAACCAGCAACTACAAGGGGCAGCTCAATTGTTCATGCCACTACAAGCTAAGGTTAAGGCTAAACCATCTAGGCCCCTACAGAGGAAGATTAAAGCACCTCCATGACTACAGAGGGCAGCCTGGATGCTCATGCCACTACATGCTCAGGTTAAAGCATCTAGGCCTCTACAACTACAGGTCCAGGTACCCAAAGAACAGCAAGGTCAGGCCCATCCTCAAGCACTAGAAGAACCCCAGGATCTGGACCAGGTACCAGAGGAATTTCAAAGGGAAGATCAGCTACATGAACAACAACAAAGGAAAGGCCAAACTCATGAACAACAGCAGAGGCAGAACCAGGTGACCAAACATCCAGAAGTACAGGAACAGGCCACTGAGCCCACACAGGCAAAGACTGCAGCAGAGGAACCAGACTCATTACGAGTACATGCCCAGCTACTCTTGCCTCTACTGTCACAGAACCACCACGTGCTGTTGCAATTACATTTGGATACTCGGGTTCTCATTCCATTAAAGGGGCAAACCAAAGAGTCACTTCCAGCACAGGTGTGGGCACTAGAACCCCCACAGGCATTTGGCTCAGTTCAAGTACTGATAGAGGGACTATCAAGAAACTTACTTCAAGCACCAAACTCACATAACCCCAAGCCACTTGGTCCACTGCAAACCCTGTTGGAAAATCTGCCATCAAACATGTTTTCCTCTCAACCAGAACAGGCACAAAATAAAAAATCAAAGGTTTCTAGTCTAAGGCAGGCATTGGCAAAAAGATTATCATCAAAGAGGTTCTTGGCAAAATTATCACAGAGACCTGCAGAGTTTGAGCTCTCATATTTAGAAGCCTACAGGCAAAGGTGCCAACACAAGTGGGAGGATATCTTTAATCAACATGAGGAAGAATTGAGACAAGTTGCAAGTGTAAGAGTTGTTGATATTTTTACTGAGTAAAATATGCAGAGAAAATATGTTTTACTTCTGTAAAAATCAAATGAAAAAAAATGTTCTTTGTGTCCCAGAGAAGATTAGCTAAATAAATCTTGAAATTTCCAGATAATTGTGATTTTATTTAAGAAAGAAAAATGTGGTTGAATGATCCAGCTGATTACTTAGTATCTCTTTTGAGACATAACTATAATTATTAGTTTTCTACCTATTATTCCCTTAACAAATAAACGGATCTCATACACATATTTAAAATTACTAGTTGGATCTTTAAAATTTACTTAAAAGGTCAAACTTTACAATATCTATGTAATTTTATCAACCTATGTCACTCAAGTAAATTCAATTATTTTTAAAAAACTTTCCAACTTATTAAAAATAACTACAAAAACAAATTCAATTTTATTCCTCTAAGTTAGTTTATTTGCTCTTTCTTTCCATAGAATGCTGAACTGTACCATTTAAGTGAACTGCACTAATTTATGTGCTTCAGGGCGTATAAGTCAAACTTAAAATGAGAAGGAAAATCAGTTTCCAAAACATTTTGTATATAGTTATCTTGTGTATATCTTGTCTCACTGATTTTCCAAACATTTTATACAATTAATAACTAAAGTGGCTGCATAGAACATGCCGCATTATAAATTTATCTTTGGACTCTTTCAAAATATATGATGCAATATATTAATCTTTTTATCTTATTTTGGAATAGTCAATAAAACTTTGTTCCTTCAAAATTCTCTAATATAAGAAGATATAATTTGGCCAGAGTGGATGAATTCAATGTGGCAAATTTGATCTGATAACAAAGGGTTTGTGGGCTTCATAAGCCAATTAATGAAGTCAAGAAAATTAGGAGAACATTTGTTTTCTAATAGTGTAAAGTATTCATTTACATAAAAGGAATTGTTGTGATGATCTTAAATTAAACTCTGGTATCAACATCCATTTGTCTAATAATAATTAATGTAGTAATCAAAAATGAACCTTGTCTGAAAGTCTGGATATGGGAGTCTTTTGGTTTGTGTCCACTGAGCCAATAAAAAAAAAATGTTATTTCCCTGATATTATTTAATGTGAAAAAATTTAAAAACAAGAGAAGAAAAGCCCAAAAAAGGAAGTGGGTGTCTGATTTTCCAAAGATGTGAGATAGGGAGGAAATGAAACCAGATAAAAACAAGGAAGCATGGATCTAGAATGGTGATATTAGCCTGAAGTAATAACTATTCTCAATGAGCTGTAGTAACGAGTGGATCTAATGGATTTTCCTTTTGTGAAAAGACTTTTGGGCATTCCTGCAGAACTCTCAGTAGTATGCACATATTTATTGTCGTTTGATATTTTTTAAATCTTTTTTAAAACTTTTAAAAAATTTTTATTTATTTATTTTTAGAGAGGTAAGGGAAGGAGAGAGAGAGAGAGAGAGAGAGAGAGAGAGAGAGAGAGAGAGAGAGAGAGAAACATCAATGTGCAATTGCTGGGGGCCTTGGCCTGCAACCCAAACATGTGCCCTGACTGGGAATCGAACCTGTGATGCTTTGGTTCCCAGCCCGCGCTCAATCCACTGAGCTACGCCAGCCAGGGGTCATTTGATATTTTAAACATATATGTGAAAAGCCACTCTAAAATGAAATAAAAAGTTAGTAAGTAAAGGAAAAGTAAATTATTGATACTAAAGTCAAAGTCATAAGTCTTTTGAAATACATGAAAATTTATTAGCCCACAGAGATATATGTGAGTGCCTCAACTCACCAGAAGCAAAGAAAACACACTTCTATTACTTTCTTTAAGTAGAAGAAATAATATTGACTGGCTTAAATGGGAAACAAACTGGGGGAAAAACATTTTTTATTGTTCAATTACAATTGTCCTCATTTTCCCCACATTACTCTCCCCTGCCCTACCCACCCACCATTTCCATTTCCAGTCCCCTCCCCCATTGACTTTGTCTATGGGTCCTTTACATATGTTCCTTGACTTGACCCTTCCCCTTCTTTTCCCTGTTATACCTCTTGCCCTTCCCATTTGATCACTGTCAGTTTGTACTTTATTTCCATGTCTCTGGTTATATTATACTCACTTGCTGTTTTGTTGATTAGGTTCCACTTTTAGGTGAGATCATATGGTATTTATCTTTCACCACCTGGTTTATTTCACTTAGGATAATGCTTATCCATGCTGTAGCAAAGGGTAGGAGCTCCTTTCTTTCTGCTGCATAGCATTCCATTATGTAACTGTACCACAGTTTTTTGATTCATTCATTTACTGATGGGCATTTAGGTTGTTTCCAACACTTGGCTCTTATAAATTGTGATATGAACATTAGGGTGTGTAGTTTCTTTTGGATTGGTGTTTCAGGGTTCTTAGGATTTAATCCTAGCAATAGAATTGCTGGTTCAAAAGGCAATTCCAATTTTAGTTTTTTGAGGAAATTCCATACTGTTTTCCATAGTGGCTGCACCAGTCGGCATTCCCAGCAACATTGTATTAAGGTTCCCTTTTCTCTACTATCTCCAGCACTTGTTTTTTGTTGATTTGTTTATAATGGCCATTCTGACTTGTGTGAAGTGGTATCTCATTATGGTTTTAACTCCCATCACTTTCATGGCTAGTAAATGCTGATCATTTTTTCATATCTCTCTGTGCCCTCTGCATGACCTCCTTGGATAAATGTCTGTTCAGGTCCTTTGCCCATTTCTTAATTGGGTTGTTTGTCTTCCTGATGTGGAGTCATGTGATTTCTTGATATATTTTGGAGATCAAACCCTTGTCTGAGGTAGCATTTGCAGATATATTTTCTCATATGGTTGATTCCCTTTTCATTTTGCTTATGTTTCTTTAGCCATGCAGAAGAAGCCTTTTACTTTGATGTAGTCCCATTTGTTTATTCTTTCTTTTATATATCTTGCTCTAGGTGAAATATCAGTGAAAATATTGGTGGGTGGAATATCTGAAATTTTCATGAAATTTTTGAAATCTCTCCCAGGGACCAATTAAGGAGACATTTTTACACTGCTGTGTTACAGGTCTTCCATTGCACAAGAGGACAAGCTTTGTCTGCAGTTATAACTTTTATTATAATGCATACTTAACAAGACAGTTTGGTGTTATAAGTTAAGGTTTAGATGAGATATTCTATTTTTACATTTTTGGGGTTGACATTGGTTAATAAGATACAGGCTTTATGTGTACATTTCTTTTTATTTAATTTTTTGTTGTTCAGTTACAGTTGTTCCCATTTCTCCCATTGCTCTCCCCTGCCCTGCCCATCCCTCTCTCCCACATTCAATCTTCCACCTGTTGTCCTTGTCCATGGATCCTTTATACATGTTCCTTGACTTGACCCTTCCCCTTCTTTCCTCCACTATCCCCCACCCACCTCCCCTCTGGTCATCAGTAAATGGTGGATCAAAAAACTATGGTACATTTACACAATGGAATACTATGCAGCAGAAAGAAAGTAGGAGCTCCTACCCTTTGTGAGAGCATGGATGGAACTGGAGAGCATTATACTAAGTGAAATAAGGCAGGAGGTGAAAGATAAATACCATACGATCTCAACTATAAGTTAACCTAATTAATAAAACAAACAAATAGAACCAGAGACATGAAAATAAAGAACAATCTGACAGTCATGTTTACATTTCTATGATACAAGATCTGTATTCTGCATCGTGTGCCCACCACCTATAGTCAACTCATCTTTTGTCACCATATGTTTGACCCTCTTTACCCCTTATTACCCCTATGCCTTCCCCTCTGGTAACAATCATGCTTCTGTTTGTGTCTGTGAGTTTCTGGTTTATATCCCACATATGAGTGAAATCATATGATTCTTAACTTTTCCTGACCAACTTATTTAATTTAGCATAATATTCTCGAGAACCATCCATGTTGTCACAAATGGCAGTATTTTCTCTTTTCTTATGATTGAGTAGTATTCCATAGTACATATGTACTACATCTTCCTTATCCAGTCTTCTGTCATATGACACTTCGGTTGTCCCCATATCTTGGCCATTGTGAATAATGCTGCAGGGAACATAGTGGTGCATATATCTTTGCAAATCCAGAGATTCTTAATCTGGCTGTAATAGTTGAGCTGTAAGTGGTCAATGATTCTTCTGAAAATATGTGCAGACATATATGTCTATATACAGTTTAATGGAAAATCTGTAGCACTCCTCAGATCCTGAAAGAGATCCAGAGTAAAAACTATTGAAAAGTACGGCTTTAAATAAATTTTAATACTTAAAAATTATTCATTTATATCATGCATCAGCATGATGGGGTTGGTCCTATCATTTGCATTTTAACAACAATTAAAATATTTATTCTCATTTTGTTTCAAAAGGACAAAGAAGATGAATCATCAGAAAATGATGAAGTATTTAATTTGATTCAGGCTGAAATCCAAATAGAACCATTTGTCCAACCATATCTCCCAAATCCTAAAGGAAATGAGGTAAGTTTCTCAAAATTAGTTTTGGTGACATTAATAAGTGCTTGTAACAGTGGTTATTAAACTTTTTGGTCTCAGGATCTCTTTATACTCTTAAACATTGAAGAACCCCTAAAGACTTTTATTCACTTGATTTGTGTGACATCTAATATTTAATGTACTAGAAATTGAAACAAAAAAATGGAATATTTAATTCATTTAAAAGACTAAAACTGGTGTTCACAACCTTTGTAGCTCTCTAATGCCAGCACCTCCTCCAGCTTGCTGAGCTCCAGCTGAAGGAGAAGGATTTTAAGTAAAGAGGTCTCTATACCATGATTGGTACAAAGCAGACTACCCACAAATTGGTCTTTTACCAGTGGTAAAAAACCAAGGAAGCAACTGGCTACCAAGAGTGCGCCCTCTACTGGGCGCGTGAGGAAACCTCATTGTTACAAGCCTGGTACTGTGGCACTTTGTGAAATTAGACATTATCAGAAGTTTACTTGAATGGATAAAAAAAAAAACTATGGTACATCTACACAATGGAATTCTTCACAGCAGAAAGAAAGAAGGAGCTCCTACTCTTTGCGACAGCATGGATAGAAATGGAGAGCATTATGCTAAGTGAAATTGCCCAGGCGGTGAAAGACAAATACCATATGATCTCACCATTAACAGGAACCCAATCAACAAAATGGACAATCCAGCAAATTACAGCCAAAGGCATTGAAATTGAGAACAGGCTGTGAGTGATCAGAAGGGAGAGGGGAAGTAATAATGGGGGGAAAGGGTGAAGGGTTTACAGGAACAATTATAAAGGACATATGGACAAAAACAAGGGGGGGGTGGAAGTGGGGGAGGGAGGTGGGGAGGGCTAGGGGTGGGGGAAAAGGTAGAAAACTGTACTTGAACAACAATTAAAAAAAATCCAAGAAGAAAAAGAAGTTCACTGAACTCCTGATCCACAAACTTCCCTTCCAATGTCTGGTGCAAGAAATTGCCCAGGACTTCAAAATAGTTCTGCACTTCCAGAATGTAGCTATTGGTGCTTTGCAGAAGGCAAGTGAAGCCTATCTGGTTGGCCTTTTTGAAGGCACCAACCTGTGTGCTATCCATGCCAAATGTGTAACAATTATGCCAAAAGACACCCAGCTAGCAAGCCATATATGTGCAGAATGTGCTTAAAAATCCACTATGATGGGAAACATTTCATTCTTTTAAAAAAACTCTCTTCTTTCTGTTTTTGGTCATTCTTAACGTTACATATGTTTTTCCATAGGGTAAAAAGGTACCTGAGTATGTGATTTCAAGTGTAAAATAGGGGACATAAACCAGGTATTGGCAGTTTTTCCATTTTCATTTGTGTATGAAATTTTTAATATAAATGTAGGAACATAAAGCATTAATGCAAGTCAAGATATTTCAGGGAAAAGGGTTGAAGCATTCTGAGTTGCACATTCCCTTTATGAATGTTAGGACATGGCATATACTTTTCTGCCTTTTCATTAGTGTTCTTCAGTGGTCTTTTTTGGAACAAGATGAGAAGCCCCTTGACACCAGACAAAAGGAGTTTGCAAAATCCTCAAAATTGCCCAGCAGCATCAGGTGATTCAAAACACAGTCAAAACAACAGAGTTGATTAGTGCCAATTTATATGCATAAGTCAAGAAAGAATTTCAATAAAAATTAACTAAAAGTATCAGGGAGGCCAAGTAGGATTAAGACCAGGAGGCCATTGGATTTGGCAATTGGGTAGTCACTGGTATCCTCTGAAAATGGAAATTAATTTTTCTAAAGTTTGTTCTTTCAGTTGAGGAGTAGCTGGGAATGTCTAGGAAGGTGAGGTGTGCCAATTTTAATTATATAATATGTGTGAAAAATATAGTAAAGGAACTTAGGAGAGTCCTCTCCAATAGGCTTATATTTATGAGCTACCTTAGTTTCAGACTGTAAGACGCACTTTTTTCCCCACATTTTTTGCTTCAAAAAATTTCCCCTATTTTCCTCCTCTAAAACCTAGGTGCATCTTGGGTCCACACCATAAGACACACGTAGGTTTTAATGGAGGAAAATAGGGGGAAATTTTTGAAGCAAAGATTGTGGTAAAAATATGTCTTACAGTCCAAAAATATGGTATATTTAGTATATGGAAATACTAGAGAAAATAGTTGTGAGCATGTGTTTTATTTATTAGTTTGTTATTTCAACTCCTGAAGGAAAAGATATTCAGTACCTCATTAACATTTCTAAATTTACAAATTGATGTGTTTACTCAAAATACATAAATTAATCAATAAAATCATTGAAAATAACATCAAAAATTGGGATATGACTTTCAAACCAGTGTTTTATTTTATGATGTGCTTTTGGGAGGCTAAATTTATTACAGATCTTTGAAATATGGGGAAATACAGGCAAGAGTTTTGCCTTGGGTCATAAAATCTGGCACTATCAACTTTGAAGCATTCCAAGTAATTTAAGCAAGGACAGCATATCTGAGTCCCCAAATCACCTGTAAAAATGTAGCATACACATTGTTTTTACTGTTTAATTTTTTTTACATTCTTTTATTTTACATTGTTCAAGAACAGTTGTCTGCCTTTCCCCCCTCCCTTCCTGCACCCCAGCCATCTCTTCTGACCTCCCCTGATTGCACAATGCTTGGTTTAGTCCATGTGTCCTTTATATTTGTTGCTGAAAACACTTCATCCTTTTCCACCCATTATCCACTCCCATCTCCTCTCTGTTTATGGTCTGTTTACTCTTAATTTCAATGTCTCTGGTTGTATTTGCTTCCTTGTTTGTTTTTCCGATTAGGTTCCATTTAAAGGTGAGAACATATGGTATTTCTCTTTTTCCGCCTTGCTTATTTCACTTGACATAATGCTCTCGAGTTCCATCCATGCTCTCCCAAAGGGTAGGAGCTCCTTCTTTCTTTCTGCTGCATAGTATTCCATTGTGTAACTGTAAGACAGTTTTTTGATCCGTTCATTTACTGATGGGCACTTAGGATGCTTCTAGCACTTGGCTCTTGTACGTCGTGCTGCTATGAACATTAGGGTGCATAAATTACTTTGGATTGGTGTTTCGGGATTATTAGGATATAATCCTAGCAATGTAACTGTTGGGTCAAAAAGCAGTTTCACTTTTAGTTTTTTGAGGAAATTCTATACTGTTTTTGATAGTGGCTGCTCCAGTCTGCAATCCCACCAAGAGTGCACTAGGGTTCCCTTTTCTCCACATTCTCTCCAACACTTGTTGTTTGTTGTTTTGTTTATGATGACCATTGTGACTGGTGTGAAGTGGTATGTTATTGCAGATTTAATTTGCATCACTCTGATGGCTAATGAGGCTGAGCATCTTTTCATATGTCTCTGTACCCCTTGTATGTCCTTCTATTTTGTTAAGTGTTTGTTCAGGTCATTTGCCTATTTTTTTAAATTAGGGTTCTTTGTTTGTTTGTTTGTTTGTTTGTCTTCCCAGACTGGAGTTCCATATATTTTTTTGGAGATCAAGCCCATGTGTGAGGTATCGTTGGCAAATATGTTTTCCCAAATGAGTTGGTTCTCATTTCATTTTTATGCTCTTTTCTTTAGCCATGCAGAAGCTTTCTGTTTTGATGAGATCCCATTTGTTTATTCTTTCCTTTATGTCCCTTGCTCTAGGGGACATATCAGTGAAAATATTGCTAGGTTGAATGTCTGAGATTTCCCTGCCTATGCTCTCCTGAAGGACTTTTATGGTGTCAAGACTTATATTTAAGTCTTTTATCCACCTTGAATTTATTTTTTGTGTATGGTGTAACCTTGTGATCAAGCTTCACTTTTTTGCATGTAGCTGTCCAGCTCTCCCAAAACCATTCATTGAAGGGGCTATTTTTACTCTACTTTATGCTGCTTCCCCCTTTGCCAAATATTAATTGATCATAGAGACTTGGGTTTATTTCTGGGCTCTCTGTTCTGTTCCATTGCTCTATGTGTCTATTCTAATGCCAGTACCAGGCTTTAAGATTACACTGGTCTTGTAATACAGTTTGATATCATGTATTGTCATCCCTCCTACTTTGTTCTTTTTTTCTCAAAATTGCTGCAGATATTCACGGTTGTTTATGGTCCCATGTGAATTTTTGAAGTGTTTGTTATATGTCTTTGAAATATGCCCTTGGTACTTTAATAGGTGTTGCATGGAATCTATAAATTACTTTCAGTAGTATGGACATTTTGATGGTGTTAATTCTTCCAATCCATGAACAAGGTATATGCTTTCATTTGCTGGTGTCTTCCTTAATTTCTTTCTTCAGTGCTGTGTAGTTTTCTGAGTACAAATCTTTTACCTCCTTGGTTAGGTTTATTTTAGGTACTTTATTTTTATGTTGCTATATCAAATGTTTTTTTTTTCCTGATTTCTGTTTCTGATATTTCATTGTTGGTATACAAACATACCTTCAATTTCAGAGTATTGATTTTGCATCCTGCTGTGTTGCCAAATTCATTTATTAGGTTGAGAAGTTTTTTGGTGGAGTCTATTGGATTTTCTATGTACACTATCATGTCATCTACAAACAGTAACTGTTTTGTTTCCTCTTTTCCATTTTGGATGCCTTTTATTTCTTTTTCTTGTCTGATTGCTGTGGCTAGGACTTCCAATACTATGTTGAATAGAAATGGTGAAAGTGGACAACCTTGTCTTTTTCCTGATCTTAGTGGAAAAGATTTTAGTTTTTGCCCATTGAGTATCATGTTGGCTGTAGGTCTCTCATATATGGCCTCTATTAGTTTGAGGAATGCTCCTTCTATTCCTAATTTGCTGAGTGTTTTTTTTATCATAAATGGGTCTGTACCTTATTAAATGATTTTTCCACATTTATTGATACGATCATGTGATTTTTCTCTTTGCTTTTGTTTTTGTGATGTATTACGTCTATTGATTTGCAGTTATTGTACTGTACTTGCATCTGTGGGATGAATCCCAATGAATCATGTTGTATGATCTTTTTAATGTATTGCTCAATGTGGTATGCCAATATTTTGTTGAGGATTTTGGTACCTATGTTTATTAGCAATATTGGCCATATATTTTCTTTCTTTGTTATGTCTTTATCTGGTTTTGGGATTAGGATGATGCTGGATTCATAAAAAGAGTTTGGGAGTCTTCTGTCTTGGATTTTTTTGGAATAGCCTGTGAAGGATAAGGTTATTTCTTTCTTAAATGCTTTATAGAATTTTCCTGTGAAACTATCCAGTCCAGTGTTTTTGTATGTTGGGAGTTTTTAATTACTACTTCAATTTCTTCAGCTGTTATTTTTCTGTTCAGGCATTCTGCTCCTTCTTCATTCAGTTTTAGATTATAGTTTTCTATTAATTTGTCCATTTCACCTGGGTTTTCAAATTTCTTGGCATATAGTTTTTCATGTATTTTCTTACAGTCCTTCGTATTTCTGTGGTATCAGTTGTAATCTCACCTTATTCATTTCTGATTGTGTTTATTTGGGTCCTTTCTCTTTTTTTCTTGATGAGTCTGCTTAAAGGCTTGTTGATTTTGTTTATCTTTTCACAGAAACAGCTCCTGGATCTATTGATCTTAGAATTCTGCTTTTAGTCTATATGTTGTTTAATTCTGCTCTGATCTTCTTTATTTCCATCTTTCTACTTTCTCTGGGCTGTCTTTGTTGTTGTTCCTCCAGTTCTTGTACATGTAGGGTTAGGTTGTTTATTCCTAATGTTTCTATCTTTTTTAGGTAGGCCTATATCTCTATGACCTTCCCTGTCAGGACTGACTTTGCTGTGTCCCATAAGTTTTGGGTAGTTGTGAGTTCATTTTCATTCATTTCTATAAACCTTTGGATTTGCTCTTTGATTTGCTTCCATTCATTGTTTAATAGCATGCTATTTAATCTTCATGAATTTGAGTGTTTTTGAGTTTTTTTCCTTGAGGTTGGTTTGTAGATTCAGTACCTTGTTGTCAGAGAAACTGCTTGGTATGATTTCAATTTTCTTGAATTTGTCATGCCTTGTTTAGTGTCTTATCATATGGTCTATCTTTGTAAATGTTCCTTGTGCATGTGTACAGTCTATGTACTTTGCTGCTTTGGGATTTAAGGCCCTCTCCCTCTCTCCCTCCCTCTCTCTCTCTCTCTCTCTCTCTCTCTCTCTCTCTCTCTCTCTCTATATATATATATATATATATATATATATATGGAATTTCAATTATAGTATGTCTTGGAGTAGGCTTCTTTGTGTTCTTCTTGATTGGGACCCTCTTTGCTTCCTAAACTTGTGTGGCTTTTCCTTTCTCCCGATTCTGGATGTTTTCTGTCATTATGTTTTCAAACAGGGTTTCTCTCTTTTGCTCCTTTTCTTCTCCTTGTGGTTCTGTGGTTCAAATGTTGTTGCATTTAATGTTGTCTTTCAGTTCCCTTAAGCTGTCTTCATATGTTTTATTATATTTTTGTGCAGCTGGTCTGCCTGGGTATTTTCTTTCTACCTTGTATTTCAGCTCACTAATCCAGCCCTCTGTTTCATTCAGCCTGTTGGTAATTCCTTCTAGCATATTTTTTACTTCAGATATTGTATTTCTTTGTTTCTTCCTAGTTCTTGTTTATAATTTCTATGTCCTTTTTCAGACTGTTGTATTTCTCCCCCAATTCCTTATTGTTATCGGTGAGTTCCAAGAGCACCTTTATAACCATTCTTTTGAATTCTTTATCTGATAGTTTGCTTGGCTCCATTTCATTTAGCTCTTTTTCTGGAATTCCTTTAGACCATCTGTTTTTTTCTTTGTCTCCCCATTTTAGGTGACTCATTTTGTTTGTTTCTGTGATTCCCAATGCTCTGCTTTGCCAGCTGCCTTTATAGGATGAACTTGTGTGGTAGGAGTTCTGTGGGACTTTTGCTCTCCTTGTCTAGATTCTGTATGGTTGTCCTTTCTTCCATTTGTGTTGGATCTGTCATTGCACTTGGGCTTTGCCTGTTTGTGGCTCCATTATTGGTGTGTTCTCCCCCCACAGCAGGTATGCTGGTATTCACAAGTTCAACATTGTCTTGTATGCTGTTCAAGATAAATTTCTCTGAGCTCTTGATGTTCACTTTCTGACTTCTTTCTTAATCTCAGCATACATGTTTTAATAAATTGTTAATTAAATGGACATATAGGTATAAAATCAGATTTCACACCTGAACTTAAAACCCAGATTCTTTTTAGGTGGCTCAGACAATGACAGAATTATTTTAAATAGTATTGTCCCCTTGTGCAGAAATATTATCTTGTGAGAAATAAGATAAAACTGTGTGAGGAGTAACTTTAGGATTTTTTTCTACAGAATCTTTATGTTTTACTTAGGGCAATTTCAGTAATACTGGGAAAACAACTAAAATTTTAAGGTTTATTTGTATCACTTCTTTTTAAATAAGGTAATTCTGGATGAATCTCAAAGCAGTCTGAACAGTGGCTTTAGAAAGAAATGGATGGATCACATCTGTATGGATTATAGCTTAACTTCTATTCAGCTCTGAAATTATTTTATTGTGTGGGCTACATAGGCCATTTCAAGTTCCCATGAGACTGTATAGTTCATCATTCTGGAAAGAAGAGCACCTTACTATAAATTTGCCTCAAAATCTCAAACTCTTACCCAAACTTCCTGTTTAGCTTAATAACACAGCAAGAGACTTGAAAGAAAATTATTTCCTGCACATATTTTATCAGAGGAAGGTGGAGAGAGAGAGAGAGAGAGAGAGAGAGAGAGAGAGAGAGAGATGAGAGAGAAGTTGCCTCCAATATGCTCCTTTGATCAGGGATCAAACTCTGCAAGCTCAAGCTAGGTATGTATCCTGACTAGCAATCAAACATGTAAAGTTTTGATATATGGGACTACACTCCAACAAATTGAGCCACCTGGCTAGCACTTGGTTTCTTTGTCTACTGGTTAGTATGGGAGGACAGTGGTACCTCCTAGCACCTCCTATTCTTAATACATTTAACTATCTGTCTACCAGTCTTACTGTGTATCTTCTCATAGAAGAAGTACTTCTTACAGATAGAAGTATTTAACAAGTGTTCTCTTAATATTGAAAACTGAATAGGCATGTAATTCTACAGACAGTACAAACCTTGAGCCTGTCACTGTCACTGAAAACAGAACTTAGAATCTTGGCTCCATGAGAATTAATCATGTGATATTTCCTGAATGGAAAGAGTCTAAATTAAAAAAAAAAATCAAGAGATAGCAATGGTACACTATAAATATGAAGACAATGGCTAGGAACACAACTATTACTTATGTCTTTTTTACATTCCACAGAATCTTCCAAGGAAGAAAGTCCAGTAATTGGGACAAGATACTAATCATCGCCTCCTAATTCTACAATTGATCAGAAGTTGCTGGTTGATGTCCATGTAGGTTTCCATCTTAACTCTTAATACATTTATATATCTTTTTCACTTTCAATTTTTTTAAATTGCATATTTTTATCTTTACTTGAGGGAAAGGTTAAAGTGCTTAGTTTTTAAGTTAGCTTTTCAGAGACAGATTTCCATTGCTATGTGATTATGCACAAGATGAAATCTAAGAATTAAATTTGTAATGGAAAAACATTTAATTGGTCATAAAATATTTTATTTTCACATTCTCGTATCAGAACATATTCAATAGATAATTATAAAAACTATTTTTAGAAGCTAATTTCAAACTAAGGAATAGTGGCTAGATGCTCAATTTTTGTCTCATATCATTTCTTGGATGATTAGGCAATTTGCAAAAATAAAAAAATATTGAAAATAAAATTACCTTTGATTGCATAAATAAAAAGTCCTACAATTCTTTGTGTAGTACACTTTTTGATCATTACATTTCACTTTTGTTATTATTCCTACACTACCACACACACACACACACACACACACACACATTCTTTTCAGGTTTGTTCAGAGGTTGTTTATATGACACATAACATATTTAAAGATGAATTTGAATTAATATGCTTAAATGTATTTGAGTTGCTTTAAGACAACCTATGTTGTATAAAACTAGAGCTGGGAAATTAACATAAATTTTAAGAGATATGTATTAATTCCAATGCCAGAGGATAAAACAAAAGAGAAAGGGGACTCTTTCTTCTACAGAGCATCAGTTCATCTGTTCTATTCTCCAACACTGAAACAAAATATCTATTACTGAGAAGACAAGTGGGGGTAATAAAAAAAAGTGAGTAAAAATTTCCCTATGTGATCCAGGAAGGTCATTAATGATCAAAGCCTGAGGTTTGGGTTTTAGCATGTCATGGTCACAAAAAATGTTGTCTTTATGTATTGAGTAAATACCTTCATATCAAATGAAAATATATTTTAAAACACTGTCAGTTTGGAAACATTCCAATCTAGAATAAAATGAAAAGGAACTAGAGACTACATTAATCTTTCTTGTGCACAAAGATTCCAGATGGCTTTAAAGTAGGAAAAATATCCCCCATTTACATGGCAAATGTATGGATAGGCTATAATGCACTCTCTGAAATCTTCTGGAATGATTGGTTGACTCCTGCACCTTTCATTCAGCCACCTGAAGAAGATGATGAGTGTGTTGAACTCTGTGATGCTGGTACTGATACTGATGGTGATGATTATGATTCAAATGATATATTTGAAGATACCTATGACCATGGCAATGGCAGTGATGCTGTAGATAACAGGGTTGGGCAGACTAACGATGTTAGTGAAAACCATGGTGATGGTAATAATGATGAGGTTGTTGATGACAAAGATAATAATCATGATCGTACTTTTAATTGGCAAAGGTAGACTTTTCTGGATTATTTGCACTATGTTTTGTAATTTTAAAATTATTTGCAACTTTGGTATACTTTCAAAATTTATTACTAAGAGGAGGAAGGAATTGTACTTGCATATTGGTAAATGGTTGATTTTCTTTTCTTTAAGATTTTATTTATTTATTTTTAGAGAGGGAAGGGAGGGAGAAAGAGAGAGAGAGAGAAACATCACTGTGTGGTTGCTGGGGGCCGTGGCCTGCAACCCAGGCATGTGCCCTGACTGGGAATTGAACCTGTGATGCTTTGGTTCCCAGCCCGCACTCAATCCACTGAGCTACACCAGCCAGGGCTGATTTTCAATGACATATTTTTAATTACTTTAATGAAAAATCTTAATTTTGTATTTTATATGTTACATGTTTCTTAGTATTCAAATACTTATGTTTTTTTTTTGTAAATTATTTTATTGTTGTTCAATTACAGTTGTCTGCATTTTCCTTCCACCCCTCCCTCCCACCCGGGCCAAACCCATCTCCTTCCCTTGCTTCCATCCTCCCCCTTGGTTTTGTCCCTGTATCCTTTATAGTAGTTCCTGAAAACCTTTACCCCCATTGCCCCCTCCCCTCTGGTTATTGTTAGATTATTATTAATTTCAATGTGTCTGGTTATATTTTGTTTGCATTTCTCTTTTTTTGATTAGGTTCTTTAGAACTGGAATTGTTTGAATGTTTCTCTGAACATTATGCTATTGAATCATGCTACCCTATAAAACTGAAAAATGGGGTGACAAATTTAGTATTATACTACTTAATAGCTATAAGATGAAGCTCTAGTATTTGCAAGCAAAATATATAACTTTTTATAATTATTTAAAACTTGGCTTTCACTTGATATTTTTAGGCTGCAACTTACATGGCATTGTTCTTCGAATTCTGATGACTGCTGTAACTAAATTCAGTGCATATTCAATTTTATATTTTTATAAAATAGCCCCCCAAAGTAATAATATTTAGTAAATTAATATTTTTGGCATGCCACCAGTTGTTTACTGTGTATATATAGTTCTTGTTCCTGATCTAAACAGCTAGTGTGTCCTAATTTACATATGCTCATCATTTGTATTGAAACTGCTCTCAGAGATTAGTTACTATAACATATTTTTACACTTTTGCAAAAATAATTAACAGTGAGAGAATTGTTTTTTAAAATATTGAAATCATATATTGTTTTGTTACAATTTAAATGTTATTGGGGGATATACAGGGTCTGGCACAAATAACACTTTGATTTTATTACAAAATCTTTTATTACAAAATCATAAACATGTGATTCTGTAACAACAATGTCACACTCAAGCACATCATATAGCATTTAGGTGAAATATTCAAATTAAAGCTAAAAATTATTACACCCATATTATTACCCTACAAACCACATTCAGGCAGGCATTACTTCTGCTGGACTCTGTATATGACAGAACAGACATTTTTTTTTCTTTTTTGCCAACTCAAAAATTCTACCAGGAATTCCACTGCCAAATAAATTTGCTTTTAGAATTATAGTAGCTACATGTTTCTGATGTCAAATGCAAAAGATCACTAAATGAGATACTTTGTTAAGCTTGATATTCTTAGTAACTAATTAAACCACTATCTTAAGAAATGAGATCTATACTACTTAACTTCCTGGTGGTAGTAGAATGATCAATGGGATTCTGTATCAAAGCAGTCAGTACACATATTAGCATATATTGACATTATCAAGGCATATATTAACATCAGCATAAATTGGATATATTGCCAGAAAAATCATTTAAATGTGTTGTGGTTGAGCCAAGAATATGGGCTTGAAGTTGCTAATGCATGAAATAGTCTATTATTCAAGAAAAAATACAAATTCTTCTAGTCCTGGCCAGGTAGGTCAGTTAGAGCATTGCCCTGATGTGCCAAGGTTGCACATTTGATCCCCAATCACAGCACATCCAAGAATCAACCAATGAATGCATAAATAAGTGGAACAATCAATCAGCATTTTCTCTCTTTTTCCCCCTTCCTTTTTCTAAAAATTTATAAATCAATAAATAAAATTTTAAAAATACATATTCATGTGACCAACCTAATACATGTCCCTAATAAAGAATTAAGGTTCTCTTCCATCTGCCATCTAAATGCAGCCATGGATGGTGGGTGTGGTGTTAATTTAGTATTTAAGATTTAAATGACATAGAGGAATTTTCCTTTATAATACCAGTAATATTCACATAGAGGAAAAATGTGCCTAGAGATAGCACATATGTATAAGATATAAGCTAATTATGTTTAGTTTGATTTCAGATGTGTTAGGCCATTTTTCACCCAATCATTAACTGGATTTTTTCATCATGTCAAGCTATGGTAGCAATGGAAACTGGAAGAACAGTGGTAGAGATGGAGGTGATTGAAAAGAAGAAACTTGCAGCACCTATGGATGCCAGAGAACTAGTAGAAACCATGTAGAATTTGCAGCAAGTGAGAACAATGCAGCTTTTTGAGATCATAAAGGAGATATAGCCAGTATAGGAAGCAGGGGAAGGGGCATGGAGGGTAATAGAGGTAAAGGGGTCAATGGAACCAGTGAAGAGAGTGAAGCTCTTGAACTCAATAAAGGAGAAAATTGCTCAAAGAAAGGTTTTCCAGGATTGGAGAGAATAGCATTATAAGACTTTGAAGATCAATGGGAGGTAATATACCATTTGACAAGGAAAAAGAATTCTTCTCCTTGTGAATGTGTTTCTTCAAGTGATATGTCATATTTTCAGCCATTCCACATATATTTTAAACCTCTATGCCAAAGCCTTAAGCATTTTTCATTATAGCTACTGTAGGTGGATCTTTGATTCTTCTAATTTAGATGTTTCCTATTTACTTCTGGGGACAAAAATATCATCTTTATTTGCCTTTGTTACTCATATTACATGTATAGAATAATGCCTTTTAACATTAATTTTTTTCTAGGAGGTTCTTGCTTTGGTAAAAAATATATAACAATTTTTTTTTCCATTTTAACCATTTTAACTATAGGATTGAGTGGAATTAAGTACATTCACAATGTTGCACAACCATTACTACTAATAATTTTTAAAACTCTTTTATCATCCTAAAAAGGTAAACAAGTCTCTATTGTCCTTCCCCTTAATCTCATGTAACCTTTAGTTTTTGTCTAGGTACCTTATACAAGTGGAATCATATAATATTTTTTCTTTTTCTGTCTGGCTTATTTCACTTAGCATAATATTTTCAAGGTTCATTCATGCTTTAGCTTGATTCAGAATTTCTTTACATGTTAAGGCTAAATAATATCTCACAGTATGAACAGTTCACATTTTGCTCATTCATTCATTTGTACATGGACACTTGTTTTAGGCTTTTTGAAATCATGAATAATACTGTTGTAAAAATTAGTATATATCTATCTGTTGTTGTAGTCCCTGTTTTCAATTCTTTGGATTGTATACCTAGAATAGAATTGCTAGATGCATAACAATTAGAGTATAATTGCTACATTCTATTTTATCTTTTTGTGAGGAAATGTTAGCAATTGCAATTATAACCTAAGTAACAAACTGTGTTTACATAATGGTTTGCCATTTACAGAATGTTTACTGACTTTATAAATAAGTTTTAAAATATTCAGATAGCTTCACAGATGCTACAACATGTAATATTTTAACTAATTCTTTTTAAAAAGATTTTATTTATCTATTTTTAGAGAGAGTGTGAGGGATAGAGAAAGAGAAGAAGAGAAATATCAATGTGTGGTTGCCTCTCACGCACCCCCTACTGGGGACCTGGCCCGCAACCCAGGCATGTGCCCTGACTGGGAATTGAACCAGTGACCCTTTGGTTCTCAGGCCATCATTCAGCCCACTGAACCACACCAACCAGGGCTGAACTAATTCTTAATAAATGGAAAGTAATTGGATATCTACAAACACAGGTGAGATTCCAGAGAGAGGAATTATCATGCCAATTTAATTTCCTAGCATACTGTCCTATCACACAAATTGGCTTAGAAGATACAATGGTCATTCATGAATTAGTCCCCTAGTGCAAGGAGTTAACTTTGCCTCTCAGGTTACCCCTTATCTCTTTTCTAGTCATCCTTCATAATCCAACTCACATAACATCTTTGACTTCCCAAGACAGAATTACACACTCCTTCCTTTGTGCTTGCAAGAGTTTTGCCCATTGTTTTATTTTAGTGCTTATGACATTGTAGTTTGGTTATTTGTTTACTTGCTCTTCAGTCACACTAGACTGTGAACTTTGAAAGTGCAGGAACTATGTTTAATCCATGCTTGATTACTTTTCTTTACCCACTCACCCAATCCCATAGCCCATCCTAGGGCTTGGTCTATGATAGACATACAACAATTATGGAAGAAACAATGAAGGAGGAAAACAAAGATAAAAGGCAGGAAGAAAATTCTGTTGATGGATTCTAATGAAAAAAACATTATCAGTGTGAATGTAGCTATATTTGTCTCCCTGTCTGTCTACCTACCTACCTATCTTAATTAAAGACATTTAAACAGGATGCCCCAACATGGTTTTTGTAGTACCTCTGGGTATCTCCAGTTATCTCAAAGAATTTTTTTTTCAATTTACGGAGTTAATGGGTCTTACTTTCATTTTAATTAAAAAAGGACATTTTGCCCTAAAACACTTTTGTGGTTGGAAAGGTCATAAAAATTAGTCTTTGAAAAGATAGCATAACTCTCTGAAGGCCAAGAATCCCTGTTTGGGCATCAAGAAATGCTTATCAACAGACAGTCTTACCAAAAAGAGTTGGTAGGTTTTTCCACAAGATATAGCATCCCACATAAAATTTGTCACATCTTGTGTCTTTTATCCCGGAGTTTCTTCTCTGTAAGTTAATGGAATCCAGCTACATTTTCAGTGATGCATGATCACACTTCTGAGTTTGTGTTGGTTGCTTTTCCACCATTAGCTTTGCAATTTCACAAAGTGTAACTGATATCCCCACACAGTGCTTTTAATTTTTTTCAAGTTGTTGTTGGACATAGCATAGCTGAATGTGTAAGCTTTGGAATCAAATGAAATTTGACTTCAAACCCTGGTCTCCTTACTCATCTCTATGATCTTGAATATATTCCTTAACTTTTTGCTAAGCTTTAGTTCCTTTATAAGTAAAATGGAGATAATTTTTTGGGTTGGAGACTTTCTTTTTGAGTTGTTGTAAGGACCCACAATGATATGTAAATAAGATATCTGTCAGAGTACTTGGTACATAGTAAAAATTCCACAAATATAAGGTCCCCAACTTTTATAGCTAGGGACTTCAAGCTCCTTGAATTTCTCTTCTGACATCAATTATCTCAGCATAGATTATGTATCTCTTTTCACAGCATTGTGTTTATCTGGTAAATGTGGACTTTATAAGGGGCATAATTATAGATGTTAACAAATATTGCATTATATTTTTCAAATGACCGAGGCATATTAATATCTCACTCTGTTGAGCTCCTTAATAAAGTCAAAATTACTTTTTCATCTTTTAGGAGTCAGTTGGTAGCAGTGAGGCCTCAAGCGCCATTTCCTCAGATGCTGCACCCACAGCACCTGATGATGAAAATGACAATACGGACATATTGAGAGCATCAACAGAATCATGTTTTTCTGCCAGCCAGTCATCATCTTCCAACCTTTCTGGGAGGGCTGCAAATGCTGAGTTTGCTAGTGCCATCTGTAAGTGTGTTTAATATACTTTCCAAATGCTTCAGTCTGTTCACATATTAAATAAAGTCTTTGACCACTGATTCATGATCTGAAAATAATCAAATCAGTCTGATATTCACTTGATACAAACGCAGATGGGTGAAAACTTTAAATGTCTACTATTCACTGAGTCTTCATGGCACATAAATTTCAACTAAAATTAAGAAATTGAGTCCCTTATGTGGATTTTCCCCAAATCTAATCATAACTGGAAATACATATATATGCAGAAATGTATTTTTTATTTATTGTGATTCAAGTACACTTGTCTCCATTTCCCACCACCACTCTCCCCTACCCCAGGCATCCCCACATCCCATTCTCAATCCTAACCTCCTTTGACTTTGTCCATGTGTCCTTTACATATGTTCCTTGATGACCATTCCCTCAATTACCCCAGTTATCCACTCCCACCTGCCCTCTGGTTACTATCAGTTTCTTTTTTATTTAATGTCACTGGTTATATTTTGCTTGCTTCTTTGTTTTGGTGCTTATGTTCCACTTACAGGTGAGATCATATATTAGTCCTTCACCACGTGTCTTATTTCACTTAGCATAATTCTTTCCAGTACCATCCATGCTGTAGCAACGGGTAGGAGCTCCTTCTTTCTTTCTGCTGTATAGTATTCCACTGTGTAAATGTACCATAGTTTTTGATCCACTCATTTCCTGATGGGCACTTAGATTGCTTCCACTCTGGACTATTGTAAATTGTGCTGCTTGAACATTGGGGTGCATAGGTTCTTCTGAATTGACATTTCAGTGTCCTTAGGATATAATCCTAGAATTGGAATTGCTGGGTCAAAAGGCAGTTCCATTTTTAGTTTTTGGAGGAAATCCCATACTGTTTCCCACAGTGGATACCCTTGTCTGTATTCCCATCAACAGTGTACAAGTGTTTCCTTTTCTCCACAACCTCCCCAGCACTTGTTATTTGTTGATTTGGTTATGATGCCAATTCTGAGTGGTATGAAGCACTATTCCATTGTCATTTTAATTTGCATCTCTGATGGCTAATGATGCTGAACATTCTTTAAAACGTCTCTGGGCCCTCTGTATGTCCTCCTTGGAGAAGTATCTATTTAATTCCTTTGTCCTTTTCTTAATTTGGTTGTTTGTCTTTCTGGAGTGGAGTTGTGTGATATATAATATCAAACTCTTGAATGAGGTAACATTTCCAAATACATTTTCCCATATGGATGGTTCCCTTTACATTTTGCTCATGTTTTCTTTATTCATACAGAAGCTTTTTATTTTGATGAAGTCTCATTTGTTTTGTTTTGTTTTTCTTTTCTTTATGTCCCTTGCTCTAGGGGACATATCAGTGAAAATATTGCTAGGTTGAATGTCTGAGATTTCCCTGCTTATGCTCTCCTGAAGGACTTTTATGGTGTCAAGACTTATATTTAAGTCTTTTATCCACCTTGAATTTATTTTTTGTGTATGGTGTAACCTTGTGATCAAGCTTCACTTTTTTGCATGTAGCTGTCCAGCTCTCCCAAAACCATTCATTGAAGGGGCTATTTTTACTCTATGCTGCTTCCCCCTTTGCCAAATATTAATTGATCATAGAGACTTGGGTTTATTTCTGGGCTCTCTGTTCTGTTCCATTGCTCTATGTGTCTATTCTAATGCCAGTACCAGGCTTTAAGATTACACTGGTCTTGTAATACAGTTTGATATCATGTATTGTCATCCCTCCTACTTTGTTCTTTTTTTCTCAAAATTGCTGCAGATATTCATGGTTGTTTATGGTTCCATGTGAATTTTTGAAGTGTTTGTTATATGTCTTTGAAATATGCCCTTGGTACTTTAATAGGTGTTGCATGGAATCTATAAATTACTTTCAGTAGTATGGACATTTTGATGGTGTTAATTCTTCCAATCCATGAACAAGGTATATGCTTTCATTTGCTGGTGTCTTCCTTAATTTCTTTCTTCAGTGCTGTGTAGTTTTCTGAGTACAAATCTTTTACCTCCTTGGGTAGGTTTATTCTTAGGTACTTTATTTTTCATGTTGCTATATCAAATTTTTTTCCCTGATTTCTGTTTCTGACATTTCATTATCAGTTTACAAAATTGCTTTCAATTCCAGAGTATTGATTTTGTATCCTGCTGTGTTGCCAAATTCATTTATTAGGTTGAGAAGTTTTTTGGTAGAGTCTATTGGATTTTCTATGTACACTTACCATGTCATCTACAAACAGTAACTGTTTTGTTTCCTCTTTTCTACTTTGGATGCCTTTTATTTCTTTTTCTTGTCTGATTGCTGTGGCTAGGACTCCCAATACTATGTTGAATAGCAGTGGTGACAGCACACATCCTTATCTTGCTCCTCATATTAATGGGAAAGATTTTAGTTTTTGCCCATTGGGTATGATGTTGGCTATAGGTTTTTCATATATGGCTTTTATTGTGTTGAGTTACAGTCATTCTACTCCCTCTTTGCTTAGTGTTTTTATCATAAATGGGTCTGTACCTTATCAAATTCTTTTGCCACATTTATTGATATGGTCATGCGCTTTTTGTTTTTGGTTTTGTTTATGTGATGTATTACATTTATTGATTTGTGAATATTGTACTGTCCTTGCATTGATGGGATGAGTCCCAGTGAATCATGGTGTATGATCTTTTTAATCTATTGCTTGATGTGGTGTGCCAATATTTTGTTGAGGATTTTGACACCTATGTTCATGAGCAATATTGTCTTTATATTTTCTTTCTTTGTTATGTTTTTATCTGCTTTTGGTATTAGGGTGATGCTGGATTCATAAAAAGAGTTTGGGAGTCTTCTGCCTTGGATTTTTCGGAATAATCTGTGAAGGATAGGGGTTAGCTCTTCCTTTAATGCTTTGTAGAATTCTCTTGTGAAACTGTCTGCTCCAGGGCTATGGTGTGTGTGTATTTTTTTTCTTTTTGATTATTGCTTCAATTATGGGTCTGTTCAGGCATTCTGCTAATTCTTCATTGAGTTTTGGAAGATTATGTTTTTCTAGAAATTTGTCCATTTTACTCAGGTTTTAAAATTTCTCGGCATATAATACTTTGTAGTAATGTCTTAGGATTTTTGTATTTCTGTGGAGCAGAGGAGTTGTAATCTCTCTTATTTCATTTTTGTTTGTGTTTATTTGGGTCCTCTCTTTTTTTTTCTTGATGACTCTCCTTAAAAGCTTGTTGATTTTGTTTATCTTTTCACAGAAACACCTCCTAGATCTATTGATCTTTGGAATTGTGCTTTTAGTCTATATGTCACTTAATTCTGCTCTGATATTTGTTATTTCCTTCTTTCTACTTCATCTGGGCTGTCTTTGTTGTTTTCTTTGAGTTCTTATAGGTGTCAGTTTAGGTTGTTTGACAATTTTTTTTGTTTGTTTTTTAGGTAGGCCTGCATCACTATGAACTTCCCTCTCAGGACTGCCTTTGCTGTGTCCCATAAGTTTTGGGTTGTTGTGAGTTTGTTTTCATTTGTTTCCAGAAACCTTTTGATTTCATCCCTAATTTCATTCTTGTCCTATTCATTGTTTAATAGCATGCTATTCAATCTCCATGATTTTGACTGTTTTTGAGTTTTTTTCCTTGAGATTAGTTTCTAATTTCAGTCCCTTGTAGTCAGAGAAACTGCTTGATATGATTTCAATTTTCTTGAACTTGTTGGGGCTTTGTTTTATGTCCTATGATGTGGTGTATCTTTGAAAATATTCCATGTGCATTAGAAAAGAATGTGTATTTTTGTTTCTTTGGGATGAAAGGTGCTATATATATCAGTTAAGTTCATTTCATCTAGGACAATGTTCAATGCCACAATATCTTTGTTGATTTTTTCTGGAAGATCTATCCATTTTTGACAGTGGGGTTTTGAAATCCCCTACTACAATTATGTTGCTGTCAATATTTTTCTTGAAGCCCTCCAAGATTCCCTTTATATATTTGGATGCTCCTATGTTGAGTGCACATATATTTACAATGTTTTTATATTCTTGATGGATTATTCCCTTGAGTATTATGAAGTGACCTTCTGGGTCTCTTTTTATGGTCATTTTTTTTTTTGAAATCTATTTTGTCTGATATGAGTATTGCTACCCCAGCTTTTTTTTTTCCTGCCCGTTTGCTTGGAAATTTTGTTTGTAGCCCTTCACTTTCTGGCTATGTAGGTCTTTTGTCCTGAGGTGGATCTCTTGTAAGCACCATATGTGTGCTTCATGCTTTCTTATCCATTCAGCTGTTCTATGTCTTTGATTGGAGCATTTCATCTGTTTACATTTTAGGTTATTTTTGATAAGTACTCATTCATCACCATTTTTCATACCTGTGTTCCTCTTTCTCTCAATTTTTCTCATCCTCTTCTTAAAATAGTCCCTTTAGTATCTCTTGTATAGCTGGTTTAGTGGATGTTCATTCTTTTAAACTTCTTTTGTCTGGAAAGCTCTGACCTTCTATCTTGATTGGGAGCCTTTCTGGGTAAAGTAGCTTTGGTAGCAAGCCCTTGGTTCTCATTACTTCAAATATTTCTTGCCATTCTCTTTTGGCTTGCAACGTTTCCATTGTCTCAATATTGTCTCACTTTGTGGAAGAAAAAAAAAGGAAACAAAAACAAAAAGAGAGAGTATCCAAAAAGAAAAAAATAATAATAACCCCCCTGCTGACTTTAGACTTATTCAGCAAGTTCTGCTCATCTTCTTAGATGCCATAGAAAATGGGGAGCTGGGCTTTGCTTTTCTCCCTTCCTGTGGTTTTGAGAGTTTGGGGACCAGATATGGTTTGCAATTTCCTGGCTTCCACCAGCCCAAGTCGTGCATGAGCTGCCAGGCTTAAATCAGCCACTGAGTCTCCCTTGGAGTCCATCATGTGTCAATCTCAGGTGCGGAGCCCGTGACAAGCCGGGCGTGTGGGTTTCTGCTCAGCTACAAAGTCTCTGGGCACACGCAGCTGAATCTCCTTCAGGGTGCACCAGCCACTGCTGAGAGTTCCTTACAAAACAGTTGCCTGCAGTTTATAACAAGTGTATGGCTTTTCACACAGCCCAAATTTTCAGCCACTCCAGAGACTACCCGAGTCAGGGTCCAACATGGCCCAGCTCTTCCCTTCTCCCAGTGTCTCCTGGCACCTCAATTTCTCTGGTGCTGGCATTCACAGTCACAGTGGATTTGTTCTGCCTTTGTGTGTCTCCCACTTTGTCTCTATCCCCCCGCCTCACTCAGCGACTTCCAGCATCCAGGTCCCACCTTGTGCCATGCCGTGCTGCCCTACCTCTTCTGGTAGGGGAAGTAGCTGGTGATCTAACTCACCTCCCTGTATCCTGTGGCAGGCACCAGAGTAGGGGCCACAGCCACCTTAGTCCCAGCACAATCCCCTTACTGTCTGTTTTTCAATGTCCTCTGCAATTTTTTGCCTCCAAACTTAAAATAAGCTGGTATTCTGTTGGCTGTTCACTCTGTTCCTCAGATCATCTAGGTGTTACAGCAGGGTGCAGGGAGAACTGGGCTCCACTCCCACCTACCTCGCTGCCATCTTCCTAGCTAGACCAAACAGGTTTTCTATCCCTTGGTCCTCTACTCTCCTCTGGTATAGTAGTATATGGATATTGTTAAGTTTCATGTTTCCTGCATTTACCTTAACCCCTGATCATTCATTTTGAGTCATTTTTCCTTTTCCTGCTCTTTCTGAGAGTTTTTTTCTACCTTGTCCTTAAGCTTGCTGATATGATCCTCTGCTTCATCTAGCCTGCATTTGATTCCTTCTACTGTGTTCTTCAATTTAGAAATTGTATTCTTCATTTCCTCATGGCTCTTGTTGATAGTTTCTATGTCCTTTTTAATGCTGGTATAATTTGCAGTAAGTTCCTTGCAGCTTCACTGTATTTTTTGGTAATTCTCACTGAGGTCATTGAGCTTCCTTATAATCATGGCTTTCAACTCAATATCAGATAGTTGACTTGCCTCTTTTTCATTTAGCATTCTTTCTGAGGATTACTCTTTTCCTTTTGTTTGGGGGTTGTTTCTTTGTCTTCCCATTATTTGTGAGACTCTTCTCATTTGCCTCTGCTTCCTGAATTGATCTGTCTTAACACCCTGATTTTGTGGTATGAACTTCTATAGTAGGAAATCTGTGAGATTCAGTGCTGCAGTCTCCTTGACCTCATGAACTTGATGCTCTTGTGATTGCCTTTATGCCTATTATGTTGGCTCTCTAGATGTAATTGTTGTTTGATTGTTATTAGGTCATTCTTTTGTGGGTCCTTCCTTTAGCTGGTTGACTGTGAGTTACTCTGCCTACCACCTCTTTATGCTTTCTTTCAGGTTCTACCAGAAGAAAACCACAAAGCCCAGGGAACAAATCCACATCCACAAACATACTCCCCTTGTAATCCCATTAACAACAGCAAATATACCTCAAGTAATAAAGGTGCAAAGAGATTAAGACTATTATAAGAAAAGAGAGAAACCTAGTGTCTTAATATGCACAAACTTGATGGGCAAGAAATGAATGTTAAAAAGCTATGCAAGAAAGAAAATATCACTTATGTAGCAGACTGTAGTGAATTTCATCTCAGTAGCCTCTAGTATTTACCACTGTTTTCTTTTTCTGGATCCACATCTGGTGATGTCAGATGTTGGCCCCATCTGACCTTAAGCAGCCTACTCTGAGACTGCCATGGATCTATTGTCTTTGGTTGTCTCGTTCAGTTGTTAATCTAGTCACCCATGCAATGAGGCTTAAGCCCCACAGGGCAGGGCAGATCCCTCCTGGTGTTGGGGATGTTGTTTTTCCTCAAGTTGCTGCTGCTCAGAAGGGAGTGGTCTGCTTGATCAGGATGACTGCTACCATATGGGTGATGACTCGGCACCAAGACCTGGGGGCTACTCTCTCAGTTCTCACCCAAAGCCTCAGTCCCCAGTCTCTCCTCAAGTGTCTGTAGTCCACTCTGCCCTGCTTTGCCAAGGATCTACTGTCTCTGGCTGTCTCCTTCAGTTGTTAATCTAGTCACTCTTCACTCAACAGTCAGCCTTAGCACCACAGAACCAGGAAAGAGTCTTTCCTGGGGTGGGGACTATTGTTTTTCCTCAGGCAGCTGCCACTAGTAGGTGAATGGTATGCCTGAACAGGATGCCTGCTGAAGTATGGAGGATGACTCAGTAACAGGATTTCAGCAGCTACTGCCTCAGTTCTCTCCCAAAAGCTTCCATCCCCAGTCTCTCCTCAGGCATCTCCAGCCCACTCTGTGCCTACCTTTGCCAGAGTCCTGGATAAGTGGCTGCAAATGAAAATTTGTGCATTGGCCTTTTAAAAGGCTCTTGCATCTCCAGCCATCCATCTCTGGCAGAGAGCAATCCTGTTGCTTTTCACTATTGGTTGGTGTCTGTGTACTTTTTGGGTGCTGGTGCTCTAGGTTGGGGATCAAAGCTAAGGGTTTAGACCCCACACTTCTCAGGCGAATCCAATTGGCCCCTTAATTATCCTTCTGGTGCTGCTTCCTGTGGACATTCAGCCAGCCCTCTTGAGTCTCCAGTGCACTGCTTACCAGACAGTTAGTGCTAAAGCTGATTCTCCTGTCTTCCAAGGTTATAAGGCTTCTCTCTCACTTTTGTTCAGTTATTTGTTCTGGTTGATTTCTCTACAATTTAGTGATAATTCCAGATTGGTCCTGGGAGGAAGTTAGTGTGGCTTCCATTTACTCCTCCACCATCTTCCGTCTCACTCAGAGATATATTTTAACTGTCATGATTTGTGTTATCTCATTGTTTAGGAGTCACAGCAATGATACCTCCATTAAGTTATAAAATTCAATAAAGATAAAGGAACTTTCCTAGGACTCATTTGTGGAAACACTCAAGCACATATGGTGTATACACACGTAATTTCTCTCAATATCTTCCTTTTACTTCACAGTATATGCTGGGTTAGTGGAAGTATCTGAGAAATCACCTAAGAAACCATCTGAAGTCCATGTTAAGCCACTATACGTCTCTCCTGCATGTAAAAAAATCACTAATCCACATGTATGAAAAGGAATTCACTTCTGAGATATTCTGTGATTCTTTGTGGGGTGAGTTTGGTTTCTTGAAACTGAGCTGTTCTTCCTTTGGCTATTATATTTTATTTATACAACAAAGCTATAAAAAGTCATAGGTATAAAATCTTTGTTTGCTATTACCAAATTATTAACAAGCACATAAAATATGTTTATAGTAGTTAATTTGCTTTTCCCTAATATGTTTTTACTGAGTGTACTTTCATATTTGAATTGGTGCCACTCCACTCTTTATTCTATTTTCTTTTGAACCTGAATTAACTGGCCTAAAATCTAAAACTGAACTAGGTTATGAGTTTTTTCTTTTTAATTTGAGCTTAGTTTTTTTTTTTTTTAATTTAAGGAGCTGTGGAGTATATCATATCTAAAGATATTATAAGAAAGATTTATGTGGGTTCTTGTTTTAAAATAACCTTGAGGATTTGTTGAAAAATTTCCTTCTGTGCCTTTGATAGACTTTTTTTCAGTCCTTTGTTCCAGGAGAATGAATTATAACCATACTGGTAGTGCTGAGACAATATTTTATATCAAGCCAGTCTGTATCATAAATGAAACAGAATAAATGAGCACAAAGGGGGAGAAATGCAAAGTAAATGTCAATCTCCAATTTGCAATTTCATAGATTTTACAGAATATTTGATTGAACAAAGGACAGTATAAGCAGTATACTAGACACTATATTTATATGGACTGAACAATTTAGGGAAAGACATGTCATCCTCGAAGTTTTGCTAATGCAATGTGTCAGATTACAAGAAAGCGAAGTTTACTTCATTATCATTTCAGTCAGGGAAACACCCCATTTATGTCTAGTGACTCATTTTTATAATTTGTGAAAAAATATTTTGAAAAATAAAAGAGAACAGTCAAAATTGACTACACTTCTTTCTCTCTCTCAGATTCCTTTGTGGGAGGAAAATGCAGTTTCTAAATCTGCCACTGGCCTTGGCATTACTTAGAAAAGTGGTAAAGGGCAGAGTGTAAACTTTAAGGCAAAGGCCCTTGCCTTTACTCTTATACCTTTGGAGCACAAATATTCTCCAAGTAGAAGGAAGACATAAGTACTATCTCTCTCTTACATTATTTTGCTGATGTTCTCCTGTGTCTTAAGATATGGGGGAAAACTCCTACAGTGGTTTGAAATATATTCTGACTTTAGTTCAATCTTCTGTTTTATTCCTGTCATTCTGGTCTTTTAAATCAGATAATCTATATGAGTGACTACAGCCAGCAGACAAATAACAGAGTATAGGAAAATAAATACATAAAGGTAGGAATTAATTTCAAAGGCATTTAGAAATGTAAGTTTTTTAAATATATGCATGAATACAGAATCATTCAACTTTAAATCACTTTACATGTAACTATTTTAAAAACTTTAAAACCCTTAGTTACAGTTAGGAATGAAAAATCAACTAAATTGAAGTATTTGTAAGTACTAGATGTCCTCAGTGTTTAATGGTAACTTTCAAAAGGGTTGATTAATTTTTATAAAAATTTTTATAAAGTTTGATATACAACTAAAGGGTGATATTATATATATATATATATATATATATATATATATATATATATATATTTGAATATGTAAGATGGCACACTAGATACCAGCCAGTAGAATGTTGCCAGAAGGTATTATCTTCTATATTTCTATGTATTTCAATGCAATTTATTTTTTTGCTAGAGATGCTATTGTTACACAGGATGAGTCTAAGAACCTAAAATCACCTTTACATAAATGAGAACACTGGCAGAACAAAAATACTAATATAAAGTTGATTATAAAAATGTAATCTGGACCTGAATGGTGTAGCTTAGTGGGTTGGGTGTCACTAAGAAACCAAAAGGTTGCCTGTTTGATTCCCAGTCAGGGAACATGGCTAGGTTGTGGGCCAGGTCCCCAGTAGGGGGCGTGTAGAAAGGCAACCAACTGATGTATCTCTTGCACATCAATGTTTCTCTCCCACTCTTTCTACCTCCTTTCTCCTCTCTCCAAAAATAAATAAATAAATATATTAAAATGCAGTCTGAGCTAATATAGAACTTTTTTTTATATATACAAATAGGAGTGAATTTGCTGTTGGGAACCCAATCTAATCTGTATCTAATGGACAGAAAGGGAAAGGCAGATATTACAAAACTTATAAAGCAAAGACCATTCCACCAGATTCAAGTTGTAGAACCACTCAATTTGTTGATTACCATCTCTGGTTTGTTTAATAACTAAAATTAGCAGAGTAATTATAGAGATTAATTAGGTTGCAAACTGGGCTAAAGACTTTCTCAGGAGAAAGTGGTCATAAGAAAACACTTTAAATATCATACTTAATTGGAACACCAGACTCAACACTAGTATTTTCTTACCTACTTACAATTTAAACTAATTTCTGACTTTCCTTTGGTATCTAGATATTTGATTGTAACACATCTAACTTAGGTTAGTGATAAGAAAAAAACTGTCATCTGCACTTTTTTATTAAATTATTTTTATTGCTATTCTATTACAGTTCTCCCAAGTTTACCCTCCTTGCCCTCCTCTGCCGATTCCACCCCTGGCTCTCTCAGTCAATTTCCACACTGTTGTCCATGCCTGTGGGCTATTGATACATGTTCTTTGTTAAGTCCCTCCCCTTCCTTTGAACCATTATCCTCCCTCTCCCCTCCCCTCTGTCCACTGTCAGTCTGTTCCCTGTTTCCATGCCTCTGGTTCTATTTTGTTCATTGGTTTATTTGTTAATTAGATTCTTCTTATAGATGAGATCATATTATATTTGTCTTTCACCAATCTTTCAGGTCTTTTCTGAGTAACCACCTATTACTTCACAACTCACAATTTTATCCACCCATGCACACATGACCACATTAACATCCACTGTATACCTTTCTAGTGATGTGTTCAAAGCAACAAAGAATTAAGTAAATAGATAAAAATGAGACTGTGTTATCATAAGGCCCTATGGATAGGGTTAGTAACAAGAATGGATCTCCTAAGCCCTCTCCACTCTTCCCATGTAGTAGTTGAATTTCTTAGCTTTAGTCAGTCTGAGCCTGAAACTTTGAATATGAGAGAGTAAGTAAATGGATATTAGTAATGATTGTGATTATTAAATACTAAGGAAAGTACTAGCATTAAAGCTAACTATAGGCCAAAGATAGCAGACAAAAGGTTAGAAAAAAAATTAACATTGTTTTGGTGTAGAATGTTATGATGCTAATCACAGCTACATATATATATATATATATATATATATATATATATATTTACATATCTCTCATCTATATGTAATAACCATATTGCACATTAATTAGTGATTATATCTATCCCTAAATATGATTGGCTGGCTTTACCTTAAGTTTTTGTAAGAGAAGTAAATCTATAGATATGCTAAAGCTTCACAATTTTTATCATGTTTTACAGCCATCCATTTATAGTTGCTTGAGGTACATAGAAAGAATGTTTAGTTTTGAAAATATCTGGGTGGCTAGATAACAGAATTCTTTACTTTTTATGCAGTATCTTCTAGCCCAATTGTGCCATTTTTGATGCTCGTGTTTCTCTCACATGTGGATGATTTTTTTATCAAACAGTACTGAGAACATCAGTGTACAAAAATGCTTAAGTGAATTTAACACACATTTATTTTACCATTTAAGAATGGAATAGCAATAAGCATAGATGTCTGAATTCTAGCACTGCTTTTAAAAGTATAATGTAAAAATATATTTAAAGTTTATTGTAAAAGTAAGAATCATGTTATTGGGCCTAGAAATATTATACTCATAAATCCTAAAATAAAAATAAAGTCACTATATATAAAAATAAATGTGTAATTTTAATGACTGAATTTTCCTGAAGGAAGTGTAAAAATTTGATGGAATTTGCAATCAGAAAATTAACATTGAAAGTAAATTAGATTGAGAAAAAAATAATAAAACCATTCAACTATTTCATAAGTATGCTGAAATGAAAGAACACAAAGACATCCATCCCACTGTCCCTAAATGACTTACAGGAAATACATTAGAAATCCCTCTCATATATATACAATACCAAGGACAGCTTCTGGTTTCTGAATCCTAGAAGGGTCATGAATTAGACAAGAGCCGAGGTACAAATGAATGGATGTTAATTCTTTTGCCTACACAGTGAAAGTCTTAACCTGTCCCAAAGAAATATTTTATATTCAATTTAGATAGGAACATAGGTAGCTGATGGACACTTCGGCTATCTTTTGGAAATTAGAAACTTTGTTATAATATTTCCAAACTCTGAAGGGAAGACTGCTGCAGTGTAGTTTTTTTTTTTAATGTTCTCTCTTTTTAAAGATTTTATTTATTTATTTTTAGAGAGGGACCGGAGGGAGAAAAAGAGAGAGAGAAACATCAATGTGCGGTTGCTAGGGGTCATGGCCTGCAACCCAGGCACGTACCCTGACTGGGAATCGAACCTGCAACACTTTGGTCCACAGCCCACGCTCAATCCGCTGAGCTACACCAGCCAGGGCTGCAGTGTAGTTTTTTTAAAAGTGCTTTTTCTTTAATGAAACCATTTAGTTACAAAATCAAGATGCCTTTATTTTTTTGTTTTTCTAATATGTAAAAAAAAAATGAATTGAAACACTGTATCTTTTTTTCTATTTATCAGGCCATAAAAACACATTTCAGATATATCATTTGACCTGGCTGAGGAATAAGATTTTGAATGATGATCCAGAAAGTAAAAGAAAAGAGGAAAAACTAAAGACAGAGGGAGCCTGAAAAGCCATTGATAAGTTAGCAGGCTGTGAACACTTCAGTGATTTTAAGTTCCATTTCATATTTACTATAGGTATACAAACTTTGCTTCCCTTTACTTGGTAAAATACATTGTTATGAAATACAGAGAAAGGAAAAATGTTGCAACTTCATATAAAAAACTGAGTGAATTTCACCATGACACATTCCAGGTCTTTTATGCCATAATTATTGCTGTTAGTGAGAAAATATTGAATGACTGAAATAACTATTGAAATTAAATTTGGTTTTCTTTCTCATCTTTCTTCCATTCACAGTTACTTTAATTAGTTTACATAAACTGATATCATTTTCCTGTCTCTATATAACTTCAACTATATAATAACATGGAAGGGGATTTATATGACATGTACTTTTCTTGAAACAGCAATAAAATAAAATCCCATAATACTTCCTTTTATTTTTAATTAGCAAATATCCCTTAATACTGATCAGTTAACCTCACAATGAACCAAAATGAAAATTATCCTATGTCTGCTGGCTCTTGCTCCCACTGTTGAAATTCGTTAATATAATTGCCAAGTATTTCCTGTCTGATTAGAGTGTTTTCATATTCCCTGCCTCCTCACAACCATTCACTGTGAAATGGAGTAACAACTCCAGGTGCTTAGAATTCTGCTCTCATCTGTCATTAATTTGGAAGCAATGTTATCCCATTCTGTCCTGTTTCTGAAACAAATCTCTACTCTCAGCCTTGATTTTCCTTTTTCCTCTTCACTAATTGACCCTTCGGGCAGAATTAGTGGCATAGTTAAGAGATAGCTGTAATCACATAATGTATGAGTTGAATCAGGGTATTTCTATCTTGACTGACCATTTCTGTTCTGCATGTAAAGAGGTTCTCCCAGGAGAGATTTTCATATGTGGGTATATATGTATACATACAACCATGAAGAGAGAAATGAGTACCTAAATTAAGTATAAAATAAACACATTGCTTTTTTCTAGTTTTATGTATCTCTACTTTCATTCAAATCATATTATGTAAATTTGGCAGCCGGAGGTGAATGATATCTCCAGATGTTAACCCAAGAGTTTATATAGCAGAAGTGCTTCCTCCCAACCTATAAATATTTTAGTTTAGTGACAGAGAGTTTAAAAGTTAACCAACCATCTTGCAAATCTGTGCTCTTGGTAAGTAGAAGGGCTAGGTAAGTGTTGTTTTACCCATTGCAACCCACCCCTGCTCTCATAATAAACTAAAACATTTGTCCTACTGAGAGATGGAACAGTTGAATTCTTCTGCTTGTTCATGGATTATTAATCATGCTTCTTTGACCATCTTGGGCACAGTGCAAATGAAAAAGAATGGGTAAGCTGGGGGAGGGGGAGAGAGAGACTGACTTTATATGTTGGTTTCAGATGGTGTCTGACTAGAGAGGACAAAAGTAATGTCAGTGCCAAGTAAGAGGAATTTTAGCCCAAAGTATAAATCTAGCAGGTAGGACAACATATCCCATAAGAGCCAAAAGGTCTAGCTGAGGATAAGCATATATTTTTCTTTATCTGTCACTTAAAAAAACAGCTCTATTGAAATAATTGACACACCATAAAATGCACCCACTTTCAGGATTACAGTTCATCCTGGCTTGATGGCTCAGTTGTTTGGACCATCATCCCATACATCCACAGGTTGCAGGTTCAATCCCAGTTCAGACCACATACTTAGGTTTGGTCTCCAGTTGGGGCACATGCAGGAGGAAACTGATTAATGTTTTTCTCTCATATTGATGTCTCTCTCTCTCTCTCTCTCTCTCTCTTTCTCTCTCATCTCTCTTTCTATGTGTGTGTGTGTGTGTGTGTGTGTGTGTGTGTGTGTCCCTTCCTTCCTCACTGCCTTCCTCTTTCTAAAAAAATCAAATATACCTTTGGGTATTAAAATCTTTTTTAAAAAGTATATATTACATTGTTTTTAGTATGTTTATAGAGTTATGTAACCATCACGATGATTTCATTTTAATCACCTCCCCCCAAAAAAATCTCATAGCCATTAATCATCATTCCACATGCAATCCCTCTTGCATTTACATTGTTTTCCTCACAGTCCTGGATAATGTCAACTACTGGCCTTTGGCACCAATTCAATGCCAGCAGAAATCCCCAACTTGGGATGCAGTTAAGAAGGAAACTTTATTCAATGCAAACAGCTCAATTGTGGTACAGCATGGTTAGCACAGTTTTGGTATAGATCAATAATGATACAGTTCGATTATGAAGCAATGCAGCTGTGAAACAACATGGCTATAAGGAGACCCCTGGGGCAAGGCAGCCCTGGGTCAATGTAGCCCTTGGGCTAGGTTCCTTTCAAGCTAGACAGATGTGCTCTGCTGTGGTCTGCTCCAATTGTTCTGGTCTGGTCTTTTGTATTTTAGATCCACCTGGGGAAATGCAGTCTTTAGTCTTTAATGAGAAGGGAAAGTGTACTCTTCAAGGGAAAGGGAAGCTAACTTACATAGACAGAAGTTCCCACACCTTGTTCCTGATTTGTCCATACTCATGCAAATTAAGACTCAAAATCCTAGCAGTTTGAGTGGTCCAAAAGACACTCTCCTGAGTGCTCAAATGGAGCCATTCTATTTGATTAGTGGAAATGCTGATAGGGAAATAGCTACATGGCCCCAAGTAGATAGGAAAAGCTTCAGTCTTATTGGTTGAAATACAATTCCAGGGACTCCTTTATAAGGACTAGTTCAGATGTCAGGAACACAGGGTAGGCAGGCAGTTCAGTGTAGGCTTGTCCGTGAAGTGAGTTTGTGTGAGAGGCTTTTGTTTAGAAATAGCTGCTAGGCTCTGCTTTTCAATTTGAACCCAGTTAGCCATCAGGAACCTTTCTTGGTAGGTATCTCTATTTATCAGGTATACATTAACCACCGATCTACTTTCTTTTCCTACAAATTTGTCTCTTCTGGACAATTTATTTAAATGAAATCATATATTACATGGTCTTTTTGTGAAAGACTTCCATCACTTATATTTTCAAAGTTCATCTATTCTGTAGCCTATGCAACATCTATCAGTACTTCCTTTTATATTTTTAAACAGTATTGCACATTATAGACATATAGCCATCTTTTTTTCTATTTTTTATATAGCCATTGTTTATACATTTGCACTTTCCACTTTTTGGCTATTTCAAATAATTCTGGTATAAACATTTTTATACTTGTTTTTATACATAGGAATGCATGTTTTCCTTTTCTCTTGGATAATACTTCCAGACAGTTTTTCAAAATGGCTGTACCATTTTATATTGCCATTAAGTATGAAGGTTGCATTTTCTTTTCATCGTTGCAAACACTTGCAGTCTGTCTTTTGATTCTGTTATTCATGTGTGTATAATGTTGCATCATTGTAGTTTCGATTTGTGTTTCCCTGATAACCAATTTTATTGAGCATCATTTGAAGTGTTTTAAGAGTTTTCTTGTCATTTTTATATCTTCCTAGGGTTGATTGTCTTTTTGTTGTTGAGTTGTAAGCAATCTTTTTATATTCTGTATACTAGACCTTTATCAGGTATATGACTTGCAAAGATTTCTTCCCATTGAATAGGTTGTCTTTTTCTTGACTTTCTTGATGGTGTCCTTTAATGCACAAAAGTTTCAATTTTGATGAAATTCAACTTACTTATTTTTTTTTCTTTTGTTGCTTATGTCATGGGTGTCAAACCCATTGCCATGAAGATTTTTTTCTTATATTTACTTCTAAGAGCTTTATGATTTTACCTCTTACAGTTAGGTCTTTGATTGATTTATTAGTTCATTTTTATATACAGGATGGGGCAAAAGTAGGTTTACAGTTGTGAGTATGTGAAACACAGAATTTTTTGTTCTATTATTATTTCTTAGTTATTGCACTATTTTTCATACAAACAACTCTAAACCTACTTTTTCCCCACCTTCTATGGTGTAAGATAAAGGATCTAACTTTATTATTTTGTATGTGAATATTCAGTTTTCCCAGTACCATTTATTGAAAAGACTATACCTTTCTTATTGAATGGTCTTGACATTATTAACCCTGGATGTCTGGGTTTATTTGTAGATTCCCAATAACGGTCCATTAATCTATATACCTATTTTTTATGTCAGTACTACACTGTTTTGATTAGTGTAGTTTGTAGTAAGTTTTGAAATTGTGAAGGATGAGTTCTCAAACTTTGTTTTTCTTTTACAACATTGTTTTGGTTATGTGGGGCCTCTTCTAATTTTCTCTGAATTTTAGAACTAGTGTCTCATTTCTGCATAAAAGGTCATTGGTATTTCAAGAGAGATTGCATTAAATCTGTAGATCACTTTGGATATCATTGCCCTTTTAACAATGCTAAGTCTACCCATCCATGACCAATATTCTGTTCTTTGAAGTGTATAATTTAGAGTGCTCTTGAAGGATAATTGTTACACTCCATTAAATTACACAATAATTTTGTTGACTTTTGGGGATGCATCAAATAGTATCAAAATAACTTTTCTAAAAACATATAATCTGTGCTCTTACATTGTCGTTTTGACATTTTCAGTAATAAATAAAGCCCTGGCTGGTGTGGCTCAGTGGATTGAACACCAGCCTGTGAACCAAAGGGTCACTGGTTTGATTCCAAATCAGGGCACATGCCTGGGTTGTGGGCCAGGTCCCCAGTAAGGGGTGAGCAAAAGGCAACCACAGATTGATGTTTCTCTCCCTGTCTCCTCCCTCCCTTCCCCTCTGTCTAAAAATAAATAAATTGTTAAAATAATAATAATAATAATAATAATAATAAATACAAATACTTGAGTGTTCTTGTAAACTCTGTGGCATTGTTACTTCTTTATATTTTATCATTGTAGCCCAACATGCAGAAACAACATATATCACGATTGTTTTGAAATCATCAATTCACCTTTATGCATGGGCACCAAAGACCTTTGGTGAAAGTATTGCTATTAAAGTGAGTGGTCTACTTTTCCTTTTAATATTTTTTTGAAAAATTGTATGTAGAAAAATGTTTTAAATTATAGTAGCAGAAATATATACCATTTTCTACAGTTAATTTGAATATACAATGTCGATCATTATCATCTAATGATTTTTAGACAATTAACAAGCACTACAACAAGGGAAAGTGTGAGGGAAATCCCTGACCCTTTTATAGAGGTCCTCCCCACTAGCTCCTCACTTCCAATTCCTGTAGTCCACATGAAGATTTTTTTCTCTAGGGCCCTAACATAGGCTTTGAGTGCCACCCCAGTGATTTGAAGCTGAGAAAGTCCCTGTTCAATCTTAGTGGGGGGTGTAGAGCAAAGAGAAGGTAAAGAAAGGTGGAGCAATGGTATAGAATGGAATCCAATGGCAGAGGGATGAAGGAACAGAAAGGCTTTAATTATCAGGGCTACAATAGATGGGGGTGTGTAGATGGGTCTGTATTCCTTCCAAGCTGAAATGCTAAGTACATTTCTCTCTAGAACTATTTCAAGGAATGGTGATTAGGCTCATTTGGATTACCAGTATTATTTCTATCTTCATATTGTTTAACTGAATTTCTGTGGATTAGCATCTTAAGGTAAGTATTTGGTGACCCAAACAGTTAAGTTGCTGATGAGTTTTTATCTACATTAAAACTTGAGACTCTTTTTACCTGTATTGTCTTTTTCCAATGCTCTAGAATTCTACATAAATCAGATTATTTTATATGTATTCCTTAGTAATGAGAACTTATTAATGAACTAACAGCATTATACAGATTCTTAATCTAGGGTGTACATTAGAATCATCTGGAGCATTTGTTAAATCTTTAGGTCTCAGACCCAATTCCATGACAATTATTATGTGTAGAGTGTGTCCAAGGAATCTGTATACTTAACAAATGTTCTAGGTAATTTTGAACAAGATGGTCCATTTACAATTTTTTTTATAATGCTGATAAAATCATATCATGACAGACTTCAGCAAGATATGTATGAAATGCTTTTGTATCTTAGGTCAGTATCTCTTTGCATGGTATCTTTTGTAGACCAAAACATCACATATACACAATAAAGATAAGCTAATTTTTAAAACTGGCCTTCAATGTCTATTTGAACAATAAATATATTCTTTTATCAATAACATAGAATACTATAGAAACAATTCAGGCCTTCCCTAACAAAAATCATATCTTTGATCTGATCTCCTTAAACTGGAGCTTATGTTAGCTGTTAGTATTTCGATGTGGATTTGTTTTTGAGTTTCTGCTGATTGGTCAGAGCTTCTTGATATGGAGCTGAAAAGCAAAGAAGGTAAATACCATCAGTCTGTGTAGTCTGATACACAATTCCTGGTCCAAGCCTTCACTCCAGTTCTTGAATCCCACCTTATGACTACAGTATAGTGAATCCTGTGATGCCCAGTCCTCCACTGTCACCTGAACTTGGTAATGAACAGGCTTGGCTCTTTGTTTCCTTGAACTAGAAGCCATAGGAACCTAGAGTGCATCCAGTCTGTGGTAGGTTAACATGTATGGACTTTTTCATTCCATACATACTATGCATTGGTCACTCAGCAGACTCCAGAGGAGACTACATGTCCTATGAAGCCTATATATGAGTACTGGCAAAAATATAGGCAACTGATCCAAAGAACCATTTTAAGAGACCACATGAGCTCCTTCACTTGCTGAAGCTCAAGGCAAGGAATTGAAAGACAGCAAACAGACTGCAGAGTCATATAAGGCTCTTATGATTATTAGATATTTGCCCTTTAAAGGGAAACTCAATATTTAAGACCTAAATATAATTATGTTCTTATTGTAGTACCAGAGCTAATAAAAGTTGCAATACATAGGTTGCCAAATACATTATGTAATTTGTGACAATCACCTGGGTTTTATAAACTTGTTAAGCAAAGGGCAGGGAAATTTTTGCCTTAGAATTTCATTGTTGGCCTTTTGGCCATATTTGGTTTTATACCTACAAGTATGTCCAACACTTGATCATAAACCAATGACAGTTGACTTGGCTATTGGTTCTGAAGAAAGACTAAAGGTTTTCTTCAGCTCAACAGATGGATATCACATCATTGATGCATAAGCTGAGGTTATGTCTGATATGATCCTGCCAAATAATGTAAGATCCCTGGAAATTATTGTTTATCACAATTTGAGTTTTCACAACAGTCAAAAGTGTTCATTGAAAATATATATTTATTGCCCTGGCTAGTGTGGCTCAGTGCATTGAGTGCCAGCCTGTGAACCAAAGGGTCAACAGTTTGACTCCCAGTCAAGGACACATACCTGTGTTGCAAACCAGGTTCCTGGCTGGGGATACACAACAGGCAACCACACATTGATGTTTCCCTCCCTTTCTCCCTCCCTTCTCCTTTCTCTAAAAATAAATAAATAAAGTATTTTAAAAATAAATATTTTTCAATATCTATCTTGGAACTGAGACCTAAAAGGTAAGTGTGGAGTGCCAGAAAGTACTAATGGAAAAACAAAAGTTACTGATGGTTTCATACTCCAGACAACTGAGTCTATTCTGCAGACAAATAGTGTTTATCTGGTACAATGTTTTGTTTGTTTGTTTGTTTGTTTTTAAATGAATAGACTTTATACTTAAAAATCATGACTTATGTTGATAAAACAAAAGATCTGACAGCATCAGGCCCACATTACTATCTAACCACTATCAACTGGAACTGATTTGTGCCTGCTTCATTTTAGATGTGGTATGTGCTATATAGTCTTCATCCATTCATCTTCATATATTTACAAAAACTGGCACTGTAAGCATATGAGTTTGCATCCTTTATTTTAGTCTTTCTATACCTCCTAATGTATCAATAAATTCTTTAAAAATACAGCACCAGTATTGCAGCATTATATATATATACATATATATACATATATGTATATATATACACACAAACACACACATACATATATATCCCTTCTTTACCCATATTGTAGTACTTTAAATGTGATATATAGAATATTACCATAAAATGTTCTATAATAGTATCAATTATAGTGAGATATGCAGATCAAAGATTTAGCATTTAAAAAGTTAATTCACCTCAACACTTAAATAATTATAAAGAAAATATAACATGTAAGAAATGGGTAGTTGTAAAAATACTGTACACATTCTTTTTATAAATTTCTGGAACACAATATAATATCCCTCCCACACACAACATACAAAATATAATTCTGCTGTGTCTCAACATTGTTGGTGGCAATGATATTTGTTCTAATGAAAATTATATTTAAAAGGAAGGGCTGTGCTAAATAAAATAGAGGCAAGTAAAGTCTTACATATTCAGTTTAAAACAATGATAATAAGGAAGCTCAATGAGCTCAGCGAGAATTACCAAAAAGTACAATGAAGCTATAAGGAACATAATGAGAACTACATCAGCATGGAAAATGACATAGAAACTATAAAAAAGAGTAAGAGGAAATGAAGAATACAATTTATGAATGAAGAACAGCAGAAGGAATCAAAAGCAAGCTACATGAAACAGGATTAAGTCAGTGAGCTGAAGAAGGGTAAGGAAGACAGAAATTATCAGTAATATATAGAAAAGGAAAACAGACTCAAAAAGAACAGAAAGTGGTTAAGGGTAATGCAAGACAACATGAAATTAAATAATATCTGCATAATAAGTATACCAGAAGGAGAAGAAGAGGAGCAAGAGATGGAAAACGTGTGTGAAAAAAATGATAGAAAACTGCCCTGATTTTACAAAAGAAAAAGTCACACAAATTCAAAGACAAAGAGAAAATCTTAAAGACAGCAAGGCAGAACCAGGAGGTAACATAAAAGGGAGCTCTGATAAGGCTAGCAACTGACTTCTAAATAGAAACACAACAAGCAAGAAGGGAATGACAAGAAATAGTCCAAGTAATGAAAAACAAAGGCCTGCAGCCAAGACTACCCTATTCAGAAAAGCTCTCATTGAAAAATGAAGGCAAAATAAGGAGTTTCCCAAAGAAAGCTAGAAGAATACACTTTCACCAAACCAGCATTGCAACATGTGCTAAAGGGACTGCTTTATGAAGATCAAGAAAAAGAATGAGAGAGAGAGAGAAGAACAGAGGCACAAAGGAGAAAATATGGCAATAAATAACTATCTACCAATAATGACCTTAGCTGTAAATGGATTAAAACCTCCAATCTAAAGACATAGGGTAGTTGAATGGATAAGAAAATATGACATGCACATATGCTGCCTACAAGAGACCCACCTCAGAACAAAAGACCTACACAGACTGAAAGCAAAGGGCTGGAAAAAATATTAAAAGCAAATTGACAAAAGAAAAAAAAAAGACCCGGGTAGCAATATTTATATAAGACAAAATAGACTTCAAATCAAAGGTTATAAAAAGAGACACAGACACTTCATAAAAATCAAGAAGACATAAAAATTGTAAACATATAGGCACCCAATATAGGAGCACCCAGATATAAAAGGAAAATCTTGCAGGACTTCAATAAAGATATAGAAACAACACACTGATACTAGGGGATTTTAACACCTCACTGTAAAACATGGATGAAACTTCCAAACAAAATATCAATGAGGGTATAGTGGCAATGGACAACACACTAGATCAAATGGACTTAAGTGGTATATGCAAAACCTTTCATACCAAAGAAGCAAACTACACATTCTTTTCAAGTGCACATGGAATATTTTCAAAGATAGACCACAAGACATGCCTCAATAAATTCAAGAAAATTTAAATCATGTCAAGCACTTTGTCAGAGCACAAGGGCTTGAAACTAGAAACTAACATCAAGGAAAAAATTCAAAAATATTCAAATTAATGGAGATTGAATAGCAAGCTATTAAACAATAAATTTGTTAGTAATGAGATCAAGGAAGGAATCAGAGTGTTTCTGGAAACAAATGAAAATGAACTCACAATATTCCAAAGCTTACGGGGAATAGTGAAGGCAGTCCTGAGATTCATAGTGATACAGGCCTACCTGAAAAAGATAGAAACATTTTAAATGAACAATTTAACCCTACACCCACAAGAACTTGAGGAACAACAACAAAGACAGCCCAGAGCAAGTAGAAACAAGGAAATAACAAAGATCAGAGCAGAATTAAATGACATAGAGATTAGAAGTACAATTCTAAGGATCAATAAATACAGGAGCTGTTTCTTTGAAGAGACAAACAAAACTGATAAGGCTTTAAGCTTGTCAGACTCATAAAGAAAAAAAGGGGGAGGACCTGAATAAACATAATCAGAAATGAAAGAGGAGAGATTACAACTGATACCACAGAAATACAAAGGATTGCAAGAAATTACTATGAAGAACTGTATGACAAGAAATTTTAAAAGCTAGGTGAAATGGACAAATTTCCAGAAAAATATAATCTTCCAAAACTGAATGAAGCAGAAGGAGAAAGCCTAAACAGACCATAACAGATGATGAAATTGAAGCAGTACCCAAAAAGCTTCCAACACACCAAAGCCCTGGTTCAGACAGTTTCACAAGATAATTTTACAAAGCAGTTAAGGAAGAGCTAACCCCCATCCTTCAGAGATTATTCAAAAAAATTCAAGAAGAGGGAAGACTCCTAAATTCTTTGTATGAGTCCAGCATCATCCTAATTCCAAAACCAGAAAAAAACATAACAAAGAAGGAAAACTTCAGGCCAGTATCACTGATGAACCAAGATGCTAAAATGCTCAATAAAATATTGACAAATCATGCCCAGCAATACATTAAAAAATCATACACCATGATCAGTGGGATTCATCCCATGGATATAAGGATGGTGCAATATTCACACATCAATAAACATAATAGATCACATAAACAAAAAGAAAGACAAAAATCACATGATCATATCAATAGATGCAGAATAATTATTTGATATAGTACAGCACCCATTTATGATGAAAACACTCAGCAAAGTAGGAATAGAGGGAGCATTCTTCAACATAATAAGGATCATGTACGAGACACCCACAGCCAACATCATACTCAATAGGCAAAAACTTAGAGCTTTCCCACTAAGATCAGGAACAAGACAAGGATGTCTGCTTTTAACACCGCTATTCAACATAATATTGGAAGACTTAGCCACACCAATCAGACAAGAAAAAAATAAAAGACATCCAAATTGGAAAGGAGGAAGCAAAACTATCATTTTTTGCAGATGACATGACAGTGTACATAGAAAATCCTCTGGAATGCACCAAAAAACTACTAAACCTAATAGGTGAATTTGGCAAAACAGTGAGATCCAAAGTCAATATTCAGAAATCAAAGACATTTTTGTACACCAACAATGAAATATCAGAAACAGAAATCAGAAAAAAAATCTCATTTGGTATAGCAACAAGAAAAATAAGGTACCTAGGAATAAACTTATCAAGGAGGTAAAGACCTGTACTCAGAAAACTACACATCACTGAAGAAAGAAATTAAAGAAGACACAAACCAATGGAAGCAGGTACCATGCTCATGGATTGGAAGAATTAACTTCATCAAAATGCCCATACTACTCAGAGCAATTTATAGATATAACACAATCCCTATTAATGTACCAATGCCATATTTCACAGACATAGAACAAACACTTCAGAAATTTATATGAAACCATAAATGAACCCAAATAGCTCCAGCAATTTTGAGAAAGGAGAGTAAAGTAGGAGGGATAACAATACCTGATACCAACTTTATTACAAGGTTACTGTAATCACAACAGCCTGGTACTGGCATAAAAACAGGCACATGGACCAATGGAACAGAACAGAGAGCCCAGAGATACACCCCAGTCTCTACATTCAATTAATATTTGGCAAAGGAGGCAGCAACATAAAATGGAGTAAAAATAGCCTCTTCAATAAATGGTGTTGGGAGATCTGGACGGTTCCATACAAAAAAAAAAAAATGAAACTCAATTACCAACTTACACCATACACAATAATAAATTCAAGGTGGATAAAAGACTTAAATATAAACCATGACAACATAAAAGTCCTAGAGGAGAATATTGACAAGAAAATATCAGACATTCCACTCAGCAATATTTTCACCAATATGTCCTTAGAGCAAGTGATATAAAGAATAAACAAATGGAACCTCATCAAATTAAAAAGCTTCTGCATGGCTAAAGAAAACAGCACTAAAATGAAAATGGAACCAACTATATGGGAAAACAAATTTTCCAATGATATCTTAGAAAGGGGTTTTATCTCCACAATATATAAAGAAATCATATGACTCCTCTCCAGGAAGACAAACAACCCAATTAAAAAATGGACAAAAGACTTGAACAGACCCTTCTCCAAGGAGGACATGCAAAGGGCCAAGAGACATGAAAATATGCTCAGCATCACTTGCCATCTGAGATGCACATTAAAACCACATTGATATACTATTTCACACAGGTCATAATGCCCTTCATAAATCAACAAGTGTTGGAGAGGATGTGGAGAAAAGGGAACCCTAGTGCACTGTTGGTTGGAATGCATACTGGTACAGCCACTGTGGAAAATACTATGGAATTTCCTCAGAAAACTAAAAGTGGATCTGCCTTTTGACTGGGCAATTCCACTGCTGGGATTATATCCTAAAAACCCTGAAACACCAATCCAAAATAACCTGTGCACCCCAATGTTCATAGCATCTCAGTTTACAATAGCCAAGTGTTGGAAGCAACCTAGGTGCCCATCAGTAAATGAATGGATAAAAAAATATGGTACATTTACACAATGGAGTACTGTGCAGCAGAAAGAAAGAATGAGCTCCTGCCCTTTCTGACAGCATGGATGGAACTGGAGAGCATTATGCTAAGTGAAATAAGCCAAGCAGTGAGCCAAGCATGTGATCTCGCCTTTAAGTTTAACCTAATCAACAAAACAAACAAGCAAGCAAAATATAACCAGAGACATTGAAATTTAGAACAATCTGACAGTAACCAGAGGGTAGGTGGGAGGGGATAATGGGGGAACGGGGAAAAGGTTTCTAGAAACAACAATAAAGGACACATGGGCAAAACCATGGCAGGTGGAAGCAAGGGAAGGAGGTGGGGGTGGCTGGTGTGGGAGGAGTGGTGTGGGATAAGTGCAATCAACTGTAATTGAACAACAACAAAATAATTTTAAATAAAGAACAAAGTGACAGTAACCAGAGGGGATGGGTATAACAGGAGAAAGCAGGGAACGGGTGGTCAAGGAACATGTATAAAAGACGCACAGACAAAGTTAAAGTGGGTAGGATCGAGTGGGAAGTAGGGATGGGTGGGGCTCAGGCAGATGTGAGGGGAAAATGGAGACAACTGTACTTGAACAGCAACAATAAAAAAGAAAGAAAATCCTACCATTTATTGTGAAACTCTTAATTTAGCTAAAAGTAGGTTTGCAATACAGTATTACTAGGAAAGCCTCAAGAGTTGTAAATCTTTAATTTCAATTTTCAAAATCTTGCAGTAATGCATATTTCTTTATGATTTGTGATTCTTTATGCATGCAACAAATCCTTCTTTTTTAAAAGATTTTATTTATTTATTTTTAGAGAGGGAAGGGAGGGAGATAGAGAGAGAGAGAGAAACATCAATGTGCAGTTGCTGGGGGTCATGGCCTGCAACCCAGGCATGTACCCTGACTGGGAATCGAACCTGCAACACTTTGGTTTGCAGCCTGCACTCAATCCACTGAGCTATGCCAGCCAGGGCTTAACAAATCCTTCTTGACTATAATTTCTACCATTTGTTTTAAAACAGAAGTATGATTATGGTAATGAAGCTAAATAGTATATTTTTCACATTCCATTTTCCATTTTCTGTTTTGATGAAACAACATAATAAATTACCTAACTTTGAAAAAGAAATAGGTGTTCAAGGAGATTAAAACCCATTTTGAATGAAGTATTAGGCAAGGAGAATCATTTAATTTTTCAGCAATAAAGTAATTATTGTGGAAGCAAGGAGAGAAGATGAATTTTTAAAAATTTCTAACCTAGTTAACAGACCTGAAGTATGTTCAAAAATAGTATTTTCAGTTAAATACCCTAGTGTCTTGACCTACAAAGTGAGAAAAGAATCTAATATAAGGGACAGTCTCTTCTGAAGTAGCATGTACTAAAAATATCTTTTTCAAGAGTGGTAGATTACAAAAGCTGTAATGCTACAAGGAATCATGTGTACTAAAGAATATCTGGTTACTTCAGGAACTACATGAGAAGCAAGAGAGCTAACCTCTCAGGCTGTCTGGATTTATAGTAGTCCATCTTTATCTTTAAAAGATTTTTTGAGGCAACCTTCTTTCCTGCAATTCCTTTTTCTCTCTTCATCTTTTTTTTTTTTCTGATTAAATTGCTCATGCAAGTGCCCAGAGAACGCATAAAAATTGCTTTTCGCCTCTGGATTCCCATTTTAGTTTTAAGGATTGTTGTTGTTGATACATGGCCTCAAGCACTTGGCCTGAGTATGCTGGATTTGGCAAGTATAGTTTCTACTCTTTCACCCTGTAACTTGCTAATTTGGAGATATGATAGAAGATTGCAATTGTTCATTTCTCAGGGAAATACTGCAACATGACAATATCTGTAGTTTAAGCAAATTCTGTTGCATAGTTTCATGCATCATGCAATTTAGAAATTCTTAGATATTTCTTAGTATTTGATATTATGACTCCTAATATATCTCTGAATTTGTATAGTGAAGGTATTTTAATATTTTATAAATTGGATTAAAAATCTTACATTTTGTGAAGGGAAGATTATATTTCAAGCACTGAAGAATATTACAGTTTCCTCTTGTAAACATATTAAGCTCAAGTTATTTTTAAGTTAATTTTCTATTTCTGAATTGAATGAATTGGCAAATAATCAGTGATTGTACATTTGTTACTTGACTCACATATTCATTACTGAAGTATTTATTATTATGTTGAAATCCAACTCTGTAACAAGTAATGATTCCTCTCATTATACATAATAGTTTGTGAAATTTTTGTGAATTTCTGTGTGTTGGAGATATATCTCTACTCTTTTCAAAGATTTCTCCAAAATATAAAGAATATTAAGTAGTGTTGACTTTGTGACATAGGAAACCTCCTTTTTAACGGTTGGATAGCATGTTGTTTAATATTGAGATAAAAGTTTTGTTATTCCCTGCACTTTGAATCCCCTTTTGGTTTTTATTGATCAACCAATCTGCATCAATTAAAGTAGTAGTGATTAAATTTTGAACATATAAATCCTTATGAAACATAATTCCAGCCTATGGAAATCATTATACCACAGAATATCATCATTTTACCTCATTCCTTGGGAGTTGGCATGATGCTCACCTTCAATGTTGAAGCCCTTTCTATGAAAGCAAATGAACACCTCTTCAAGAACATCCTTGAAGTGTGGAAAGACATACCATCTTCATCAGGTATGTATAAAAATTTTCCTTTTTCACATGATCCCATAAAAACTTCCATTTCCTGAAACATAACATGTTCTCAAAGCATATAGGGTTAATTTGTGATACTGCAAAGTTGTTTGCCTAGTTATGGGGTATGTGTTTATTGTATACTTAATGAATCCTTGTGGCCACCACAGAGAGACTGATTTTGGCTTACTTGTTCATTTACAATCATCTCATAATTAAAATAGGAAATGAATTCCTTTTTGTAATACTGTATAATTTTATTTTAACTCCCTTTGCTTGAAGATTTTACACAGATATTAAAAATGCTTCATTCCATCACATTGATTTTGAAGTTTAACTTCTTCTTAGAAGAATGACAGTCATAAAATAAGAGAAAAAGGTTTCTATTTCATACAGCCATTAGAGTTCTGTTTAGTGAGTAGTAGTCTTGTGAAAAATTAATTACAAGCTTAATATATGACATATTTGGTTGTCACTAAGATTTTATCATCCTTCATTTACAAAAGTGATAAATATGACTGACTACAATGCCTATTAGGTACCACCCACATAGCAAAATAAAGAACATTGCCTTTTCATCCTCATCTTCCTTACTAATGAAGGACTGAAGATCTGGGAAATTTGAATAACTTGAGATTCTTGTATATATCTCTGAGGTTTGGTGACTATAGAGGTGATTCTAGATCAAGAACAGAATGCATACGAACAGTAAAAAATTAGAGAGAGTAGAATGGTTTTATGGAGGATAAATATTCCTGGAAGGAGAAGGGGTTTATTAAAGCAAATAAAGAAAGAATGAAAAGAGAAAGGGAGAGTAAGATAGTTTTTCAATAGAGAAACCAGAAGCTTCTGAAACCTCTATTAAAGGCTTAAATATGATCCTCATGGGGATATAAGGACAAGTTTAAAAGAACTGCTTTTAAGTGGACATTTTTTTTTTCATTATGGGACTTTTCATTGCAACTGTAGAATCCTTTAATTTTACATACATAGTGTTAAGGATTGAACTGAAAACCTACTCTAATTTACCTCAAACAAGTAAGAGCTCACAGAGGATTTGAAACCATTTTAAGTGACTGAAGGTAAATGCTTACAATATAAGTAATAGATCTGGGACAAAAAAAATGGAAAATAATGAATCTAGATCTAACCATTGTAGTGGTACCTTTAGCTCAATTTATTAATCAGAAATTATCATAAGAAAATTCAGTTTAAATGCAAAACTGAACACACCCCTAGAAAAACAAAGCCACTAGACTATCATAGGAATCCAAGAGATCTTAAAATGGCATCTGGTATATCTCTTGTCTTTTGGACAGTGCATCTTATCTATCTATCTATCTATCTATCTATCTATCTATCTATCATCTATCTATCTATCATCTATTTATTTATTTATTTTATAGAGGGGAGGAAGGAGAAAGAGAGGGAGAGAAACATCGATGTGTGACAGAAACATCAATAGGCTGCCTCTCGCATGCCCCCAACTGGGGACCTGGCCTGCAACCCAGGCATGTGCCCTGACTGGGAATCAAACTGACATTCCAGACTTTAGGCCTCTGCACAACTTCTGACTTAACACAGAAAAGATACTTTAGTTGTTAGAATCTGAAAACCATCTTTTTATATATAAAATAAATTATAGCACTATGAGAACTTGATATTTTGCTTTGTGTATTAAGGGTGTTTCGAGAGTATACTAAAGACTACAGTATAACAATGATATTAGGGAAATCTATTACTCTTTTTTTCCTGTCTAAAAAAAACTTGTTTGTTATTAAAACTAACCTAGATCCAGAGTTCCCCAATCTTTTACATTTTCTTTAAATATATTAATGTGTTCAATAAAAAGATCATTTATCTACATATTCAAAATAAATATAGAAGCTTAACAATCACAGCAAATACCACAAAGCATTCCCACCCAAATCATTTGATTCCACCTCATAAAAAGGCTAGCTCAGTAGCTAGGTTAAATTACAGGTTAGTGTGTTTCAAAATTAAGTTGGAAATTATGTAATGCCATATGAACTGTGTATTTGACTCAACAAGTAACCTGTGCATTAAGTTTAGAAATGTTTGCTCTTTGTGGTTCTTGACAAAAATTCGATTTTAATGACATATTCACATAGATGAAAAATTCAAATCCAGAGAGACTAAATCTAATAATTGTACCCATCACACAGACTATGGATTCATTTTATTTCCCTTATAATTGGAGTGATTTTAATTCTAATCCTAAATTAGACTTATAAAATCTTCTTTTAAGAGATAATTGTCTCAATAAAATGATGGTAATTGAATTATAATTTTACATTGATTTCATTTGCAGGAATATTTTGAATTGTAATATAGAAGGGAGCAATAAATAAATTCTTGTCAAGCTTTAGTTGAGGGATTCAAAATGGCTCACACTGCCTATGAAAATTAACTTTCATAAAAGTGTAATAATTTTTCATGAGTCTTTCAATGAATATTTAATGTACACATATATAGGCCAGATACATTTTGGTTTAAATGCATATATCCTAGAACCTTTGAGAAAGACAAGAAAAAAGTTTAAATGATATTGTAATCATATCAATGCTGAGTTTATTGCCTTCATAATAGAAAAAAAGTAATGAATTGAATTCTAATTTTAGTCATGTCATGGGGATGAAGGTGCCTTGTTTTAGTGATTTTTAGACTACTTTAACTTGACTCAAAATTTTGATGTTATTTTAAGTACAGGATTGTATTTATTTATGGAAGTTTGCTTCCTTATAAAGTACATAAAGAATATCAATTTGGAAGTTAAACATTTAACAATAATACTGCCTCCTGTGTCAAAAATACCTTACAAAACCAGCTAACTATATGGATATTTATATAATGAGGTTTTCTGCTTTAAAGCAATTGTCATAATTTTTACTGCCACCAAGTAATATAAAACAGGGTATGAAAATTGAAGAATTATAAAAATTTCCTGAGCAAGAGAAAGTGTTAACACCAAAAAATCAGCTCTAGATTCCTTTATAACATAATAATTCACTGAATTGCATTAGAGTTGCTAAAGTCATTATTTGAGCAAGTCATTTTTAACAGTTTTAATTTTTAAAAGTTAGTCTGTTTTCCATGTATGTTACTTGAACACAATTACAAACCCTTTTGGAATGCTATAACTCAACTAGACTGTAAAATAAAGGATGACTGTGGGTAAATTTGACTTTCTACCAACAAGGTAGAATTAACCCTTAGCTTTTTCTGTAGTATTGGAGAATATGAATGCCAAAATTAATTGATATCTGGTTATTTAGTGTTAATCACAGTGCTGAGAACAAATAGCTGGTTTTAACAGCACTGCTGACCAGCAAAATGGCCAAATGACTGAATATAGAAAAAGGAAAGATATGTGTTTTCTTGAACTGTAAAAGTCAGCTTCCTAATAAAATGATGACTGTGGTTACAATTCTCTATCACTGATAGAAATATGTTGTGTTTTTCTGATTTTTATTTTTTTAACTTAGCTTATGCATGTACACAGAGAACCACAGGATGGGGTCAAAAGGCCATTGAAGTCCACTCTTTGCAATCAAGGCTCCTGGAAAATGAATTGAAGCACAGGTCAATTAAGAAGCTGAGATTTCTATGTACTCGAGGTGACAAGGTATAACTCACATCCTCCAGTTAGAAAAAATAAAGCAAACAATGAAAATTAAGTGAAGAAATGTATATCCTTTTCCTTCTGACCGTAAATATATTTATGCTACATTTCCCAAATTGGCATACTATTGATTAAAAAAAACTATTTTGCATTTGGCACTAGAAACACTGACTTGGTAAATGATGAGATTTGATTTCCAAAAGAAACAATTTTCAAAAAAAGTTAAAAATTCTAAGTATGTCCTAAGTAAAGTTTTGTCATTATTTTGTTTGGTGCAAAATCCTTTATTGTCTTTAACACATAATTCTTTTCTTGTGCATATTAACATATTTTGAAACAGAATGCTTGATTAAATCTGCCTTTTACATTTTTCAACATAATCCAGTAATAGAAGGAAAAGTACTTATGTTTGCTGAACACCTAGTTATGTACTAGAGTTTGTACTAACTACTTTTACAGCTACATTTAATCTTTACACATGGATATAATTATGTCCATTTTACAGGAAGAAAAATAAAATCGAGATACAGCAATTATTTGTATAATGTGATCGATTTCAACAGCCAATTCAAAATAGTTTAGATGGAAAAATGCATTGAATAAAATCATTACTGTCCTACATATTATCAGAAATAATGAGAAAAAATAATCTCAATAAGACTAGGGAATGATCACATTTAGAAGAGATTGCAAAGGATTCTACTTTATAGCAAAAAAACAATGATAAAGTACTATGCATCAAGAAAAGGTACTAGTTTGCAATATAAAGGGATATAATGGCAAGAACCGGTGTTTGAAGTCAAATAGACCTAAGATACAGTCCTGGCTCTGCCTCCTGACTACATGTAAGAATCTGGAATTTTGATTAATTTGGGGGAGCCTTAGTTTGTTCATCTTCAGAATGATAAATTAATAATTAGTATTGGAACAATTTTGAAAATTAGTGATAATATATAATATATACATATTGAGCATCTCATAGATTGCCTAGCACATTAGATGTGTTAAGTCAAAGTTAGCTGGTGTTATGATCATTGACATCATTGTTGTCACAAAATCTTCTAAGATTATCCATTGTGGATAGTCAAGGACTTAATACTAACAAAAAGCCTCAGGTCCTGTTCTAATTATCTTTATGGCACAGAACATATTTGCACAACATGTTTCTCTCTAAATGAATCAGTTTAGCTCATAATATCAATATACTATGTCACTGTGTTGCACTGATAGAGAAAATTAAAATTACACCAAGTAGAAAATGTCATAAACACCAAGAACAATGGTGGACAACATCAAAACAACTTAATTATTTCCTTATATTATAAAAAGGAAAACTAAGTTGAGTAAAAGTAGATTTTTTTTAAGCAAAGAACAATTGTTAACCCAAACTAACCAAAAACTTTAGCAGATAAATGCCACCTATGATAACCTAATTTTATTTAAATCATGTGAAATGTCATTATATAGAATTTGGTAAAAGGTTGTTTTAATATATAATTTAAATATATATTATTTTAAAATTTATTTTTAATTTGAGAAAATCCTACTCTGAAAAACAGTATGGCTAAATATTTTAATTGTTTGATGCAGATAAATTTAAATTACAGTTGTATATATAAACTATCAGTTTACAATATACTAAACATTTACTGATGGCATCTTTCTTTCTTTTTAAAGCTGTTCTTTACTTCTATCCTGCATAATTGCCACAGCCGGGTTTACTTTATGACCCTTGGAAAATTTGAAGAGCTACAAAGCAATTATGGTATTTAAAAGGTTCCAATTATTTATTACAACATTTACAAATATCATAAATATGCAATTTGCATCTTAAAATTTATGAGGTTAAATGAGCATGCAATTGTATTATTAGGGAAAATTAAATCAGATAGACACCTTTAATGTACCACAGAATAGTTCTAATGAGAAATGGAGCTTAATGTATAAAATGAACTACAGCAAGCTCTATGTACTCCAGTGGTGTACAATGTCTTTTGCACAAACTTTGTAATTTTTGTTACTGTGAGTTCAAACATTTTTCTTTGGATGGTTTAGACAGTATCTGTGTTCAGATTTTTATAACACAGAGTAAAAAAATCTGTATTGAGTTAGATTTCAGGCAACTTTGAAAAGAATTGCCCCTGAATGAGGTTTTTCAAAAAAAAAAATGTAACAACAAGCCATACAGTAATTTTCAAAGTCATATAAAGGACTAAAGATTATATTATGAGATGTAAATAATAAGGACTATGATATAAACCAGACTAAAGGCTACATGACTGGAGAAAACTACAGTGGTAAAGGGGGAAAAGCCACCAATTTTCTCATTGCTCCATGACAGTTAAGCCCACAGTTAGAAACCGAATGGATTCTTTTCACCACAAGCTAAGCTGGTTTTCTCCCTATAAGAAGAAAGAAAACCGCCCTGGCTGGCATAGCTCAGTGGATTGAGCACAGGCTGTGAACCAAAGTGTCACAGGTTCGATTCCCAGTCAGGGTACATGCCAGGGTTGCAGGCCATGACCCCCAGCAACCGCACATAGTTTCTCTCTCTCTCTTTCTCCCTCCCGTCCCTCTCTAAAAATAAATAAATAAAATCTTTAAAAAAAAGAGAAGAAAACCTCAGATGCTTTATTTCCCCCAGGACTCCTAAAGATGGGAAATCACTTGTAAATCCACCAAATCATACACTTCCAAGCCTGAATACAGGACTGAATTCCTATGCACATGTACTGTAGAATTAGTTTGTTGTTGCTGATGTTGTTTGAATAGTTTAATGTAGACACCAAATTCTACCCCCAAGAACAGGTTGGTTGATTTATCAAAATTCTTATCTGGCCAACAGTGTGACCATCAGACAACATTGAATAATTTCCCAACCCCAGATTAAACTATAAAAATTTTCCCTTCAGTTATTAAAAGTGTAATAACAAAATTTTTAAGTACTAAATTTTGTTTTTTTTTATATTTCTATTTTTGTAAAATTGAAAATTAATCTAATAGTGATAAGTCCACATGTAGAAATTTAATGTTATAGGTAAAAAATGAAAATAAAGAAAAATACAACTTTGATCAAATACCTAAGTCCACAAATATAAAATACTGAAAATCGTGCTAGTTTATCATCACTATATGTTATACACTCCATACATAGGTGGTTTTTGGTCACCTATGGTAGCTGCTACTTGGTGAAAAGCATAATTTCTGCATACCAATCCTCAAAGCATAGTTAGTTCTCTGGGACAATAGAGAGGCAACAGAACTACCACAAAGTATACCTCAGTATAATTCCTCTAGTCTACTTCTAATGTCTGAAGACAGTGCTAGTGGGATCATAATTTTCAAATTACCTTGTTTACCAAAATATATAAACTGCTGACTATTTGTGATTTCATGATAGCACATTATTTTGTTGGCACTTTATTGCCAGGAATGATGATTTGGATTTTCCAAACAACTTATATCAAAAGTTCAGTATCTCAATAATGAAAATTTAGGAGAACCTGAATCCATAAATTTTTAAAAAATTAAATGTGATTCAAATTTCTATTACTGTGATACAACAATGTGATCCTAAAGCTGGCTTATTCATCAGTGTCTATGACTTTTTAATGCAGTAGTTTAAAGAGAAAATAATTTAATGTCAATTTATTCCCTTCATTATTATACATTTGTACACCAAAATAGCCATGAGAAACTTTGTGCAAGTACTTCATCACTGAGCAAAAGGAGCTTGGTATGTTTGAATTTCAGAAAATTTTCTCATTTAAGTTGCATGTAGAACAAGGTGTCTTAAGAATTCATTTTTCTTCATAATATTTACTCAAAGTTAATTTTCAAAAATAATTTTTATTTTAAAATCATATTTTAAGGCAGTAAGAGAGTAAACTATTTTAGAAAGTCAACTCCCATTGTGCTCTGTGGTTGTTATTCTAATAAACATAGGCAATGGTGAGCTGCATATACAGAGATGTCCCAAAATAAACAAGCCAGGGAGATTGTATAATGTGTAATGTAGCTTTAAAGATAAGGTGTTAGTGAAGAAAGCAAGGCAGGCATATATTAAGAAGAAACATTGAAATGTTGGGTAGCCAAATAGAACTAAAAATACTTAAAGAGGTTAATAGGTAATAAATACTTTCAATTTACATGTTAATCTATTTGGACTTTTTGTATCCTTTGCCTGCTAAAACAAGAAAGTGCAAGGACAATTAAATGTCATAGTCAGTGGACAGTAATAGAAAAAACACTTGTGAACTCTGGCTCATCACAGAAGTGGATTCCTGGCAAGCCAGTTCCCTAGCCCTATTATTTGAAGAACAAAAGTTGTGGTAGGTTGAGCAGTATTGGGAGAGAGTACTGTTTTTAGTGTACTTTAGTTTTTGTTTTTTTATCAAAACCCTTACCAAAATAAAAGGCATTGGAAATATTTGAAAACTAGAAAAGTGAAGTTATGAGTGATTAGGTATGTTGAAGTAAGGTAAGATTCTCAAAGGAAGCAATAAGAAGGATAATGATTTAGATAGTAAAATAGACAAAGCAGTAATCATACATATGCACACACCCACACTCACAAATACCATACACACAAACCATTAGAATACATAAATCTTAATATTTTCAATGGTACCAATAATCACACATATGCACACACCCACACGCACACATACCATACACACACACCATTAGAATACATAAATCTTAATATTTTCAATGGTACCAATTTATAGTTAAATTAATCACTAATTATTTTCTCCCAGGACTTATTTAATTAAGACAGTATCCATAAAACTAGGAATAATGCCATATGCATTCAATGGGATCTTATAGATATTCCTTAGTTCTTTTAGAAATGTGCTTATTTAAATTGATTTGTATTCAATCTATACTCTAACTTTAAAATGTATTGAAATCATCTTTGAGAATAAGTTCCATATTAAAGTCTTCAATGAACCATTGTTCAACCTCTAAAAATAAAAATATTAAATCATGATTAATGTCATTATTGAAATATACTTATCTAATGCTTCAGAGTTAAAACTCATTCAAAGAATAATCATATTTTTAAAGTGCATAATAATGCACTGAGTGGAAGATCTTAGGGGTTCTGCCCATTGTTCCATTAAAAATTTTGGTCAAGTAGTGGGATATTTATCTTGCTAAAATCTTTCTGGGTATAGTGGTGGAATTAGAAACTGGTTAATTTTGCCCTGGCTGGCATAGCTCAGTGGATTGAGCACGGGCTGCGAACCAGTGTTGCAGGTTCAATTCCCAGTCAGGGTACATGCCTGGGTTGCAGGCCATGACCCCCAGCAACCCCACATTGATGTTTCTCTCCCTCTCACTCTTTCTCCCTCCCTTCCCTCTCTAAAAATAAAAAATTAAAAAATTAGAAAAAGAAACTGGTTAATTTTCCTCTAAATGCATGGAACTATACACAAACACACACACTCCTGCTGTGTGGGTAAAACCCAAGCATGTTTTAGTGCTGACTCCCTTTCCATCCCACTGCAGTGTTCTGAATTCCAGTGAAGAGGGACCTTCTCTAAAGGGAAGACTTGTCTGATGAGAGCAGTATAGATTTATAGTTTCTTAGCATTTAAGAAAGGGTTTAATGAAGGCTGATGGTGGGAAATAGGAAGTGGAGAAATCCTGGCAGTTTGTCCAAGATGTTGAGCCCTTAAACTAGGACCAGAGAAGAATAGTACTACTCTTACAAGGTCACAGAAACATTCAAGGCACTGTAGCACTAATATCTATTATCCTGGAACATTCTGGAGAGGTGTTCATCAAGCTTTGCTGGCAGGTCCACCAGGGTATGGTCTCAGTTTCTCAAGTGTGGCCAGGCATTCAGGAGTTTGGTTACTCAGACATGACAGGATTGTCAGTGCAATGAGAGAATAAATTCAGTGTGCTTTATTACAATCAAATGGACTCATCTGCTTAATATATAAGGTCCACAGGCTTTTAACTATTTTAAAGGACAATGTTATGAGTCAAGGAGCAAAAATATCATCCCAGATTTATATTAGAATAGGTAGGTTGATGCTCCAAGGTTGAGAGAGGACATTATCCTAGGGATCCTTTACCAAAACTTGGGAATGGGGTAGGTCATTAATAAAAGTCTCTATTAGTAACTTCATCACTCTCAAAGGGACTAGTGGGTTTACAAATGCTAATACTGCAAGCCTATTACTGAATCTTTTTCCTACACTGTGATTAACAATATAATAGCCCTTTTAAAAAAAATATTGGACCTTTAGCCCTTACTTAAGGATTATCAGGTTCCTGTAGATAATAAAGTTATTGAGCATAGCTGCTCTTTAATTACAAAAATTGAATGGAGGCAGCTAATGAATTAAAGACCAAAGATGTTTCAGTAAACAAGGCTCTCTGTCATGTCTTACATTGATCACAATCATGACAATTAATTAAATAAGAATAGTTGCTGAGGGAGTAAAATTGATTTTATATGGATTTATATTTTTCAGAAGCTATTCCATTGCCTACCCTGTAGATGAGTAAAAGTTCTGGTTCAGGGTTAACTTGTTTTTATAGCTTTGCTACCCAGTATGTTGAAGTGCCTCATTTCTTGCTTAATATACAACAAAGACTCAAGAAATACATGAGTTGAAAGGGAGAATTAGGTCTTTTTCACTTTGATTATCCTCATTGCTATTTTATTAACAGAAGCTTAGAAATTAAAATTCAAAAATCCATTAGAGCCATCAAGGTACCATGTGTGTTCCGATGACTAAAAGGTAATGACCTACTTAGGGTAATTTCAAATGATTTTATACTACAGATATGAAATTAAAGATAAGTCAAAATATTCCTTTAACACATTTTGGGGGGGAATGGAGACAACTGTACTTGAATAACAATAAAAATGTGAAAAAAAATAAAGATAAGTCAAAATAAAATTAAAATAATGTACTTTAAAGCTTTTTCTTACCTTTAACCACAGCACATAAAGGACCACTGTACCTCTTTAAAAATTACTCAAAGATCATAAATAATGACAAACATTGTTAATAAGTTGAAGACAGCACAAAAGCCAGTGTACTGGATGTTTTGTACAAACATTGGGTTCAAATGTGATCTTTTTCACAAGATTGACTATTTTATAACATCCTGAAACATATTTAATGGTCATCAAAGATTATCAAGATGTACTTTTTAATTTATTTATTTATTTTATTTATTTTTTTTAGAGAGGGAAGGGAGGGAGAGAAAGAAAGACAGAGAGAGAGAGAGAGAGGGAGAGAGGGAGAGAGAGAGAGAGAGAGAAACATCAATGTGTGGTTGCTGGGGGTTATGGCCTGCAACCTAGGAATGTACCCTGGCTGGGAATCGAACCTGGGACACTTTGGTTCCCAGCCCGCACTCCATCCACTGAGCTACGCCAGCCAGGAAGATGTACTTTTTGATCCCAAAATTTAAATTATGTTCCCATAAATAGATATATTTAGTTCTAGGTATTCCCTGTAGGTACTTTGTAGCAGATGAAAAAGTGTTTCTGTCTTCCAGGTGAATAGGTAGCCATTAAAATGCTTGCCAAATGAGACCACCTTTCCAAAACTGTAAAAGCATGCATGCAACACCATTAACTTGCATCTCACAAGTTGAGAGAGTCAAATGAATATAATGAAGTTCAGAACAAAATGGACTACATAAAAATTAATATCTTCTCCCTACAAGTAAAATTAATATTATATGTCAGGCTGGAGAAACAGATTCTTTACTTGACAGTGCAAAAAGCATTTATAAATTTTACTCAATAAACCTGAATGTGGAGGAAGCAAGATGGTGGAGGGGTGAGTGGAAGCCACACTAAGCTCCTCCTAGGACAAATCTGGAATTACAACTAAGTTTTGGAGAAATCACCCAGAACAAACAACTGAACAATAGCGAGAGAGAAGCCTTACAACCTTGAACAGACAGAAGAATCAGCTTCAGCACTAACTGACTGGTAAGCAGTGCAGTGGAGACTCTAGAGGCTGGCTGGGAGCTCACAGGTGACACTGTTGGACAGATGATTAAGCAACTGATTGGATCCCACTGAGAAGTGTGGGGTCTAAACCCTAAGCTGCAATCCTCAACAGAGCATCAAAGCCCAAAAAGTACACAAATAACAACCAGTGGGGAAAAGCAGCAGGACTGCTCTCTGCCAGAGACAGATGGCTAGAGATGCAAAGAGCCTTTTAAAAGACCAATGCACAATTCAAAGATGGTGGCAACATAGGTGGGAACTGAGTCCACTTCCCTCTCCACACAGGTGGAACACCTAGCCAATCTTCTGAGGAACAGAGGGAACAGCAAACAGTATTCCAGGATATACAAGGTTGGAGGCCAAAACTGTAGAGGACATTGAAAAATCAGATGGTAAGGAGATTGCTTTGGGACAATAAGGTCCCTGGGAACAGCACAGGGACCAGGGCAGCTGCAGCCCCAGGCCTGGCACACACCTGGTCTGCCGCAGGATTCTTGGGAGAGAGCCAGGGCAATGGGTCTCTCCCCTGCCAAACAGGGAGGTTCAAGCAGCACCAAGATGGACCTGTATTCTTGCAGTTGCTGGGGGGGAATAAGGATGAAGTGGCAAACTCACAGGACAGGTGTGCACCAGCAGAGACTGTGGATGCTAGCTGGGAAGAATTGGGCCGTGACAAACCCTGACCTGGATAGTCCCTGGTCTGGATGGAGATTTGGGCTGTGTGAGAGGCCACGCGCTTGTTAGGAGCAGCAGGCTTGAACAGGAGGAATTTTTCAAAAAGAAGAAAAAGAGGCACTCAGTGGCTGTTTAGGGAATTCTCCAGTAGCAGATGCTGTGCCTCCCCCAGTTGCACCCATGTAGCCACCACAGCCTCTGCAGCTTCGGCTGTGGGCCCAACTCTACAGCCAAGACCATGCCTGTGTCCTTAACTGACCCCTGGCCTCAGTGGCAGGGGGCACCCAAACATGCCCATGATCCTAGCGGTGCACCACCAACCCAGCTTCCCCCACCACTCCCCGTGGTAGACACTGCAGCAGCGGAGGCTGGTGTGCCAACACCCCTGACTGGTAATTGTGCCCCCACTGCAGCAGTGGAGGTTGAGTGCTCATGCCCACATCCCCAAGGGAAAATTGCTCCTTACCCCACCACCCAGAGGCACCACACACCTGATCCCAGGGCCCTGGCAGCAGTGGTAGAGGTCAAAAAGCCTAGGGGACAGGGCATGCCTGAACCCTCAGCCCCACAGCAGTGATCCCTTCAGAGCAGCAGAGTTCTCTTGCTCACTCTGGAAGCTCAGGGGTGAGCATGTGCCTGACTCTGAGCCCCAGAGGCACCTAGCGCCAACTACACCACACTGGCCACAGCAGCAGAGGAAGCTCACACCCACCTGTGGGGCCAAGTGCCTCACTAAGAGGAAGGTGGAGATGCCTCCTCCCCACAGAGGAGAGCAGCAGAGCTCAGGGAGTCAGCAATCCCCAGAAAGACTGAACTCAGTGGGGGAGCCAAACTACCTTGAAGAGATTCTGACAGTCCCTAGCATCTAGGACAGCAAAGAGCGAGAAGATGGTGTGTGAGTTGCCCTTAATTGGTGCACCTCAAGGACAGCACAACTGGTGGACTGAACACATAGGCCAGGTGCAGAAGGGCACTGGGGGCCTGGCAGTGAACTGAGAAACTGGGCTGAAAGCTGAGCAACTGCAAAGAGTGCTGCTCAGACCTGGCCCCCATCCCTGCAAAACCACAGAAAAGGGAAAAAGCTAAACCAATCTCCCCTAAGTCTGCTGCAGCCAAGGAGACCAGCAGAACTGATTTAGCCAGTTTAAAGCCACCAAGAGGCTTTTTTTCTCCTTCTTCCTTCCTTTTTTTTTAAACTTCCACAAGTGAGACAATAAAACCTGGAGCTGTGAAAGGACCAGAGTTAGACCTAAAGAAGGGACATCCCAACAAAGGAGACAATGAGACAAATTTCACTTTGCTATTCCAGAGAAATTGCAAGTCATTGTGCATTATTATTATTATTATTATTACTTCTTTTATTCTATTAATAGTTCTTTATTTCTGTTTTTTTCTATTTAGTCTTCTTTGCTTGGTTTGTTAAATTTCATTGTTTGACTGGTTTGCCTTGTTCTCTCTTTCATAGTGTATTTCTAATTTTCCTTCTTTCACTTCCCTTGTGTTCCAACATCACACTACTCTAGATCGTGTACTTCCTGTTCTTGTTATTCTTATCACATAGAGTCTGTCATATGATTGTTGCTCCACTACTATTGTAAATAATTGCTATTCCATACAATTGTAAATTCTGTACGGCACGCCTCCAGAATCTTAGATCACTTCACTGTTTCCTGAACTTTATTACTAATGTGATCATCTCCACTCTCTTGCAAACTACACCTATTTTCTATCCTTTACACTCACATCATCTCATAATTTGACCTCCTGCAAGGTCACTGCTTTCTAGATTCAACTGACAATCTGCCCCCCTTTACAAAAGTTTTACCTTTTTTAACCCTTTCTAAACATGGCTAGTTGGATGAAATATCACAGTTAACACAATACATATCTCAAGAATCTCCTATGTTCTCTACAGGTTGGTCCTTAAATAACATAGAATACACTCCCACAGTTTTAAAACATTTTGCTTTCCCCCTCCAACTGATCACATAAAAGAGTAGGTAAGAGCTGTGAACACCAGCATAACTGCTGGAAGAGAGAACCCACCAAAAAAGGAACTACCAACAAATAATACAGAAGAAGGTGAAGGAGTTACTGGAAGCCATACTAACCTCCACCCAGGACCAAACTGGAAATACAACTAAATGGTGGAGAAATTACCCAATGCAAACAACTGAACAAGAGTGAGAAAGAAGCCTCAAAATATCATATAGACAGAAGAACCAGCTTCAACAAAACCTGTACACACCGGCACAACACAATATAAGACATGGTGGATAGAGTGACCCTCAGTTAACCAGCTGGAGGAAAGGAACCATCAAAGAAAGATCCAATAACAATCAAAACCCAAAGACATACAGAGAGCAAGCATAAATGACGGCTGAAGACCAGTGAGCTGAGGAGATCAAGGAGACAGCACTACTTAATCTCACAGGTCTTCTACCACAAGAATTCACAATATAAATACAAGGAGTCAGAAAAGATCAATTTAAGAAGCAAAGGTTAACAAAAAGAGTCTCACAAACAATGCAACAACAAAGAAACAATCCCCAAAAGAAATGAAAGGAAGAAGCCTCGGGAAGAACGCTGAATGAAATAGAGGCAACTCAACTATCAGATACTGAGTTCAAAGCAATGGATATAAGGAAGCTCATTGAGCTCACAGAGAATTACCAAAAACTTCAGGGAAACTACAATGGACTCACTGTTAACTATACCAACATGAAAAAGGGAATGGGAACTATCAACAAGGGCCAAGAAGAAATGAAGAGTACAATTTCTGAATTGAAGAACAGAGTAGAAGAAGTCAAAAACATGCTAGATGAAGCAGAGGATTGATTCAGTGAGCTGGAGGACAAGGTAGAAAAAAACACTCAGAAATAGCAAGAAAAGGAAAAGAGACTGAAAGAGAAGGCAGAAATGGTAAGGAAACTGGAGGACAACATGAAACATAATGATATCTGTATAACAGGGATACCAGAAGAAGAAGAAGAAGAAAAGCAATGAATAGAAAACCTGTTTGAAAAAGTAATGATGGAAAACTTCCCTAATTTGATGAAAGAAAAAGTCACAAATCCAGGAAACACAGGGAGTCCCAATCAAGAGGAACTGAAAGAGACCCACTTTAAGGCACTTCAAAATTAAAATTGCAAAATTCGAAGATAAAGAGGGAATTCTTGAAGGCAGCAAGGGAAAAACAGGAAGTAACCCAGAAGGAAGCACAAATAAGTCTAGCAGCTGACTGCTCAAAGGAAACGCTCCAAGCCAGAAGAGAATGACAAAAAAATATTCCAAGGAACGAAAACCAAAGGCCTGCAACCAAGACTACTCTATCCAGCAAGTCTCTTAATTACAATGGAAGATGAAGTAAGGAGTTTCCCAGACTAAAGAAGCCTCAAAGAATACACTTCCTACAAACTAGCCTGGCCCGAGATGCTAAAGGGTCTGCTTTAAGAATAGGAAGAAAAACACAGAGATAGAAACACAGGTATGAAAAAAATGGCAATGAATGAGTACCTATCAATAATAACCTCAAACATATATGGCTTAAATGTTCCAATCAAAAGACATAGAATAACTGAATGAATAAGAAATCATAACCCACACATATGCTTCCTACAAGAGATCTGTCTCAGAACAAAAGACCTACACAGATTGAAAGTGGAGGGCTGGAAACAAATATTCCAAGCAAATGGACAGGAAAAAAGGCTGGAGTAGCAATACTCATGTCAGACAAAATAGATTTCAAAAAATAGGCACAATAAAGAGACCTAGAAGGTCACTTCATAATACTCAAGGTAAGAATCCATCAAGAATACATAAACATTATAAATATATAGGCACCCAACATAGGAGCACTCAAATACATAGAGAAAATTTTGGAGGACTTCAAGAAAGCTATTAACAGCAGCACAATTATAGTAGGGGATTTCAACACCCTGCTGTCAAAAATGGATAGATCTTCCAATCAAAATATCAACAAAGATATTGTGGCATTGAACAATGCCCTAGATGAAATGGACTTGACTGATATATATGGAGCCCTTCATCCCAAAGGAGCTACATACACATTCTTTTCAAATGCACATGGAACATTTTCAAAGATAGACCACACAATAGGACACAAAACAAGCCTCAACAAAATTGAAATCATATCAAGCTCTTTCTCTGACTGCACGAGAGTGAAACTAGAAACAAACCTCAAGAAGAAAACCACAAACACTGAAATGCATGGAGATTGAATACCATGCTATTAAACAATGAATGGCTGAAGAATGAGATTAAGGAAGAAATCAAAACCTTTCTGGAAATGAAAATAAAATTACAACTATCCAAACTTTACAGGACACAGAGAAGGTAGACCTGAGAGGAAAGTTCATAACAATATAGGCCTATCTAAAAAAGACAGAAACATTTCAAATAAACGACCTAGTCTTACACCTACAAGAACTCAAGGAACAACAACAAAGACAGCCCAGAGCAAGTAGGAAGATAGAAATAAAGAAGATCAGAGCATAATTAAATAACATACAGACTAAAAGCACAATTCCAAGGATAAATAACCCAGGAGCTGGTTCTTTGAAAAGATTAACATAATCCACAGCCTGTAAGCAGACTCATCAAGAAAAAGAGAGGACCAAATGTACACAATCAGAGATAAAAAGAGAAGACATTACAACTGATACCATAGAAATACAAATGATTGTATGAAATTACCATGAAGAACTATATGCCAATAAATTTTAAAACCTAAGTGAAATGGACAAATTCCTAGAAAAAATATAATCTTCCAAAACTGAATGAAGCAGAAGCAGAAAGAATGAACAGATGAATAACACCTGATCTAATTGAAACAGTAATAAAAAAACTCCTGACACACAAAAGCCCTGGATCAGACAGTGTTAAGGGAGAATTTTACAAAATATTTAAGGCTGAGCTAACCTCTATCCTTCACAGATTATTCCAAAAAATCCCAGAAGGTGGATTAATCCCAAAACATTTTATGAAGCCAGCATAATACTAATCCCCAAACCACACAAAAACATAATAAATAAAGAAAACATCAGAGCAATATCTCTGATGAGCAAAGATGCTAAAATCTTCAACAATATTGGCAAACCACATCCAGCAATATGTTAAAAAGATCAAACTCCATAATCAAGTGGGAATCATCACAGGGATGAAAAGATGGTACAATATTCAAAAATCAGTAAATGTAATGCATCACACACACAAAAAAGAAAGGGAAAAATCGCAGGATCATATTAATAGATATGGAAAAACCATTTGAAAATGTACAGCACCCATTTATAATAAAAACACTCAGCAAAGTGGGAATAGGGGGAGCATTCCTCAATATAATAAAGACCATATATGAGAGACCTACAGCCAACATCATACTCAATGAACAAAAACTTAGGGTTTTCCCACTAAGATCATGAACAAGACAAGGACACCCACTTTCACCTTCATATTCAACATAGTATTGGAAGTCCTAGCCACAGAGATAAGAAAAGAAAAAGAAATAAAAGGCATCCAAGTTTGAAAGGAGGAAGAAAAAGTCATTGTTTGCAGATGACATGATAGAAGATAAAAGATAACAACAATATGGGAGATCATATTTGCAAATGATACCTTGAAGAAGAGTTTGATTTCCAAAATATATAAAGAACTCACATGACTCCCCTCCAGGAAGACAAAAACCCAAATAAAAAATGGACAAAAGTCTTGAACAGACACTTTTCTAAGGAAGACGTACAGAGGGCCCAAAGACACGTGAAAAGATGCTCAGCATCACTAGCCATCAGAGAGATGCAAATTAAAACTACAATGAGATACCACTTCACACAGGTCAGAATGGCTATCATAAACAAAGCAACAAATAACAAGTGTTGGAAGGGATGTGGAGAAAAGGGAACCCTAGGGCACTGTTGGTGGGAATGCAGACTGGTGCAACCACTGTGGAAAACAGTATGGAATGTCCTCAGAAGACTAAAAATGGAACTGCATTTTGACCCAGCAATTCTACTGCTGAGATTATATCCTAATAATCCTAAAACACCAAACCAAAAGAACCTGAGCACCCCAATGTTCATAGCAGCACAATTTACAATAGCCAAGTGCTGGAAGCAACCTAAGTTCCCATCAGCGAATGAGTGGATCAAAAATATGGTACATTAACACAATGGAATACTACTCAGAAGAGAGAAAGGAGACCCTACCCTTTGTGAGAGCATGCATGGAACTGGAGAGCATTATGCTAAGTGAAATAAGCCAAGCCGTGAGGGACAAATACCATGTGGTCTCACCTTTAAGTGTAACCTAATCAACAAAAGAAAAAAGCAAGGAAAATATAACCAGAGACATTGAAATTAAGAACAATCTGAACTTGTCCAGAGGAGAGGTGGGAGGGGATACTGTGGAGGAAGGGTTTTCTGGAGCAAGTACAAAGGACACATGGAGAAAACCAAGGGTGGGAAGCAAGGGAGGGGTTGGGAGGGTTGGCAGGGTTTGGAGGGAGTTGTGGGGGTAAATGAGGACAATTCTAATTGAACAACATTTAAATAATTAAAAAATAAATACAAATAAATAAATGAAAAACCAACACACACATTTTCATTTGTAGCCACGTACCAGGGGCTCTGCCAAATGCTGGGGACAGAGTGGGCTGGAGACACCTGAGGAGTCACTGGGGATGGAATTTTTGGAGAAAGAACTGTGAGAGTAGCTTCTGGGATCCTGGTGCTGAGTCAACCCCCATACTGTGGCATGTGTCCTGCTCAGGCAGACCACTCCCTTATGAGCAGCAGCAGCCTGAGGTGAAACAACAGTCCCAACACCAGGAGGGATTCTAACCTGCCCTATGGAGATTAAGCTTCATTGTTGAGTTCTGAGTGATTAGATTAACATTTGAAGGAGACAGCCACAGATAGTAGATCCCTGGAAGCCTTGGGGCAGGCTGCCTAAGGCTGGATAGGGTAAACATCTGACATCACCAGAGGCAGATCCAGAAAGAAAACAAAAAAACAGTGGTAAATACTAGAGGCTACCAAAATGAAATCCACTGTGGTCTTCTCCATGATTTGTGATATTTTCTTTCCTGCATAGCTTTTTAACATTCATTTCTTGTGCAGGAAGTTCAAGGAAATGAACACTCTATAACTTGAGAAGAAATTCAGTGAGAGCAAATTAAGACCACAATTAGTAAGCCTGTTACTTACATATTAAAAAATACTAATTAAATGTTATCAAAGAAATGAACATTTTGAAAACAAGACACTGTTATTGCTACGATGAAGTCCAGAAATTTATAACCATCTCTCATTACCTTCTCTACATTCCCTTCCCCTGTACTCTCATCCTTTCCTTTATGCCATGTTGCAGCTTCCAAAGACCTGTCTCTTTTAGATTATTGTCTCTCCTTTCTCTTTGTTAATCCTCACATTTGACTCTCTTGCTACCAAACTATTTTACCCACTGCCCATCCTTGTTGCAGTAATGTATAAACCCCCCACATTATTCCCCCTTATTTAAAATCTTAGTACTGATTGGCTGTCATTTCCTTCAATAATACTTCTAATTCTTGGTAAAGGTATTCTCTACTTAGATAATTCTATCAATATTCTCTTTGATCGCTGTGTCTAGGACTTTCAATACTATATTGAATAGAAGTGGTTAAAGTAGACATCCTTGACTTGTTCCTTCCTGATCTTAATAGTAAAGTTTTTAGTTATTGTCTGTTGATTCAGATGTTGGCTCTAGGTTTTTCATATATGGCCTTTATTATGTTGAGGTATGCTCCCTCTACTCCCACTTTGCAGAGTGTTTTTATCCTAAATGGGTACTGTACCTTATCAAATGCATTTTCTGCATCTATTGCTATGATCATGTGATTTTTGTCTTTCCTTTTGTTTATGTATTACAGTTATTGATGTACAAATATTGTACTTTGCTTGCATCCTTGGGATGAATGCCACTTGATCATGCTGTATGATGTTTTTAATGTATTTCTGGATGTGGTTTGCCAATATTGTGTTGAGGATTTTAGTATCTATTTTCATTAGTGATATTGGCATTTGGTTTTCTTTCTTTGTGATATATTTATCTGGTTTTGGATTTAGTATAATAATGACCTCACAAAAAGTATATGGGGGTCTTCATGAGGAATTTTGTGGAATAGTTTGAAAAGAGTCAGAGTAAGCTCTTCACTAAATATTTGGTAAAATTCTTCTTTCAATCCATCCATCCCAGGACTTTCTGGTGCCTGGAGTTTTTTTATTAGTGCTTTAATTTTATTAGCTGATATCAGTCTATTCAGGCTTTCTACTTCTTGGCTCAATTTTTGAGGATTTCTAGAAATTTGTTCACTTCACCTGGGTTTTCAAATTTCATGGTACATATTAGTTCATAGTAATTTCTCCTGTTTCATTTCTGTTTTTATTTATTTGGGTCTTCTCACTTTTTTCTTCATGAGTCATGGTAAAGGCTTGTTGATATTTTTTTTTTTTATATTTTCAGGGAATCAGCTCCTGGATTTATTGATCCTTTAGATTGTTCTTTTAGGCTCTATGTCATTTAATTCTGCTCTGATATTAATTATTCTACTCATTCTGGGGGGTTTTGTTGTTGTTCCTCTAGCTTTTGAAGATGTAAGGTTATGCTCTATATTTGAAATTTTTCAATCTTTTATAGGTAGGCCTATATTGTTATGAACATCCCTCTCAGGACTGCCTTCACAGTATCCTATAGATTTGGGGTTGTTGTGCATTCATTTTAATTTTTTTCCAGAAACTTTTCAAATTCTTCCTTGATCTCATTGTTTACTCATTCATAGTTTAATAAAATGTTATTCAGTCCCTATGTATTTGAATGTTTTTGAGTTTTTTCCTTGATGCTGTTTTCCAGTTTCAAGCCATTGTAGCCTAAGAAAATTTTTGATGTGGTATTAATTTTCTTGAATTTGTTGAGGCTTGTTTTATGTCCTATTGTGTGGTCTATCTTTTAAAATATTCCATGGCATTTCAAAAGAATGTATATTTTGCTTCTTTAGGGTGAAATGTTCTGTATATATCAGTTTAGCCCATTTGATCTAGTATGTTGTTCAGTGCCACAATGTCCTTGATGATTCTTTGCTTAGAAGATCTGTCCAGTTTTGAAAGAGGGTTGTTAAAATTCCCTACTATAAGTGTGTTGTTGTCTATATCTTTCTTTAAGTCCTACAGGATTTTCCTTATATACTTTGGTGCTCTTAAGTCCTACAGGATTTTCCTTATATACTTTGGTGCTCTTATGTTGGATGCATAAATGTTTACAGTGTTTGTACCTTCCTGGAGTGTTTTTCTTTTTAAACTTATGAAATGAACTTCTTTGTCTCTTTTTGTGGCCTATGATTTGAAATATGTTTTGTCTGATATGAGTATTGCTATTCTGGCTTTCTTTTCCTGTCCATTTGCTTGGAATATTTTTCTGCAACCATTCACTTTTAGTGTGTGTAAGTCTTTTGTTCTGAGGTGGGTCTCTTGTAAGCAGCATATGTGTGGGTCATGTTTTCTTATACATTCAGCTAACCTATGTCTTTTGCCTGGGGTGTTTAATCCATTTTCATTTAAGGTTATTATTTTTTAAAGATTTTATTTATTTATTTTTATAGGGGAAATGAGAGAGAAAGAGAGGGAGATAAGCATCAATATGTGGTTTCCTCTCACATGCATCCTGCTGGGGAACTGACCCACAACCCAGTAATGTGCCCTGACTAGGAATCAAACTGGAAACCCTTTTGCTTGCAGACAGGCACTCTATCCACTGAGCCACACCATCCTGGGCTCACTTTCTACTTTAAATGACAACTTTGCTGGGTGGAGTGGTCTTAGTTGCAGGCCTTTGCTTTTCATTACTTGGAATATTTCTTTCCATTCCCTTCTGACTTGTAGTGTTTCTGTTGAAAAATCAGCTGCTAGCCTTATCAGAGCTCCTTTGTATATTACTACCTGTTTCTGCATTCCTACTTTTAAGATTCTCTTTTTGTCTTTAAAATTTGGCATTTTAATTATATTGTCTTGGAGTAGTCCTCCTTGGATGCATGTTGATTAGGACCCTCTGTGCTTCCTGAACTTAAATGGTTTTACCCTCACCAAGTTAGGGAAGTTTTCTGTCATTATTTTTCCAAAGATGTTTTCTATACCCATTCCTTTTCTTCTCCTCCTGATATTCCTATGAAGTGAATGTTGTTAGTTTTCATGTTGTCTTGATGTTCCTTTAAGGTATACTCATTCTTTTTTGAGTCTCTTTTCTTTTTGTTGCTCTGCTTGTGTATTTCTTTCTACCTTGTCTTCCAACTTGCTGATTCAGTCTTCTGCTTCATCCAGCCTGCTTATGTTTCTTTCTAGTTTATTTTCATTTCAGATATTGTATTCTTCATTTTTTCCTGGTCTTTGTTCACATTTTCTGTTTCATTTTTCATACTGCAGTAGTTGCCACTCGGTTCCTTGTGGTTGTCTGTGATATCCTTGAGCATCCTTACAACCATTTTTTAAAATTCTATGTCTGATAGTTTGCTTCCCTCCATTTCATTTAGCTCATTTTTGGGGGATTCCTCCAATCCTTTTGATTGGGGTTTGCCCCTCCCCCATTTTAGGTGACTATTTTTGTTTGATTCTGCATCTCCAATTGCTCTGTTTTATCTGCATGTCTTGGTGGGATAGACTTCTGTGGTAGGAGTTCTGTGGAACTCAGTGGTGTAAACCCTTTGATCTCCTTGTCTGGATGCTCTAGGGTTGCACTTTATTCAATTTGTGTGGTTTCTCTTGTTGTACTGGGGCTTTGCTTGTTGGTGGCTCATTCATTGATGGGTCCCCCTCTCCCCAGCTTGCTGGCTGGTAGTCACAATTCCTGCCATGTCTTGTATGCTGGCACTCAGTCATTTTCTTTCTGAGAGTAGATAGGGCCTGAGGTGTCAGAGACAGGCATGGCTGTTTTTCCTGTTTGGAAATACTGTTACTAACCAACTGTGGCATTTAAGGGCACCCAGATCTCTGGAGAACTCTCAGTTTAAGTTTTATGAAAACAGCTTCCCTTGATCCTGGCACTCGGAGTGTGTGGGATTGCCACTTGGTGCTGAAAAGAGTCTGAAAATGTCCACAGCTTTCCTCCACTGGATTTTCTTTTTTACTTAATACAGTCACTTATTTCTATAAACTTCATTCTTAAAACTATGTTTAGAGCACCCCATAGGTTTTGGTGTGTTGTTTTGCCATTTTCATTTATTTTGAAATATTTTTTTCTGTTTCCCTTTTGATTTCTCTTTGGCTCACTGGATATACAGGAGTCTGCTCTTTAATTTCCACATATGTGTAGTTTTTCCCCAGTTTCTTATTTTTGATTTTAGTTTTATACCATTCTGGTGAGGAATGATATTTAGTACAATTCCAGTCTTCTTAAATTTCCTAACACTGGTTTTATGACCTATCAAGTAATATATCCTGGAGAATGTTTCATGCATACTTGATAAAAATGTATATTCTGCTTCTGTTTGTAGACTGTCCTGTATACAGTTATGTGTCACTCAACAAGGGGATGCATTCTGAGACATGTATAATTAAATAATTTCATTTTTGTGAACATGAGTAAAATTACACAAATCTAGATAACACAATTTACTACTCACTTAGTGCATATGGTACCAGAGGTGTCTAGCTTGCAGCCCATGGGCCACTTGTGGCTCAGGATGTCTATGAATGTGGCCCAACACAAAATTATAAATTTTCTTAAAACATTATGAGATATTTTTTTGTGATTATATGTCACAATGTATTTAATGTGTGGCCCAGGACAACTCTTCTTCTTCCAGTGTGACCCAGAGGTGTCAAAAGGTTGGATATGCCTGGATAGTTAATTTTACTATGCTATGAACTTGTACAGCTTCTTATTGTAATGAATACTGTAGGCAAAATGGTACTAAACATATCTAAACATAGAAAAGTATAGTGAATTATGATATAAAAGGTAAAAAAAAAATGGTACATCTGTGTAGGACACTGACCATGAATAGAGCTTGCAAGACTAGAAGTTGCTTAGGGTGAGTCAGTAAGAGGTAAATGAATGTGAAATCCTAGGACATTATTTCACAGTACAGTAGTCTTCATAAACACTATGATTATGCTAAAATAAATTTGTAAAAAATAGTTTTCTTCTGTCAGTATTAAATTAAACTTAGCTTACTTTAACATTTTTACTTTACAAAATGTTTATTTTTTTAACTTTCCAAATCTTTTGTAATGAAATTTAGCTTAAAATAAACCTCACACAGATGTACAAAAAGACTTTCTTTCTTTATATTCTTATTCTTTTTATATCCTTATTCTATAAGTTTGTTTCTATCTTTAAAATGTTTTATTTTATTTTCTACTTTTTAAACATTTTTATTGAAAACTAAGACACAAACATGTACACTAGCTAGCCTAGGCTTACAGAGGATCAGGATAATCAATCTCACTTTCTTCCATCTCCACATCTTTTCCTATCAGAAGGTCTTCAGGAACAAAGGCATGCATAGAGCTGTCATGTGTGATAGCAATGCTTTCTTTTAGAATAACTTCTGAAGCACCTGCCCGAAGCTCTACTTGAAAAAGTGTCATTCTTTTCAGAAATATGTCCATGGTGGTTTGCTTCCTTTTTAAAAATCATAGATTGGCTTGTAAGCAGATAATGCACTATGAACATCCCTATTAATTAATGAAGACCTTTTGATGTTGAGGTACATGATTTCAAAAATTTTAAGGAGCTTGCTGCAGTTTGAAAATGTTTCTGCTACATCTTGCAGTATGAATTTTCTTGGGAGTTCTTCATTTTCTTCTGCAGTTTCTTTTTTCCTTGGCTCTTCTTTAACTATGCATTCCTGCTCCAGTTCCAACAACCCTTTGTTAGTAAGTTCCTCAGGAAGCATCTCAGGAGCTCCTAAATGTCATCCTCATCCACACTTTAGTTAAAGCTATTAGCCAACTCAACTACCAACTTGTTCACTTTGCAATCTCCACAATGTTGGCAAATCCCTTGAATTTATGGACACTATTTTTAAAGATTTGATTGATTGATTGATTGATTGATTGACAGAGAGGAAGGGAGGGAGAAAGAGAAGGAGAGAAACATCAATGTGTGGTGTGTCTCACATTTTCCCTTCTGGGGACCTGGCCCACAACCCAGGTGTGTGCCCTGACTGGGAATCAAACTAGTGATTCTTTGATTCACAGGTAGGCACTCAATACACTGACCTACACAGGAGCTATGGACAATATTCTTAATTGTCTTCTTCAAGATGCTATTCATGCAGTTTCTGGTGACATGACACCAGCCCAGCAAGGCTCTTGATGTACTTACAGATGTTGTAATCCTTCCAGAACTGCATCATTGTCTTCTCAGTGTCTTTCTCAGTTGCAGCGAAAACTTGGACAAGGATCTCTCTCAGATTGCAGACCTTTCAAACTGCTATAACTCTTTGATCCATTTGTTATATCAAAAATGGTGTTTGGAGAACAAAACATCACTTTCATAATTGGATAAAGAAGACCAATTAAAAAAAAAGATGCACAGGAGAATTATCAACAATAAACAAAATCTTGAAAAGTGTATTATCCAAAAATACTTCTCCACTTTGCTGGTGTAGAAATTCAAGAGGGCATTGTGGAAGAGGTACTGTCATCCATGTCTTCTTATTGTACCTGTAGTACACTACCAGTGTGTTTTTATTTATGTGGTTGACAGTCCTGTGATTCTCACTGCGCTAGATCACAGAGGGTTTTAATTTGTAGCCTGCAAAATTTCCCCTATGCAAGACTGTTATCCTGTCTTAAAAAGCTTTGGCATTGACTTGGCCTTTATGGATTAAAGTCTTTTGGGACATCCATTTCCAGAACAAGAAGCTTTCATCCATATAGAATATTTGTCCTGGCAAGTAATTTTTCTCCACAATCTGCTTACCTAGTGTTTCCAAAGTTCTTCAGCTTCCTTCATATCACCACTTGCAAGCCCACCACTCACTTTTACATTATGTGATGAATAATGATTCTTGAGTTGTTTAAACCACACAGATAGTAAATTCAACATTTTTGTTGGGTTCAGCCTTCTCTTTCAACATCACAAAATTGTTGCTTTGTCTGTGATCATCATGGTGTTGAAAGGGATACATTACTGTCTTTGGTCTTCAATCTATGTCATTAGAAGTTTCTCTATGCAGCAGAAAGAAAGAAGGAGCTCCTACCATTTGCAACAGCATGGATGCAACTGGAAAGCATTATACCAAGTGAAATAAGCCAGGCAGTGAAAGACAAATAACCATATGGTCTCACCTTTAACAGGAACCTAAACAACAAAACAAACAAGCAAAATATAACCAAAGACACTGAAATAGAGAACAGACTGACAGTGTTCAGAAGGGAGAGGGGAGAAAATTTCAGGGGAATTTCAGGGGAAAAGGGGAAGGGTTTACAGGAACAAGTATAAAGGATACATGGATAAAAAACTAGGGGCAGGTGGGAATGGGAGGGAGGAGTGGAGGGCTAGGTGGGTGGGCTGGAATGGGAGTAAAATATAGAAAATTGTACTGCAACAACAATTAAAATAGAATTTAAAAAGTAAAATGAAAAAAAAGAAGTTTCTCCATGTCTGATTATATATATAATCTTTGTTAGTTTCATTGTCTTCAGTGAAGCAAGTCCTTTAACAGATTCCATAACTTTGTTCTTTTTCTTCAAGATTATTTATTTACAGGTCAGTCACTCAATGTGACCTCTTATTGGCAACATTGTCAATAGCATAATCACAAATCTGGGTATACATTTATATTTACTACTTTGTATTTTCAATTTTTTATTTTATTAAGTAAAAATTTATTAAAAGTGGTATGTCACTTTAGTTTTTAAATTATGTTTCATTAATTATGCTATTACAGTTTTCCTAATTTTCCCCTTTATCCCCCTCTACTTTGTACCCCAAAATCCTCCAGCATCATTCCCTTAGTTCATGTCCATGTGTTGTACATATAAGTTCTTTGAGTTCTCTGTTTCCTATATAATATTTTACCTCTCCCCACCTATTTAATGCATACCAATTATGCTTCTTCTTCTCTGTACCTTTTCCCCCTATTCTTCCCCTCCCCATTGAAAACCCTCCATGTGGTGTTCATTTCTCTGATTCTGTTCCTGTTCTAGTGGCTTCCTTAGTTTTTGTTTTCATTGTTTTTCTTTCTTTTATTTTTTAGGTTCATTTGTTGACAGTTGTGAGTTTGTTGTCATTTTACTGTTCATATTTTTTATCTTCCTTTTCTTAGATGAGTCTCTTTAACATTTCATATAATAAAGGATTGGTGATGATGAACTCCTTTGTCTTGACCTTATGTTGGAAGTATTTTATCTGCCCTTCCATTCTAAATGATAGTGTTGCTCGATAGAGTAATCTTGGATGTAGGTCCTTGCCTTTCATGACTTCACATACTTCTTTCCAGCCCCTTCTTGCCTGTAAGGTTCCTTTTGAGAAATCAGCTGATAGCCTTACGGGCACTCCTTTTGTAGGTAACTCTTTCTTTTATTCTTGCTGCTTTTAAGATTCTCTTCTTATCTTTAATTTTGGGTAACTTAATGATGATGTGCCTTGGTGTGTTCCTCTTTGGCTCCAACTTCTTTGGGACCCTCTGGGTTTCCTGGACTTCCTGAAAGTGTATTTCCTTTGCCAGATTGGGGAACTTTTCCTTCATTATTTGTTCAAATAAGTTTTCAATTTCTTGATGTTGTTCTTCTCCTTTTGGCACCCCTATAATTTGGATATTGGAATGTTTCAGGTTGTCCCAGAGATTCCTCAGCCTCTCTTCATTTTTCCTTTTTTTTTTTTGGATTCTTGTTTCTTCCTTCTGATATGGTTGGATGTTTATTTTTTCCTTTTGTTTCAAATCATTGCTTTGAGTCTTGGTTTCCTTCCTGTCACTCTTGGTTCCCTGAATACTTTGTTTTATTTCATTTTGTGTATCGTTCATTTGGTCTTTCATTTTTCAACCAAGCTCAATCAGTTCTGTGAGCATTTTGATTACCAGGACTTTAAATTCTCCATCAGATAGGTTGCTGTATCTGCTTTGTTTAGCTCTCTTTCTGAAGTTTTGCACTGTTCTTTCATTTTGGTCCTATTTCTTTTCTTGGGGACCCTGATAAGTTATAAGGGAGTGGAACCTTCGGTATTCACCCAGACAGGGCATACCTTCTTGCTGCACTGTGGCACTGCCTGTGGGGGAAAGGCCAGAGGAGGAACAATGCAGCTCACCTGCTCTTCTCTAGCTCACTTTTCAAAAAACTCTCATGTGAGTCTGGGAGTTTCTCCCACTGTGGCAGCCACCATAGTCCACAACCACCTGAGTCTCAGTTTCCCCTTAAGTCAACCCCTCCCACACAAACTGCCACCATGATACAGGAAGCCCTGACCCCATGGTCTGCTGCATAGCCATGGTTTCTCTCTGCTCACTACCTTACCTGTCTGGTTGTTCTCTTTGACTGCTTCTTCATTTCCGTGGTTGTCAGAGTTCCATTCAGTTTGATTTTCTGGCACTTCTGGTTGTTTATTAAATTTAAATTGGTTGTTTCTTTTTCTCCTTTTAGTTGTGCGAGGAAGCAAAGGGTTTCTACCTACACCTCCATCTTGGCTGGAACTCTCTGTATTTTCATTTTTTTAATGCTACTAATTACTGCCCATTCATTTTTGCATTGAGAACTTTTTGTGGCATTTCTTGTAATTCATGTCTTGTGGTGATGAATTCCTTTAGCTTTTGTTGAGAAACATCTTTACTTCTCCTTAGTTTTTCAAGAATAATTTTGCAAGATAGAATATTGTGGGTTGGTAATTTTTTTCTTTCACAACTTTGAATATATTATCTTATTCTGTCTCACCTGTAAGATTTCTTTTCAGAAAACCACTTATAGCCTAACAGAGGTTCCTTTGTAAGTTACATTTCTTTTGCTTACTGCATTTAGAATTGTCTCTTTGATGTTTTTTACTCTTTTAAAAAAATTACTTTAGTTCAATTACAGTTGTCTGCATTACCCCCCACCACTACCCCCCCAGCCAATCCCACCTCCCTCTCTTGCTTGCACCTTCCCCCTTGGTTTTGCTCATGTGTCCTTTATAGTAATTACTGAAAATCTTTCCCCCAACTGTCCCTACCCTCCTCCCCTCTGGTTATTGTTAGATTGTTCTTAGTTTCAATGTCTCTGAGTATATTTTGTTTGCTTTTTCTTTTGTTGATTATGTTCCAGTTAAAGGTGAGATCATATGGTATTTGTCCCTCATGGCCTGGCTTATTTCACTTAGCATAATGCTCTATTGTGCAACTACAGTTGTCTCCATTTTCCCCCCACCTCCCCCCACCCCAGGCATCCCCAACTCCCACCCTCAACCCTATCCCCCCTTTGGATTTGTCCATGTGTACTTTATACATATTCCTTGATGACTCTTCCCCTTTCCCCCCCCATAATCCCCCTCCCCCCACCCATCTGGTTACTGTCAGTTTGCTGTTTATTTCAATGTGTCTGGTTATATTTTGCTCACTTGTTTGTTTTGTTGATTAGGTTCCAGTTAAAGGTAGGATCATATGGTACTTATTTATCACTGCTTGGTTTATTTCACTTAGCAAAATACTCTCCAGATCCATCTATCCTGTTACAAAGGGTAGGGGCTCCTTCTTTCTCTCTGCTGCATAGTATTCCATTGTGTAAATGCACCACAGTTTTTGATCCATTAATTTACCGATGGGCACTGAGGTTGCTTCCAACACTTGGCTATAGTACATTGTGCTGCTATGAACATTATCTTTGATTTTAGAGAGTTTTATTATAATGTGACTTGGATAAGGTTGTTTGGATTAAAATATGGAGCATTCTATTAGCTTTATGATGTTGTATGTCTAAATCTCTCTTCAGTTTTGGAAAAATTTAACCATTATATATTTAAATAAAATTTCTAACCCTTTTTTCTCTTTTTGCTTTCATCACTCCCATGGTTTGGTTATTAGGGTATTTTCTGATAGTCTCTCACAGATCACATAGGCTTTTTTCACATATTTTTTCTTTGTTCTCCTCTGGCTGGGTTATTGCAAAGTTCTTATCCTTTATCTCACTGTTTTTTTTACATCTGTCTTATCTATTCTGCTGCTCATATTTTCTTTTGCATTTTAAAATTTCATTTAATGAATTCTGCAGCTCAAGGATATCTATTTGGTCATTCTCTAGCATTTCTATCATTCTATTAATTTCCCACTTTGATCACGCATTTTTTTTATTTCATTGAATTGTCTTTTTCGTATTATTTGTAACTCATTGAGTTTCCATAAAACATCTATTTTTCTTTTTGGGCATAAATCACCAACCTCTATATATTTGCATTTGGTTACTATAAGATTATTGCAATTTCTTGGTGATGTTATGTTTCCTCGACTTTTTATGTTTCTTGGAGTTTTGTGTTGTTGTTTTCACATTTGATGCATCAGCCACCTCTTCCAATATTTACTAACTACATTCAGGGTAGAAATATCTTTTATTATAAAAGACCTTTCATTTATAATAAAATATTTAGGTCTCTCAGGCCTTGTGTGGATATACCTTCTCCATGCTCCTTGTTCCCTCTTACAGCAAAACTCTTAGCTTGTATGTCTTCTCTCAGTCCTATAATACAGCAAGCCAGCTGATGATCCCCTCTTTATTGTTTTCATTAAGTTGGCACTACAGGTTGAGTTTGTACTTTCTTGATTGCCTGCAGACCCTGGCTTGCATTTTATGCATGTTCCCTAGTCTACTTTTTCACCAACACAGAAAGCCAGCTGCAGAGTTGGGGGAGTGATGCAGACACTGGCCCGCAGTGCCTATGATGTTGTGGATGAGAGGAGGCAAATTCACACAAACCACTGAAGTCCTGTGGAGGAAAATGGATGGCACAGCCACTCTCTCAAAGGGATAGTGTCCCAACCCTTGCCTTGACAAGCTTTTATTGGGTTCAATTTTCACAGGAATGCAGGGTGTATACATAAAGCTCATCAATCATTGTCAGGCAGGAATGATTATACAATAGATAACATTCAAAGAACTCTGAGGGCTTATTCTGAGTCATGGTCAGATGGTAAAAGGGCCATAAAACTTTGGGGAACAAACTCACTTCATGCTTGGATCCTTATCATTTAAATTGAGGGTATTAGCAAAGCATGTTTCACAGGATTATATGCATTCTTTCTTAGACCTGATTGCCCTAGGGAACCCACCCTTTCCAGCACAGGGCCACACTCACCTCTGGCATTGTTTCAGGCTTAAGGCATTGTTTCAGGCTTAAGTCAGCAGGGGGAGTAAGGCAGCCAAAAGATTAAGAGACTTCTTGCAGACAGAATGAGGACTCAGGCTATGCCAAAGCCATGGGGTGAGGGTCCATCACCCCCTTTTTCTATAGCCCTCCAAGTCCTTCCCTGAGGTCCCATTTGTGACCATGCTTGTCTTAGGTCATCTCTCCTTTGAGGAATCTTACCCATCATTGGCTAACCAGTCATTGGGCCAGGGCCAAGCAGTGTGAAGTGAAAGGAGGAAGAGGTGGTGACCCTATAAGGAAGATAGCTTATGGTCCCAAGGTCTTTTACTCACTCTTAGCCATGAAGAATTACAGTTTCTGAAATCAGGCAGGGTGGTTCCAAACAGGGAAAGTGTGGGTTTGGTATGCGGTTCACTGGGGGTATCTGTGGGCCAGTGGGTAGGATCTGTGAGTGAGATTTTCTTGCAACATGAGATCAGACTTCCTGATAGAGACTAAAATGCAGTTGGCATGAACTGTGTCCGTTTAATGCCCTCCAGGAATTTTATATGATGCTCCCCTAATATTTTTCCCTCTCCCCAGACATGGAGCTCTCAAGTTAATACTCTGGATCCTGGAAGAGATAAATGAGACTCTGGCAATATTACATACAGCTGGGGAAGCCAGGTAACCACTCTCCCTTTTTTTCCCATGGAAGAAGTCATGGGTTCATTCATTTAACCCTAAGCTATGCTTCCTTGGGGAGGGTCGATATTGTCAAATTCAATTTTTTTCTTACCAATTCCAATATACCCAAACTCATTCACACACACACACACACACACACACACACACACACTTTGGAGCAAATAGAATCTATATACATTCTATTTATATTCTGTATATATATGCAAATCTCTAACATAATAAATAAAATGTGTAAGAAACAATATAAACCTGTCACACTAAAAACCAGAAAGAATACAACTTGAATAAGGAAAGATATTAACCAGAAAGATATTAACCAAATATATATATATATTTGCTCCAAAGGAGGGCTAAATTTCTCTTGTAGAAATCTGAGACTTCCACCAAGTCTCTCATCTGCAGCTGTCTGCCCAAGTCAGTGATTTCCAGGTGCTCCCAAACCATAGCCAAGAGGTATTAGAACTGGTATACAGTCTTCAGTAGTTTCCACCACTATTACCAAGGTCTGTCTACATACTACCCAAAATATAAGTGGGTAAGATTTTTCCCAAATCTCTTGCCTTACAGAGCTGGATTCCACATATCCCCAAGAGTCACTTTTGTTTATTGGTACATTTCTATTTTTTTGTTGTTGAAGGGGGGGGCAAATACAAGGCATGTGTTATGCTGCTGTGATGCTGATTTCCACATGATTCCAACATTTGATTCATCTTACTATGACTATCTGGTTAATATCTTTCCTTATTCAAGTTGTATTGTTTCTGGTTTTTAGTGTGACAGGTTTATATTGTTTCTTACACATTTTATTTATTATGTTAGAGATTTGAAGAGGCTGTCACTTTTCCTAGTTTCAGTGCACAAGCCCTGGCCTACTTTTTTTCTGCAGGTACAATGACAGTTTACTTATTTTCAGAGGCTTTGCAATATTATTTTGGTCTGCTTGATTTATTTGGTGTTGCTGTAGCTCCCATTATTACCTGCTGGTGGTGCAGATGTTTCTCTAGGCTTGGGGCCCTGGTGTCTGGAGTTAGGGAGAAGAGTCTCAGGCCATAAGGGCAAAGAAAGTTTTTTAACAGTGAGGTTTTTGAAGCACTCTTTCCTCTGTCTGTGGATGATGGAGAATAGTTCTCTGACTGGGCACTTGTTGTAGGAACCCATCTACTGATGCCCTAATATCTCTGGGAAGGAAAGAGTTTCATGCCAGTAGAGACAAGAAACCTTTTGATGTTGGGCTGAACTTTGTGATGGAATCCCTCTTGCTTCTTGCTGGTGTTACTAGGATACCGCAGTATCTTCCAGTGTGGGAACTGAGTTGCCACCCCAGTAGAAAAAGCAAGTGCCTCCCTTGGTCCCTTATTGCTCTTGAGTGTCCTGAAAAATATTTTTTCTCTGGTTATGTTGGGGTTGCCTGATGTTGTCAGAGGGACTGTTGTTATATCCAGGAGAGAAATGACTCTATCTAGGCTGGCTACATTCTGTTACTCAGTTGGGAACTGGAAAACTTAAGACACCTTGCCTCTGTGTTATCTTTCCAGTCTTGAGAGTCACAAAGCACCTTGCCTTTCCCTTACCACATTTCAAAGTTTTATTTTTGTTTCCACATGCTTTATAAATTCAGTGTTTATAGTTAGTTGTCTCTGGTGGGAAGCAGCAGAGAGAAATGAGGCTGCTCTGTTTTGTACCTAGAACTTACAGTGACTATATAATACACCCATATATTTTTATTACCTTTTTTCCTCTCTGACTCACTATAGCAACTCTCTAACTCCTGTTTTCTGTGACCATCTTTGAAAAAAAGTATCTGAACCCAAGGCTTTGTATCAAGTTTTGCTTTCACTGGAAGCCAAACACAAACACAATAAGCTAAAATAAGTTAAAGATGGAAAAATATAATCATCAAAAGAAATACAAATAATTTATAAACATATTAAATGTATTTGGTCTGCACATAATGAAAGAAATAAGAATGAAAACACCGACACCATATTCTATATGTCAGGTTGCAGAGGTTAAAAATTTTGATATTATGTCCCTTGTATGTGCTACCATTGCAATCTCTGCAAGGCAATTTAACAATAGCCCTCAGAACACACATTTCTGTTGATTTAGCAGTTATATTTCTAGAAATATATATACCACATATATACTCACATATGTACACAAGTATATGCACAAGGATGCTTATTGGAGGATTGATTGTATTAAATCACTGAATTTTCATCAGTAAGCTATTGGCTTAAAAAAGTAAGGTAAATCCCCATCAAATACCCCATCAAAATATAAAGCATATTTATGCTATCTAGTATATTAAATAACTTTAACATTAATAGATATTCCATCTGAGAAAAGAAGAATAGTATTTGAGTAAATGAAATATTTATTTTTCACTCTCTATATTTTTGTACTCTTAGAATTTTTATTCATGTTCACATATTTTTTATTTCTAAATAAATTATACTTACCTGGCAGGGGAGACACCATGATCATGAAGGTGGTGTTCCCAGGGTGAAGCATATCCATTGCACTACAGATGTGCTGACACCTGCAATTTCCCCAAATGTGGGAAACTCAACTGCATAATTTGTGGTAGTGGGAGTCTGTGTTCATGCTTTTCCCAGAGGAAAAAAAGAAAAAATTCACCAAATAAGTAATGAATGTGTATTCCTTAATTGTAATGGAAATTAATCTTTTATTTAATTTCAACTATTGTTTTTGTTTCAGAGCCAAAAAGTATTTTCACTCTGAGCTTATGCATAGGAAAAAAGAGAGCCCTGGATGGTGTGGCTCAGTGGATTGAGTACCAGCCTGCAAAACAAAGTTTCCCTAGTTCGGTTCCCAGTTAGGGAACAAGCCTGGGTTGCAAGCCAGGTCCCCAGTTGGGAGTGTGTGAGAGGCAACTACACATTGATGTTTCTTTCCCTCTCTTTCTCCCTCCCTTCCCCTCTCTCTAAAAACAAATAAATAAAATCTTTTTAAAAAACCACACATGCACACACCCCAAAATGTTAAAAGTAATTATGCATATAGAGATAAGACTATACATCATTCTATTTATTCCATATAATTTTGGGATTGTTTGCAAAGTACACACATTATTTTAATAATAGAATATTTAAATTATTTAAATAATATTGTATAAATAAATACAGCATTACTTTATTTAAAAAAACTTATTCCCTCAAAAATACATATTTTAATAATCTCTGTATGGCATGTCTGGGTGTCACCATCTTCCTCACTGCAAAGCTACTTTATCCCATTACTAGTGTCTTTTTTCCCTTGACTCCTCTTCCTTGGTCTAATTGCTGCTTTTGGAGAAGAATCAGGAAGTACAAAGGAGAAAAGGAGTCCCTCCACCTGTATACTTGAGCTTCAGCCTCTAATGCAATTCCTGTTGAGGGGAGGGGGTTAATTTTTCTTTTGTTGAAGATTTTATTTATTTATTTGTAGAGGGGAAGAGAAAGAGAAAGAGAAAGAGAGGGTGAGAAACATTAATGTGTGGTTCCCTCTCACTCACCCTTTATTGGGGACTTGGCCCACAACTGAAGCATGTGCCCTTGCTGGGAATCAAACCAGCAACTCTTTGTTTTGCAGACTGACACTCAATCCACAGAGCCACACTAGCCAGGGCTGATTTTTCCCTGAGATTAGATGAAACTACAACTCTTTAATATTTGGATTATAATTCTGCTGTACTTAATTATTTTAAATGAGTGTTGTAATAAAATCAGAAGATAGAAACAGTGTCTATTTCCTACTAGATTTAGGAAGAAAATTACTCCTAAACTTGCTTTTCCTAGGAGATATACTAGCCACTAAGTGGAGCTATAGGCTCAAGAATGACAAATATGAAGCATGCAACCAAGTATTTTATGAAAATAGATATAAGAATGTTCTTGGAGTCCTCCAAGAATGACAAAAATTCATGCTATTTTCCACCAAAAATCCCACTCCCTTGCTCAAAATGAATATTATAGAAGCTGTGATGTTAAATGACTGGGTGAAGTCATTTAAAAGGCCTAGGGGTGGGATATATATAACTGATATTCAGTTTCATTATTTACTTTAGAGCAGATTATTTAAATAATTGCAGTCTTATAAAATTTATAACAATTTCAGAATTATAGAATGGCTTTTTACTTAAAATTTTAATTTCCTACATTCATTTGTCATTCCGCTATAAATTGTTATTACTGGCTTACATAATTTTACACACCAGGAGACTAGAAAGGAAAAAATGCCTTAAGGTCATGTCAAATTTAATACAATTTTTATTAAATATTTCACATTCTAAAGTAATAACTTTGCCATTTATTTTTTCAGTATTTTATTGTTTGAGTAGGGGTTCATAACTGGGGCAATTTCCTCCTAAGAAGATATTTGACACTGTCTGGAAACAATTTTCATTATCATAAAAGAATGAGGTGGATGCTACTAATGAGTAGTATTCAGAGACCAAGGATACTAAGGATGAAGTACTTTATACTTTCACTAATGTATCCCCATTACCTCTCATAATCTTTGATACCACAATACAAAGAAAGAACAGGAGAGGGAGGGAGGGAGGGGGGAGGGGAGGAGTATGGGAGGAAGAAAAACATAAGTTAATTGCCCAATTTTACCTGATTTAAAACTCAGCTCTCCTGACTTTAGTATCCTTCCAGAAAGCCATACTATCTCTTTGAAAATTAATACACAATGCTACAACAATTTTGAAACTATTCTTTGAGCAGCTTCCATATGGATATATGGGTAAGTTTTTATGTGACAAATCATGTGTGAGTATATATAATAGTAAAATAATAATAAAAGCTTCTTTAATGAACTTACTGTGTGTCAAATAGTGTGCTTAATTAATTCATACAAACAGTTGTTATTAAAATTACAGTAACCCCTAAAGTTGGTGTTATTTCTGAGTCACAGATGGAAAATTACAGTTCAAAGAGGTGAAAAAAAGGTTTAAATCTAAGGTCTGATGACTCAAGTTTATGGCTTTTTTCTGTTTTTAATATTATTTAAGTTTTAGAGCAGTTTTGGGTTCACAACAAAATTAAGCAGAATGAAATCCATGTTGTTATCATGAGTTTACCTCATACTACCTCTCCCATAAAGGCTACCACTAATACACAAACATGCATGTACACATATATGCACAGATATTGATTGTACTACACATATATGCAACTGAAAGTTAGCTTAATTGAGAAGGGTGGTGGCAGAAACTACTCTTAACATCTATTCTTTTCAAGCCTGACACACACTCTTAGATTCAATGAACCAAGTATCAGTATTTTTAGCTAGAAATGTAGCTACCAAGAATATAGAATAATTTCCAATCCTCCCTACTTGTGACATGGGATTAAGTTATTGCCAATGAGATAGAAGTAGAAATGTTATGTGATAGCTTCCAATAATTGTCTTTATAAAAGTACTGAAGTTTGGACTTTGTCCTTTTTCTTCAATCTTTCTTCTGTTCTGCTGCTTGGAATGCAGTTAATACTTTAGACTTAATAATGTGTGTCACTCTCAGCAAAGTAGAGAGTAAACTATAGGAGATTAAGTCTTTGAGAATTTCATTGATCAGAGCTGCCATATTACACCTGAAATGTGAAATTCCAGACTTTTTCATGAAAGAAATATATGTTTTAATTATTTAAATAACTGCATTTTTTTTTTATTCCTGGCAGCAGATCCTAATTCTAATTATCATAAGGATAAAATATTTTTCAAAGGAAGACTTAAAAGCCAGGAATGCAGTTAGGCTTAGACCATACTGATTATACCAAAAAAACTGCTTTCCCTGACAGGGCCACCCAGTCTTTAAATCTATGTTGTAGTTTTCCCAATGATATTTTCCTAGATTCAGCTGAAAAAGTAATTCAGGGATTATTTTTTTCTTTGATACAGCCAGAATAAAATCTTCCTGAGAAAAAAAGCATCCCTAGTTCATGAAACTAAGCCTGCTTTCACTTTGTCATATAAATTCTTTCCTAGACACATCTGAAAGATAGGTGGAGGAGACTGAGACTGTGTTGACTAGACCTCAGTAGTGCCATCCTTGACAAAGGCCCTTATTAAAAGCAATTCATCAACTAGGAAAGAACTTGAATTTACATACTAAAGGTTTATGAGATCTGCATAGAGGCACATCTGATAAACAGTATGGGGAAAGCATGATAGAAGAGACTGCAGGGATTTGCAAGTAAATCCAATATGGGAGAATATAGAATCTAGCAACATGTGTCAACCATATAACGTACTGAAGTTAGAGAACAGTTATTTATTAGGACAATATGTGACATTCCAAAAACATTAAAGCATACTCAATCCAAAAGTATTGAACCCACTTTGATTGACCCCACTCCCAAGAGGTACCATTGTATCTTAGAAGAAAAAGATAACTAAACATAAAAATAAATGTTTTATAGCACAACGTTTCCTTGTGTATTTACTGTTAGGACTTTCTAAACCAGTACAAAGATGTAAGAAAAAGTCATTTCCTTCCAGTTCCAAGAAGCTTAAGACAGAGGGAAAATTATAATAAATTATTATATTGAAAACACATTGTGATGGTACAGATACTGACTCAGGAAAGCTTTAAGTTGTGTTATGAGGTTACAAAGATCACCAGTAGTATTTGAACAGACAAGAGATCAGTGAAAGTGGACATTGTACAAGTTTTTCCCATATGGTGGCAGCAACAACTAGTACTTATAGACGGAGAGTGTCAATCAGCAATAGCAATCACCTGAGTCTGTGCAGTGGCTCTAAAATAACAATGGTGACAATGGATGAATTGAGGATGTGACACATGTTGAAGTTAAGAACAGCCTTGAAAACAGTCCAGGTGAAGAAGCATGGTTCAACATTCACAAACTTTTCCTTAGTACCTAATATCTGTGAGGCTCTTTTCTAGATGCTGGTCACATAGCAGTGAACAAAGAGAAAAAATATTTTTCCTTGTGGAGCTTATTTTCTAGAAGAATGAGACACCAAATTAAAAAAATGAATAAGTAAATGTTATTTAAAAAAATAAAACAAGCTAAAGGGGAGGAGTAATAGAATAGTTGGTTGAAATTTTAAATAAGGTAGTCAGGGTACATCTCTCTAAGTTAATATTTGAGCAAATATTTGAAAAAGGTGAGGGAGAAAGCTGCGTGTCTGTTTCAACAAAGCATTACAGAAAGAGGAAATAGCAAGTGGAAAGACATGGAGATCGGAACATGCCTGGTATGCTCAAGGAGCAAGGAAGTCAGAGTTGTTATAGTTGATTAAGATGATGACAAGGAAAAAAGGAAGTCATGGAGTTAAGGTCTTGTAAACCATTCGAATTTCAGATTTTATTTGGAGAGTATGTCATTATGCAGAAGGAATGTATGAGTGGACTTAGGTATTAGGGTACATTTTACACTATTTCCTCCAATGGTAACTCTTTGTGGTAGCATACAGTACCACAACCAGAATACTGACACAGATACAGTCAAAATACAGAACAGTTCCATCAACACAAAGATTCATTCTATTGCTCTTTTATAGCCACAATTATCTCCTACCATTTCTTCCACTAACCTAGGTATCACTGTGGTGAGGAAAGTATTCTGTATCTTGACCATATCAGTGTTAATACTCTGATTTTGTCTATGGTTTTGAAACTGTGGGAAACTGGGTAAAGAGTACATGAAATCTCTCTGTATTATTACAGTTGTATGTGAATCTATAATGACCTAAAAACACACTACTTTATTATTAGTTTTTAAATATATTTTATTGATTATGCTATTACAGTTGTCCCATTTTCCCCCTTTCACTCCGCTCCACCCTGCATACCCTCTCCTATCTACATTCCCCCCTTTAATTCATGTCCATGTGTCATACTTACAAGTTCTTTAGCTTCTACATTCCCCACACTATTCTTGCCCTCCCCCTGTCTATTTTCTACCTACCATCTATGCTCCTTATTCTCTGTACCTTTTCCCCCTCTCTCCTCCTTCCATTCCCCTGTTGATAAACCTCCATGTGATCTCCATTTCTGTGGTTCTGTTCCTGTTCTAGTTGTTTGCTTACTTTGTTTTTGTTTTAGGTGTGGTTGTTAATAATTGTGAGTTTGCTGTCATTTTATTGTACATGTTTTTATCTTCTTTTTCTTAGATAAGTTCCTTTAACATTTCATAAAATAAGGGCTTGGTGATGATAAACTCCTTTAACTTGACCTTATCTGAGAAGCACTTTATCTGCCCTTGCATTCTAAATGAAAGCTTTACTGGGTAGAGCAATCTGGGATGTAGATCCTTGCCTTTCATGACTCGGAATACTTCTTTCCAGCCCCTGCTTGCCTGCAAGGTCTCCCTTGAGAAATCAGCTGACAATCTGATGTGAACTGCTTTGTAGGTAACTGTCTCCTTATCTCTCGCTGCTTCTAGGATTCTCTCCTTCATTTTAATCTTGGGTAATGTAATTATGATGTGTCTTTGTGTGTTTGTCCTTGGGCCCAACTTCTTTGGGAATCTCTGAGCTTCCTGGACTTCCTGGACGTCCATTTCCTTTGCCCGATTGGGAAAGTTCTCCTTTATTATTTGTTCAAATAACTTTTCCAGTTGTTGCTCTTCCTCTTCTCCTTCTGGAACCCCTATAATCAGATGTTGGAATGTTTAAAGATGTCCTGGAGGTTCCTAAGCCTCTCCTCATTTTTTGAATTCTTGTTTCTCATTCTTTTCTGTTTGGTTGTTTCTTTCTTCCTTCTGGTCCACTCCATTGATTTGAGTCCCAGTTTCCTTCCCATCACTATTGTTTCCTGTACATTTTCCTTTATTTCACTTGGTGTAGTCTTCATTTTTTCATCTAACTTTTGACTAAATTCAACCAATTTTGTAAGCATCCTGATCACCAGTGCTTTGAGTTGTGCATATGATAGGTTAGCTATCTTTTCATCATTTAGTTGTATTATTTCTGGAGCCTCAGTCTGTTCTTACTTTTGGGCCATCTTTTTGTTTTGATACACCTGTTACATAGTGATGGGCAGAGTCTTAGGTGTTCACCAGGGTGGATCAGCCCTGTGGCTGGGTTGTGATGCTGTATGTGGGGCAGGAGTCAGAGAGGGAATAATGGCACTTGCTCTGCTCTCTGCAGGGTTTCAGTCCCTTGCACTGCTTCCCCCAAGCAAACTTGGCCCTTCTGGTGCTGATTTCCATGTGGGTGGGCTTGTGTACATCCTAGGTTCCTGTAGGTCTCTCCAACAAACTCTCCTGTGAGGCTGGGAGTATCTCCCAGCACCTCGACCCTCACAGGTGTTTTCAATTGGTGTTTTGAGGCTTTATTTCCCCATGCTGGGGCCCTGGGTTGCGTGGTCTGTCTCACTCCCCTGTTTTCACTTGGTTTATCTGTGCATGAATGTGGGATCCCCGGTCCACCAGCTGCCTTGTGCATTGCACCCCTCCACAATCCCCCGCCTTGCTGGGCCTGCCCACTGCCACCCTCTGTGGAGTCTGCCAGCTTCCGCCTGCATGCCCAGGGTCTGCCCACTGCCATCTTACATGCCCGGGATCTATCAGCTTCTGCCTTGCACACCCAGGGTCTGCCAGTCACCATTTTTTTTGGCCAAGACCCCTCTCTGCCCAGAGCCCGATTCCACCCCTCTTACCAGTCTGGATGAATGTGTCTATTTTAACTCCTTTGTTGTCAGACTTCCATACAGTTCAATTTTCTGTCATTACTGGATTTTTTTTTTTGTTTCTAAATTTTTGTTGTCCTTATTTTGGTTGTGCGAGGAGGCACAGTGTGTCTACCTACACCTCCATCTTAGTCAGAAGTCCAAAAACACACTACTTTAAAAGTCTATTCATATCATTTAAATGGAACTATTTATTTTACAGAAATTATATCTCAACAAAATAAATTTTTAAAAAACATTTTAGTTTTTTAAATTTTATTGAATTTATAAGGGTGACATTGGTTAAAGAAATTATATAGGTTTCAAGTGTACAACCTATAATACATCAGCTGTATATTGTGTGTTTACTCTCCAAAGTCAAGCTTCTTTCTGTCACTACTTATCTTTCTTTACCTTCTTCTACCCACCCTATCCCACTTTCCTCTAGTAAACAACATACTATTGTCTGTACTTACAAGTTTTCTTCTAAATCCCATCATTTTTTCACCAAGCCCCTCAAACCTGCTCCACTCTGAAAGCTGTCAGTTTTCTGCATTTATATTTGTTTCTGTTCTGTTTATTTATTTTGTTCATTATATTATACATATAATTTAAATTATATGTTATTTGTATTCCTCTGTCTTATTTCACTTAATACCTTCTAGGTACATCCATGCTTTTGTAAATATTAAGATTTTGTTATTTTTTTGCCAGATATTCCACTGCATATATGTACAAAGGATTTTTCATCCACTCATCTGTTGAGGGGTACTTGGGTTACTTCAATAGCTTGGCTAATGTAAATAATGCTGCAAAGAACATAGGCGTATATGTTCAGGGATCATATGTATAAGTTCTTGGCTACTCCATTTCTTACACTGTACTTTACATTCCAATGGCTATTCTGTAACTATCTATTTATGCTTCTTAATCCACTCACCTTTTTATTCATTCCCCTAGACCTCATTTCCATCTGGCAGCCATCAAAACTCGTTGATTAGTGATGTTGAGCATTTTTTTCATGTGTCCATTGACCTTCTATATATCCTCATTGGAGAAGTGCCTGCTAAGGTCCTTTGCCCATTTTTTAAAAATATTTTATTTTATTTTTAGATAGAGGGAAGGGAGGGAGAAAGAGAGGGGGAGAAATATCAGTGTGAGGTTGCCACTTGCACGCCCCTTACTGGGGACCTGGCATGCAAACCAGGCCTGTGCCCAGACTGAGAATTGAACCAGAGACCTTTGGTTTGGAGGCCAGCACTCAATCCACAGAGTCACACCAGCCAGGGTTCCTTTGTCCACTTATAATTGGATTGTATATTTTCTTGGTGTTCAGCTGTATGAGTTCTAGTACATTTTGGGTATTAACCCTTTATCAAATGTATCGCTGGAGAATATGATCTCCCACTCAGTGGGTTGTCTTTTCATTCTGATGATGGTTTCCTGTGCTTTGCAAAAAAACTTTTAGTTTGATATAGTGCCATGTGTTTATTTCTTCTTTTATTTCCCTTTCCTAAGGCGATATATCAGTTAAATATTACTAAGAGAAATATCTGTGATTTTACTGCCTATGTTTTCTTCTAGGATTTTTATGGTTTCATATTTTATATTTAAATCTTCAATTGACTTTAAAATTATTCTTCTATATGGTGTGAAAATGTGGTCTAGTGCAATTTTTTTGTATGTATTTGTCTACTTTTTCCAACACCACTTATTGAATTCACTGTCTTACCCTATTATATGTTCTTGCATCATTTGTCAAATATTAATTAACCATCTAGATATGGATTTATTTCTGGGAATTCTATTTCAGTGATTATATATATAAATTTATATATATATATATAAATAAATTTTTATGACAATACTGTGCTATTTTGATTACTATGGTCATGTAATATAGTTTGATATCAGATAGCATAATTTCTCCCACTTTTCTCTTCTTCCTAAAGACTTCTGTGACTATTCAGGCTCTTTTTTGGTTTCATATATATTTTTAGATTATTTGTTCTTGTTCTGTGAAATAGATCATTGATATTTGGATAGGAATTGTGCTGAATCTATAGATTACTTTGTGTAATATGAAAATGTTAATGATGCTAAGTCTTCCTACCCATGAGCATGGTGTATGCTTCTATGTATTTGTATATTCTTCAGTTTATTTCTTCAGTGTCTTATAACTTTCCTAGTACACGTCTTTTATCTCCTTGTTTAAATTTATTCTTAGAAACTTTATTTGTGTTTTGATGAAGTTATATATGGGATTGTTTTCTTAATGTTCCTGTTAGTTCATTATCGCTGTATAAAAGTGAAACTAATTTTTGAATAATTATTTTGTATTCTGCTACTTTACTGAATTTATTTATTATTTCTAGAAATTTTTGATGGTACATTTAGGGTTCTGTGCATACTGTATGTACTGTGTCATCTGAAAATAAGTACTTTTTTACTTCTTCCTTTCCAATTTGGAGGCTTTTTATTTCTTCTTTTTGTCTGATTGTTGTGCCTAGGAATTCCAGAACTATATTGAATAAGAGATGTGAAAGCAGACATCCCTGTTTTGTTTCTGATCTTAAAGGCAATTCTTGCATACTTGTATATTTTTCCATTTTAGTTTGATGTTGGCTGTGGGATTATCATGTATGGCACAGGTGACAAACACAAGGCCTGTGGACTGAATCCATCTCTCCACCCTGTTTTATCCATCCTGGCACCTTGTTTCTAACCAGCATCAGTGCTGAGCTCTCAGTTAACTGTTAAGGAGTAGTTACATTTATACAGTCCTAAAATTACATTTGGCCCTTTGAAGGGAACCTCAAGGCTGATGTGGCCCCCAGTGAAAACGAAGTTGACACCCGTGATACACGACCTTTATTATGTTGAGGTATGTTTCCTCTATTCCCACTTTGTTGAGCATTTTTATTTTAAATGTGTGTTAGATTTTATCAAATGTTTTATTTTTTAAATATTTTATTTATATATTTTTAGAGATAGAAGAAGGGAGGGAGAAAGAAGGCGAGGAACATCAATGTATGGTTGCCTCTTGTGCACCCCCTACTAGGGATCTGGCCTGAAACCCAGGCCTGTGCCCTGACTGGAAATCAAACCGGCGACCCTTTGGTTCACAAGCTTACACTCAATCCACTAAGCCATCTAAGCCAGGGCCTCAAATGCTTTCTCTGAATCTCTTGATTTTATCATGGGGATTTTATCCTTCATTTTGTTTATATGGTTTACAATATTTATTGATTTGTGCTTATTGTGTCAACCTTGCACCCCAGGAATAAAATCCATTTGATGATGGTGTATGGATTTAAATGTATTGGTAAGTTGTATTTGTTAATATTTTAAAAAGTGTTTGCATATATGTTCGTCAGGGATATTGGCTTACAATTTTCGTTTTTGTAGTGTCTTTGTCTGATTTTGGAATTAGGGCAATGCTGGCCTCATAAAATGAAATTGGGGTTGTTTCCTCCTTTTTAATTTTTTGGATTGCTTTAAGAAGGACAGGTGGGAGTTCCAACCCAGATGGAGGCATAGGTAGAAATCCTCTGCTTCCTTGCACAACCAAAAGGAGGATAACAATGAATTTTTAAAAAATAAACAAGCAGAACTGCCAGAATAGCAAATTGCATGGAACTCCAATAATGAAGAAGTTAAAGAAACATTCATCCAGACTTGTAGCAGGTGGCAGACACGGGCACCTAGGCAGGCAGAGAGGACCCACCATAAGGCAGCAGACCACTTGGACTGTGAGAGGCTGGCTCACTGGGAAACTAAAGACTCAAAACCACTACCAGTAAAATACTGTGGGTGTTGTGAAGACAGAAGAAACTCCCAGTCTTACCGGAGAGTTATTTGGAAATTGGGGCTACAGTGGAGTGAGCAAGCAGTATTGTTCCCTCTCAGGCCCCTCCCCCACAGGTAGTGCCAAAATGCAGCCAGGAGAGTTGCCCTGCCCTGGTGAATTCTTAAGGCTCCACCCCCTTATGACCTAACAGGTTTGCCAAGACAAAGAAATATGGCCCAGATGAAAGAACAGAACAAAACTCCAGAAAAAGATCTAAGCAATGAGGAGATAGAGAGCTTATCTGATGCAAAGTTCAAAACACTGGTAATCAGGTTGCTCACAGAATTGATTGAGCTTGGTCACAAAATGAAGGAAAAAATGAGGGCTACACAATGTGAAATGAAGCAAAATATACAGGAAACCAACAGTGAAGAGAAGGAAACCATGACTCACATCAACTATTTGGAATAAAAGAAGAAATAACTATCCAACCAGAACAGAATGAAAAAAAAACAAGAATTCAAAAAAATGAGAAGAAGCTTCACAACCTCTGGAAAAACTTTAAATGCTCCAACATCCAAATATGCCAGAAAAAGAGGAGGAAGAGCAAGAAATTGAAAACTTATTTGAGCAAATAATGAAGAACTCCCCCAATCTAGTGAACAAAAGAGACTTCCAGGAAGTCTATGAAGCCCAGAGAGTCCGAAAGAAATTGGACCCAAGGAGGAACATACCAAGGCACATCATCATTAAGTTACCCAACATTAAAGATAAGGAAAGAATCTTAAAAGCAGCAAGAAGAAAGGAGACAGTTACCTACAAAGGAGTGCCCTTAAGACTATCACCTGATTTCTCAAAAGAAATCTTACAATCAACAAGGGGCTGGAAAGAAATATTCAAAGTCCTGAAAGGCAAGGACCTACATCCAAGATTACTCTATCCATCAAAGCTATCATTTAGAATGAGAGGGAAGATAAAATGCTTCTCAATTAAGTTAAATTAAAGGTGTTCATGATCACCAAGCTCTTATATAAAAATGTTAAAAGGAATTATCTAAGAAATAGAAGATCAAAAACTATGAACAATAAAATGACAACAAACTCATAACCATCAGTGACTGAACCTAAACAATAAAGGCAAAAACTAAGCAAACAACTGGAACAGGAACAGAATCACAGAAGTGGAAATCACATGGAGGGCTGTCAATGGTGGGGGGGGGAGGTAGAGGGAATAAGAAGCAAAATTGGTAGGCATAAAATAGGGGGAGATTAAGAATCAGATGGAAATACAGAAGCCAAGAGAAATTATATGTACAACCTATGGGCATGAATGCTATAGGGTAGGGGTGCTGCCAGGTGGAGGGAGGTAAAAGGGAGAAAAATTGGGACAAGTGTAATAGCATAATCAATAAAATATAGTTTAAAAAAGAAGGATGATGCTATTCTTATTTAATTGTTTGGTAAAAATTCATCTATGAATCGATCAGGTCAAAAACTTTAGTTTGTTGGGAAGTATTTTTTCTACTGCTGCTTCAGTTTCATTGGTAGTATTCAATCTCTTCAGAACATTTTACTTCTTGATTTAGATTTTTATGTGGTATGTTTCTAAAAATGTGAACTTTTCTTACAGAATTTCCAATTTGTTAATCATATGTACTTATAATCCTTGATATTTCTGTAGTGTCAGTTGTTATTTCTCTTTTAATTCTAACTTTATTTATTTGGGTATTCTCTTTTTTCTTGATAAGCCTGGCTGATGGCTTATCAATCGTGTTTATTTTTTTAAAGGAAACTGCATTTGTTTCTTTTAACTTTTTTATTGTCCTTTTAGGCTCTATTTAGTTTATTTTCACTCTTATCTTTATGATTTCCTTTCTTCTACTCGCTTTAGGCTTTGTTTGTTATTCAATTTCTAGTTACTTTAGGTGTATGTTAGATTTTTTAAAAAATTATTTATTGTTGTTCAATTACAGTTGTCTGCATTTACTTCCCACCACTCCCCTCTCATCCCAGCCAAACTGTCCTCCACTCTTTGCTTCCACCCCCCAGCTTGGTTTTGTCTGCTTGCCCTTTATAGTAGTTCTTGAAAACCCTTCCCCCCATTATCCCATCCCATCTCCCTTCTGATTACTGTCAGATTGTTCTTTATTTCAATGACTCTGATTATATTTTACTTGCTTGCTTCTTTTGGTGATTAGGTTGCACTTATAGATGAGATCAAATGGTATTTATCTTTCATCAGCCGGCTCATTTTACTTACCATAATGCTCTCCAGTTCCATCCATGCTGCTGCAAAGAGGAGGAACTCCTTTTCCTTTCTGCTTCATAGCATTCAATTGTGTAAAAGTACCATAGTTTTTTGATCCATTATTTTACTGATGGGCTCTTAGGTTGCTTCCAGCACTTGGCTATTGTAAATTGTACTGCTACAAACATTGGGGACCATAGGTTCTTTTGGACTGGTGTTTCAGGGTTCTTAGGGTATAATCCAAGCAGAGAAATTGCCGAATCAAAAGGCAGTCCCATTTTTAGCTTTCTGAGGAAATTCCACATTGTTTTCCACAGTGGCTACACCAGTCTACATTCCCACCAGCAGTGCACTAAGGTCCTCTTTTCTCCGCATCCTCTTCAACACTTGTTGTTTGTTGATTTGTTTATGATGGCCATTCTGACAGGTGTGAAGTGGTATCTCATTGTGATTTAAATTTGCATCTCTCTGATGGCTAGTGATGCTCAGAATTCCTCCGTATGTCTCTGGGCCCTCTGGAAGTCCTCCCTGGGGAAGTGTTGATTCAAGTCCTTTGCCATTTTTTAACTGGTTTGTTTGTCTTCCTTGAGTGGAATTGTGTGAGCTCTTGATATGTTTTGGAGATCAAACCCTTGTCTGAAGTATCATCGGCAGATATGTTTTCCCATATAGTTGGTTCTGTTTTCATTTTAAAGCTGTTTCCTTTAGCCATGCAGAAACTTCTTAGTTTTGTGAGGCCCCATTTGTTTACTTTTTCCTTTATGTCCTTTGCTTTAGGGGATTTATCAGTGAAGATATCACTGCATGGAATGTCTGATATTTTCCTGCCGATGTTTTCCTCTAGGAATTTTATGTTGCCACTGCTTATATTTAAGTCTTTTATCAACCTTGAATTTATTTTTGTGTATGTGGTAATTTGGTAATTGAGTTTCATTTCTTTGCATGTAATTGTCCAGCTCTTCCAGCACCACTTATTGAAGAGGTTATTTTTACACCATTTTTGCTGCTGTCTTCTTTGTCAAATGTTGGGAACCACCCTGCCTAGTTTCAGAAGCTGTAACCCCCACCAAGATGAGGGCTGAGGGAGCGACCTTGGACAGTAAGCCACCAAGGAGACAAAAGCTTATCTTCCTGGCATAAACACCGCTTCTGTTCCTTTTACTTCATCCATAACTGGCCTCCAATGCTTGGTCGGTTAGCCAATGACGGGTAAGATTCCCCAAGGGGGAAACAATGTAAGCCAGGCACAATCACATGGGAGGCCCCCAAGGAAGGACATTGGGGGCTACAACAAAAGGGGGTGATGGACCCTTGCCCCTTGGCTTTGACAAAGTCTGAGTCCTCATTCTGTCTGTAAGAAGTCTCCTAATCCCTTGGCTGCCTTACTTCCCTTGCTCCACCTAAGCCTGAAACAATGACAAAGGGTGGTGCAGCCCTGTGCTGGAAAGGGCGGGTTCCCAAGGCAGTCAGGGCTAAGAAACAATATGTAAAATCCTGTAAAACTTGCTTTGTTTAGAGTGCTCTCAATTAAATGATAAGAATCCAAACAAGAAGTTTGTTCCTCAGACTTTTACAGCTCTTTAGTTATCTGACCCTGACTCAAAATAGGCCCTCAGAGTTCTTTGTTATCTATTGTTTAATCCTTACTGTCTGACAATGATTAATGAGCTTTATCTGTATTCCTGTGCAAATGAACCCAATAAAAGCCCATTGAGGAACAGGCTCTTGGATCTTCTCCTTTGAGTGATCGGCTACCTTTCCTCCCCAAGCAGATCACGTCTTGGTGGATTTATTGTCATCCATGGCAGCCGGGGGCGGGGGGGGGGGCTGTCGGTGGAGCCCCCCCCAGTCAAATATTAATTAACCATAGAGACTTGGGTTTATTCCTGGGCTCTGTATTCTGTTCCATTGGTCTATGTGTCTATTCTTATGCCAGTACCAGGCTGTTGTGATTACAGTGGCCTTGAAATACAGTTTGACATCAGGTATTGTGGTCCGTCCTACTTTGTTCTTCTTTCTCAAAATTGCCACAGCTATTTGGGGTCACTTATGGTTTCATATAAATTTCTGAAATGTTTGTTCTATACCTGTAAAATATGTCATTGGTACATTAATAGACATTGCATTGAATGTATGAATTGTTTTGGGTAGTATGGACATTTTGATGATGTTAATTCTTCCAATCCATGAGCATGGCACATCCTTCCATTTGTTTGTGTCTTCCTTAATTTCTTTCTTCAGTGTTGTGTAGTTTTCTGAGTACAGGTCTTTTATTTCCTTGGTTAGGTTTATTCCTAGGTACTTTATTTTTCCTCTTGCTATATCAATTGTGATTTTTTTCTAGGTTTCTGTTTCTGATATTTCATTATTGGTGTACAAAAATGCCTTTCATTTCTTAAGATAGAGTTTGGATCCTGCTGTTTTGCCAAATTCACTTATTAGGTTGAGTAGTGTTTTTGGTGGAGTCTATAGGATTTTCTATGTACACTATTATGTCATATGCAAATAATGAGAGTTTGGCTTCCTCCTTTCTAATTTGGATGCTTTTCATTTCTTTTTCTTTTCTGATTGTGGTGGTTAAGCCTTCCAATACTATGTTGAATGGAAGCAGTGAAAGCAGACAAGCTTGTTTTGTTCTTATCTTAGTGGGAAAGCTCTAAGATTTTGCCCATTGAGTATGATGTTGGTTGTAGATCTCTTGTATATGACTTTTATTATATTGAAGAATGCCCCCTCTATTCCTACATTGCTAAGTGTTTTATTGTAAATGGGTGTTGTACCTTATCAAATGCTTTTTCCACATTTATTTATATGATCATATGATTTTTGTCTTTCGTTTTGTTTATGTCATGTATTGCATTTGTTGATTTGCAAATATTGTACTATTCTTGCATCCCTGGGATAAATACCACTTGTTCATGGTGTATGATCTTTTTAACATATTGCTGGATGTGGTTTGCCAATATTTTGTTGAGTATTTTAACATCTATGTTCATGAGAGGTATTGGCCTGTAATTTTCTTTCTTTGTTTTTTCTTTATCTGGTTTTGGGATTAGGATGATGCTGGCTTCATAGAAAGAGTTTGGGAGTCTTCCATCTTCTTGGATTTTTTGGAATAATCTGTTAAGTATAGGAGTTAGCTCTTCCTTAAATGCTTTGTAGAATTCCCCTGTGAAGCTGTCTTGTCCAGAGTATTTTTGTGCTGGGAGTTTTTTTTTATTACTTCTTAAAATTTTTCAGGTGTTATTGGACTGTTCAGACTCTCTGCTTCTCCTTCATTCAATTTGGGAGATTACATTTTTTTCGGGAAATTTATAGTTCTTCACAGTAATTTCTTACAATTCTTTGCATTTCTGTGGTATCATTTGCAATCTCTCCTCTTTCATTTCTGATTGTGGTTATTTGGGTCCTCTCTCTTTTTTTTTTTGATGAACCTTCCTAAAGGCTTGTCAGTTTTTTTTTTATCTTTTCAAAGAACCAGCTCCCGAATTTATTGATCTTTAGAATTGTGCTTTTAGTCTCTATGTCATTTAATTCTGCTCTGATTTTGGCTATTTCCTTCCTTCTACTTGCTCTGGGCTGTCTTTTTTGTTCTTCCTCCAGTTCATGTAGCTGTGGGGTTAAGTTGTTTATTTCAAATGTTTCAATCTTTCTTAGGTAGGCCTGTATTGCTATGATCTTCGCCCCTCAGACTGCCTTTGCTGTGTTCATAAGATTTAGATAGTTGTGATTTTATTTTTATTTGTTTCCAGAATCTTTTTGATTTCTTCCTTAATCTAATTCTTGACCCATTCATTGTTTAATAGCATGCCATTCAATATCTGTGTGTTTGAGTGTTTTTGAGTTTTTTTTTAATTTTTTTGAGGTCACTTTCTACATTCATTCCCTTCTGGTCAGAGAAACTGCTTGGTATGATTTCGATTTTCTTGAATTTGTTGAGGCTTGTCTTGTGTCCCATTATGTCATCTATCTTTGAAAATGTTCTGTGTGCATTTGAAAAGAATGTGTATTTTGCCTCTTTGGGATGAAAGGTTATATAGATAGATAGATAGATAGATAGATAGATAGATATCAGTTTAATCCATTTGATCTAATGTGCGGTTCCATGCTGCAATATCCTTGTTGATATTTTGTTTGAAAAAACTATCCATTTTTTGACAGTGGGGTGCTAAAATCCCTTACTATAAGTGTGTTGATGTCTACATCCTTCTTGAAGTCCTCCAAGATTTTCTTTATGTATTTGGGTGCTCTTATGTTGGGTTCATATATATTTACAATGTTTATGTCTTCTTGATGGATTCTTTCCTTTAGTATTATGAAGTGAACTTCTGGGTCTCTTTTATGGCTCTTTTTTTTGAAACCTATTTTGTCCAGTATGACTATTGCTACCTTGGTTCTTTTTCCCTGTGTAATTAGTTGGAATATTTGTTTACTGCCTTTCACTTTCAGTCTGTGTAGGTCTTTTTTTCTGAGGTTGGTCTCTTGTAGGCAGCATCCATATGGGTAATGATTTCTTATCCATTCAACAAATCTATGTCTTGTGATTGGAGCATTTAATCCATTTACATTTGAGGTTATTGTTGATAGGCACTTATTCATTGCCATTTTCTTGGTACCTGTGTTCCTCTCTTTCTCACACTTTTTTTTTTTCTTAAAGCAGACCCTTTAGCATCTTTTGCAGTGCTGGTTTGGAGGAGTTATATTCTTTGAGGAGTCTTTTGTCTGGATATTCATTTCACCTTCCATTTTAATTGAGAGCCTTTCTGGATAGTGTATTCTTGGTTGGTGCCCTTTGCTTTCCATTACTTGTAATATTTCTTGCCATTACCATCTGGCTTGGATCATTTCCATTGAGAAGTTAGCTTGTGGTCTTGTCAGGGCTCTATTGTATGTTACTTCCTGTTTATTTCTTGCTACATTTAAGATTCTCTCTTTGTCTTGGATTTTTGCCATTTTAGTTATGATGTGTTTTGTAGTGGGCCTCTTTGGGTTCCTCTCAGTTGGGACTCTCTGTGTTTCCTGGATTTGTGTGACTTTTTCTCTCAACAAATGAGGGAAGTTTCCCATCATTATTTTTTAATGGGTTTTCTATTCATTGCTCTTCTTCCCCTTCTGGTATTCCTGTTACATGGATATTATTACCTTTTCTGTAGTCCTACAGTTCCATTACCATCTCTTCCTTCTTTCTGAGCCTCTTTTCCTTTTCTTGCTTTTTCTGTTTTTTTTTTCTACCTTATCCTCCACCTTGCTGACTTGATCCTCTGCTTCATCTAGCCTGCTTTTGATTTCTTCTACTATGTTCTTCAGTTCAGAAATTGTATTCTTCATTTCCTCTGTCCCTTGTTGATAATTTCTATTTCTTTTTTCATGCTGATATAGTTTGCAATGAGTTCATTGTAGTTTCCCTGTAGTTTTTGGTAATTCTCTGTAAATTCATTGAGTTTCCTGATAACCATTGCTTTTAACTCAGTATCTGATAGTTGACTTGCCTTTATTTCACTTAGCATTCTTTCTGAGGCTTCCTTCTTTCCTTTCTTTTGGGGATTATTTTTTTGCTGTCGCATTGTTTGTGAGACTCTTTTTGTTAGCCTTTGCTTCTTAAATTGATCTGTTCTCACTCCTTGGGTTTATATTGTGAATTTCTGTGGTAGAAGACCTGTGAGATTCAGTATTGCAGTCTCCTTGATCTCCTGTGCTTGCTGGTCTTGGGCTGTCATTTATATTGGTTCTCTGTATGTGTCTGGGTTTTGAATGTTGTTGGATCTTTCTTTTGTCAGTCCTTCCTTCCAGCTGGTTAATTGAAGGTCACTCCATCCACCACCTCTTGTATTCTGTTGTTCAGGTGTGGACAGGTTGGGTTGTAGCTCATTCTTCTTTTTTTGTATGAGATTTTGAGGCCTCTTTCTCACTATTGTTCAGTCGTTTGCTTTGGATAATTTCTCCACCATTTACTTGTAATTCCAGATTGTTCCTGGGTGGAGGTTAGTTTGGCTTCCAGTCACTCCTTCACTTTCTTCTGTATTATCTGTTGGTGGTTCCTTTGTTGGTTGGTTCTCTCTTCCAGCAGGTATGCTGGTGTTCACAGATTCCACCTTTAGTCAGCTTTCCTTCTAAGGATTAGATTCTTTATTTTAGAGTTTACTTGCTTCTTGGGGTAAGCCTGTATTGCTATGAATTTTCCTCTAAGGACTGTATTTGATGTATTTCATAGATTTTGAATTGTTGTTGGTTTTTTCCTCCAGTTTATCACAAACCCTATTATTTTCTGAATCATGTTTCATGAAGGTAGAAGCAATTCAGATCTAGTACATAACTCACAAAGAACATGGTGGTTTAAGCAATCTATTTTAATGAAGCTGACTTTAAATGCAAGTTTCTGGCCCTTTAAATACAGCTATTCATGGTGTAATTATGAGAAATCAACTTTCATTAACCTTAACTATAATGTAATAAGCTCCATCTTCTAACCAATAGAGTAATTCCTTGTTGCAAAGTAATCCACCCCACAGCTTTCAGCATAAAAAAACACTACATTTAAATAGTAGAGACATCAGTGTATGAATTTGGAAGCAAGGGTTTCCTCAAATTTTGGGTGGTTAAGGGGACTCCACACTTTTATTCAATTAAGAACATTTTTAACAATACAGAATTTTTTAAAAAGTTATAATTCCATGAATTAATAGAGAAATGGTTCCAGCAGGTAAGACTCCTTGCCATTGTTTCTTATGACATGTTATTTTCTGAGTGGAACAGGTTGGCATTTCTGTTGAACCCAGGCACCTTTCAGTTTGGCTTCTTTCTTCTGATTAATTTCCTTCACATGTTAAGGAAGCTACCTCAGCTCTTAGAGTGCTTCATAAACTCAATACATATATTAATTATCTTCGCAAAATCCTTGCACTCAACTTGTTTGTGCACAACAATATTAACTGCATGCTGAGTGACGTAGTAGAATCTTCCAATTTTGCCAGGTTAACATTAATGAGTCATTCCTTTTTAAACAGTGTCAATTCCCTTGATGGCTAAAATATCACATTTCTTATAGGAACACATGCATGTGGCCAAAGGAGCATCTCTTTGTTTTCTAAAGGCCTAGAAAACATATAGCAGGTACCTCTTCTCTTTCCCTCTCTGTTAGTCATTTTGGCAAATTAGTGGCAGGTGGTGGTTCCTTTGGATTGCTGTGTTTTCAGTTTCATTTGTATCAAGGTATCCTCTGATTTCTTCCCCGATTTTATTGTTACTAAACATTGTTTAGTAACATGTTATTTAGCCTCATTTGTGTTTGTGAATTTTTCAGATATTTTTTGTAATTGATTTCTAGTTTTATAACATTGTTGCCAGAAAAGATACTTGATTTAATTTCAGTCTTCATAAATTTACTAAAACTCGATTTGTGTCTTAACATGTGGTCTGTCCTGGACAATGTTCCATGTGCACTTGAAAATAATATATATGAATTCTGTCCAGATGGTATCCAGCCACAAAATATGAAAAAATACAAATATTTATTGAAGAGGACACAAGGTACAAGAAATATTGCACATAGGAAAATGATGCCTCAGTCCCCTTTAAAGTAATCACCTAGGAACCTCACAGTTTTCCCAGTCACCATTAGCTGTCCCATCATATTTATCTAGATCTCATCAATGGTCTGAAATCTCTTCCCTTTCAAAGGTGATTATAGGTTGGGGAAAAGCCAGAAGTCACAGGGTACCAAATCTGGGCTGTAGTGGGGCTGAGTCACCTGGGTGATTTGATGTTACTAAAAAACTCTGCACAAGATGTGATGCATGAGGAGGCACATTGTTGTGATGAAGCTGCTGATCACCAGTTGCCCATAGCTGTGGCCTTCTAAATCATCTAAATAGTTTCTAGAGATGAATGTTCAAGCTTAATGCAAAACTCGATGCTGATTCATTGCTCCACTCTCGGTCATTTTGAATGTGATGGCCACACAGTAAATGTGCTCACTCAGCAGTGTCTACTGCCCCCACTGACCAGTACAATCAAGTCGTCATTGTTTGTGTATGCACATTCCAGCCCAATCTCCTTGGCTGCCAATTGAATAGATGCACAAACTGATCTCATTATACTAGCAATGGCTGGACTCTTTTTGGAGAGACCTCATATTCTGCCACTTTCTGCTAAAATGCTCTGAAGATAGCAATTAAATTAATCTGTTCTAATATGTCATTTAAGGCCACTGTTTCCTTGATTATTTTCTGTGTAGAAGATCTATCCATTTATGTTAATGAAATGAAATCTTCTACTATGACTGCCTTACTGTTGATCTACCCATATGTGGTCACTGTGTTGTGACTGTTCAAGGCCGACAGGTTCATGGAATTTGAGAAGATAGAAGAACATTCACAGAGCCATTGGGATGTCTGACATGTCTCCATTTAAGGGTGGGGATCCACTCATGCTGCAAGCCACATGTCCCCCTGTATGTCTATGCATGTAACCTGTCCCCTGGGGGCCCCCAGGGTGTAGCCCCTAACTTGTTATATACTACATACAGACAAAGCGAGCAGGGTCCCAAGATACATTGTATAACACAGCAAGATTGTGCACATACAAGCCCACTGAAGGCTATGGGAACAGTTTATCAGACCCAGTCTCAAGGCCATGAGAACACTGCTTATCAGGTTCATTCTCAAGGATATAGGAAACTGCTTTTGTTAGTTGCTCAGACATCTGGGTGAGGAAGCCAGACTGACTCTGTTTACCCTATAACCACCAATATTTGCTCTATATATTTATATGCACTTATGTTGAGTGGGTAAATGTTTACTAGAGTTATATCCTGTTGTTGGATTGATCTCTTAGTTGTTATATAATAGCCTATTTTTCCCTCATTATAGCTTTTATTTTAAAGTCTAGTTTGTCTGATATAAATATTGCTACCCCAGCTTTTTTTCCTTTCCATTTGCACTAATTGTCTTTCTATCTATTTACTTTTCATCTGTGTATATCTTTCATTCTTAGGTGGGTCTGTTGTAGACAGCATATATATGAGTCTTGTTTTCTTTCCATTCAGCTATCCTATGACATTCAATTGGAACATTTAATCGATTTACATTTAAAATGAGTATTGATAGGTGTGTATTTATTACCATCTTGTTCCTTATAATTATGTTCATTATTTTTTTCTTCTTAAAGAAATCCCTTTTACATCTCTTGTAATATTGATTTGGTGGCAAATACTTATTTTAGCTTTTTCTTCTCTGGGAAGCTCTTTATTTCTCCTTCAGTTTTAAATGATAGCCTTGCTGGGTAGATTAGTCTTGGCTTTAGGTCCTTGCTTTACATCATTTTGAATGTTCTGTGCCAATTTCTTCTGGGCAAAAATGTTTCTGTTAGGAAATCAGCTGATAGTCTTATGGGAGCTCCATTGTAGGTAACAAATTGTCTTTCTCTTGCAGCTTTTGGATTCTCTGTCTTTCATATGTGCTATTTTAATTATGATGTGTGTTGGTGTGTGCCTTCTTAGGTTCATCTTGCTTGGGAATCTCTGCACTTTGTGGATTTATATGTCTTTTTCCTTCACCAGGTTAGAAATGTTTTCTGTTAGTATTAGTCAAGAAGGTTCTCAATTCCTTGTCTTTCTCTTCTGGTACTCCTATGATGTGGACATTGTCACTCTTTCTGTTATCACAAAGGTCACATAAACTATCCTCACTTTTTATTTTTTTTTCTTTATGATGCTCCAATTGACTGTTTTCTGCTACCTTGTCTTTCACATTGCTGATTCAGTCCTCTGCTTCATCTAACTAGCTGTTGATTCCTTCTAGTGTTCTTCATTTCAGATATTGTATTCTTCATTTCTGACTAGTTATTTTTATGGCTTGTATGTCCATTTTTATACTTACTATCTCTGTGCTAGTTCTCACTGTGTTCATCTATTCTTCCCCTAAGTTCTGTGAACATCCTTATAACCATTGTTTTGAACTCTGTATATGGTAGATTACTTGCCTCCATTTTATTTAGTTCTTTTTCTAGGGATTTCTCCTCTTCTTTCATTTGACAAAGTTTCTTTTTCTCACTATTTTTGCTGCATCTCTGTATTTGTTTCTGTATATTAAGTAGTCCTGTTATGTCTTTCATTCTTTATGGGATTTCCTTAAAGGTATGGTGGCTTTATATGGTAGGTGTCTTGTGGGACTCAGTGGCACAGTCTCCTTGATCACATATGTAGATCCTTTAGTAAAGTCCCTTGCGTGGGTTGAACCCTCTTTTAGTTGAGTCTTGATTGCTGTTTGTTTGTGGGTGTGGTTGACTTTCAGACTGGCTGAATCTGAGCATTGACCCCAAGGATTGACCCCAGCCACAGTGCTCAAGCTGCTTTGTGTAGGCTGACCCTATGAAGTAGAACTTTCCTTTGAAGTATCTAGTCCCTGTCAAGATGTCTTTTTAAGTGTGTGCTTTTGGAGCTAATTGGGTCATTCTCTGATGTAGTCTGTAGCCCACCACTAGGTGTGTTGTTTGGGAGCCTCTTGAGAGGAACTCCAGTGCAGGACAATTTCAGACACTGCCTGTGACCAGCCATGGGCTACATGTTTAAAACTACAAAATAAACCATAGTTTGTGGTTGCCTCTGCTGGGCCTGCATGAGTGGGGTAGGGGCCAAGATGCATACCAACTCTGGCTTCCACCCGCACTGAGCTTGGGGGCAGGTCAACAAAAGGTCTAGTGTACCCCAAGATTTGCCTTTGCCTGTTGGCTGTCTTTTTAAGGAAATCCAAAACTATTTTTCCGCAGTGGCTACACCAGTCTTTATTCCTCCCAACAGTGCACTAGGGCTCTCTTTTCTCCACATCTTCACCAACACTTGTTGCCTCACATGTGTTTTATGCTTTATTGTTAAATGCATGCATAGTACAGAGTACTATGTCTTCTTGGACAATTGGCACTTTCATGTGTGATTACAACCTTTATCTCTAATCATTTATTTTCCCTTTAATTTGTTAGACTTTATTTTTATATTTAGTTGACTTTTTCTTTTTTTGCTTTTCTAACAAGCATTTAATATAAAATTTACCATCTTAAGTGTATCGTACAATAGCATTAACTATATGAACATTATTGTCTAACAGATTTTTGGAAATCTGTTTATCTTGCAAAATCAAAACTCTACATCCATTATACAATAACTCCACATTATCCTCTCCTCCCTTCCTCTATTAACCATCATTTTATTTCCAATTCAGAGAGCACGACTACTTTTGATACATCATATATGTGGAACCACTCAGTAATTTGTCTTTCTGTCACTGGCCTATTTTACTTAGCATAATGTTCTCAAATTTTATTCATATTGTAGCATATCAAATGTTCTTTAATACACAAATGCCAATATAAAGTAACAGTTCTAACTTTTAAATAATTTTGTTATGATAAGTCTCATTGAGAAGATGATTTTGATCAAAGATTTGAAGGAAGAGAAAGCTTTAGTTAATCTAGGATCTGGGTAAAAGCATTCAGGCAAAGAAGAGAGCCAGAACAAAGATCATAAAGTAAGAGTGTATTTGGCATATTTAAGAAACAGCAAGGAGGTTTAATGTGGATGAAATAGAAATATTAAAAGAGGTTGAATTCTAAGAAAATTGTGCAGCATGTGCAACAAAAAGAACATGAAGACCCTTGTAGATAAAGATTCAGTTCTATCTGAATGGAATGTGAATCTGCTATATGATTTCTTTAGCAGAATAGTTACATAATAAAATTTGTGCTATCAAAAGATTGTTATGGAAAATGTATTGAAAATAAGTTTTATGTGTCTTGAAAGGGAGGTGGTTAAAGGTGGAAACAGGGGAATTAGTTAGGTAATGTGGTAACCCAGGAAGTTATAATGTCTATTTACACCAGAGTAGTAGTAGTGCATGTGATGAGAAATGGTTGAATTCTGGATATATTTTGAAGTTAAAGAGAAATTATTGCCTGGTAGATTACATATGGGCTATGAAAAGAAGAGATCAATGATGAAATTTATGGATTTGTCCTGTGCAACTGAAAAATGGAGTTTCTATTACTTAAGCTGGAGAAGTCTCTGGGAGGATGTAGTATTAGGGTAGAAGATTGAGTTCTATTCTGGATAAGTTGAGTTGTGATATGTAAAGAAAATTCAAGCAGAGATATCAAGGAGGCAAATGGACATATGAATCTGGGCTTTGGAAAAAAAGATGTGGTGAAATATGAATTTAGTTGTCTTCAGCATATGGATAATATTTAAAGCCACAAGACTGGATTTAACCAAGGAAATGATTATACGTAGATAAGAGGGATAAGGGTTGAACTCTGGGGAATACTGATGTTAAGAAGCTAGGGAGAATAGGAGAAACTAGCAAGGGCAGTGAGAAGGAGCTCCCAGTGAGGCTGGAAAAAAAGATGAGAATGTGACTTCCTGAAAATCAAAGTAAATTGTTTATCAAGGAGAAGATATAATCAACTGTGTCAAATACTGTTACTAAGTCAAGGGATGTGAAGCTTGATAATTGAATAGGATTTAGCAACATAGAAGTCATTGGTTACCTTTATGCATGCAACTTTAGTGAGGTGAAAAAAGAAAATTTTTAGTGGGTATATGAGCCAATAACACATCTGTTTCTCATTAGGACAATAAAACAATGAGAAAAATCTTTGCAATTTTGGAATTAACAAAGGAAGATTAGATGTGCATAGAGCAATGAGCCCTTTGTGGGTGAGCAAAGTGCTGTGGCAGTTTCCATAGATGAGGGAAGGTGGCTGATATAGGGAAAAGATAATAAAGGAGTGGGACTTCCATGGATACAGAGATTTTTCCATGCCAAGAAAAAATGAGCCAAATCATAGACAACATTGTGAACTCAAAGGGCATACTGCAAACTGGATGAGTATCACAAACAAAAAAAAATGTGTGATCCAATAATTAATTCCACAAACAAATTCCAAATAGTTGCCTACATGATATGACTGGAATAGGTGTTAAAGAAGACGATGGGATGTAAGGGTGATCTGGCTGTGACATCCATCAGTCCATTGAATGTAAGGTTTGATTTGGCTGACCTGGCTGGCTAGTCAGATGACCCCTTCCTCCCTTATATATCCATGAGTGTCCCTCCAAAACCTGCATGCTTGGTCAAAGAGGACAGTCTTCCCAACTAGAGGAGAGGACCAGTCTCTGGTCATGGGTATACGAGTACCTGAACTCCCCTGCTAAAACCTCCAAACAAGCTCTCAAGAAAAAGAAGGTGGCATTACCATGCTTCCTACAGTGCTTGAACTCTGACATGTGCAAAATTTAATCCACAAGTAAGTCAAAAAATTTTGGAAACTCTGGCCTAAAGTCCTCAAAAGTAAAATACATATAAAATTTAAAAAGTCGTGCAAGACTTCGGGAACTGGATTGTTCACAGATGAACCCAACTTGTATAAACCTGTATGTTTACCTACCCTCAACTTTAATTTAATATTAATCTAAATAATCACCCTCTCAACCTAGCTTGTAGTCTAGTAGTTAACAAACTACAATCCATGTGAAAATCTGACTTTTCATCTATTACCATAAATGCAGTTTTGTTGGAATAGAGCCATACACATTCATTTATGCATTGTCAATGACAGTATTTGCACTGTGATAACAGAGTTGAGAATTTCCAATAGAGAACATATAGCCAACAAAGTTTAAAATATTTATTGTGTAACACTTTGTGGGCCATATGATCTCATATCATTGACCTCAAATTCTACCAAAGTTCAGGAAGCACAGAGGGTCCCAATCAAGATGAATCTAAAGAGGCTGACTCTAAGGCACATCATAATTAAAATGCCAAATTTTAAAGGCAAAGGAAGAATCTTAAAAGCAGCAAGTGAGAAACAGGAAATAATATAAAAGGGAGTTCTGATAAGGCTAGCAGCTGATTTCTCAACAGAAACACTACAAGTCAGAAGGGATTGGCAAGAAATATTCCAAATAATGAAAAGCAAAAGCCTGCAACCATGACTACTCTACGCAGCAAGGTTCTCAATTTAAGTGGAAGGTGAAATAAGGAGCTTCCCAGACAAAAGGAGGCTGAAAGAATACACTTCCACCAAGCCAGCATGAAAGATATGCTAAAATGACTGCTTTAAGAAGAGGAAGAAACTCAGTGACAGAGAGAGAGACAGGAACACAGGTACCAAGGGGGTAAAATGGCAATGAATAAGTACCTATCAACAATAACCTTAAATATAAATGGATTAAATACTCCAATCAACAGACATAGGGTAGCTGAATAGATAAGACAATGTGACCCACACATATGCTGTCCACAAGAGACTCACCCCAGAACAAAAGACCTACATAGACTGAAAGTGAAGGGATAGAAAACAATATTCCAAGCAAATGAACGGGGGAAAAAAACTGGGTAGCTATACTTATATCAGACAAAATAGACTTCAAAACAAAGGCCATATAAATAGATACAAAAAGACACTTCATAATACTCAAGAGAACAATCCATCAGGAAGACATAAACTTGTAAATGTATGTGCACCCAAATTAATAGCATCCAAAATATAAGGAAAATCTTGGAGGACTTAAAGAAAGATATAGAGAGCCACACACTTATACTAAGGGATTTTAACACCGCACTGTCAAAAATGTATACATCTTCCAAACAAAATACTAAAAAGGATATTGTGGCATTAAATAATGCCCTAAAGCAAATGGAGTTGACTGATATATACAGAACCTTTCACCCAAAAGAAGTAAACATTCTTTTCAATTGCACAAGGGTTATTTTCAAAGACAGACCATATGATAGGACACAAAACAAGCTTTAACAAAATAAAAAAAAATGAAATTATGTCAAGCCTTTTCTTTTACCACAAGGGCCTGAAACTAGAAATTAAACTCAAGGAAAAACCTCAAAAACACTCAGATTCATGGAGATTCAATAGCATGTTATTAAACACTGAATGGGTTAATAATGAGATCAAGGAAGAAACCAAAAACCTTCTGGAAACAAATTAATGAAGTAACAACAGTCCAAAACTAATGGGACACAGCAAAGGTAGTACTGAGAGGAAAGGTCATAGCAATATAAGCTTACATAAATAAAAAGATAGAAACATTTCAAATAAACAACCTAACTCTACATCTACAAGAATTGGAGGAATAAAAAAACAAACAAAAAAAACAAACAAAAAACAAAGTCCAAAGTGAGTAAAACTGAGTGAGTCCAGAAGGAAATAACCAATATCAGAGCAGAATTAAGTGACATAGAGACTAAAACCACAATTCTAAAGATCAATAAATCCAGGAGCTGGTTCTTTGAAAAGAAACAAAATTGATAGGCCTTTAAGCAGATTCATCAAGAAAAAAAGAGAGAGAACCAAAATAAATAAAATCAGAAGTGAAAGAAGAGAGATTTCAATTGAAACCACAGAAATACAAAGGATTGTAACAAATTACTCGAACAGCTACATACCAAGAAATTTGAAAACAGTTGAAATGGACCAATTTCTAGAAAAATACAACCTTCCAAAACTGAATCAAGAAGAAACACAAAGCCTGAAGAGGCCAATAACAGCTAATGAAATTCAAACAGAAAACAAAAAACTTCTGGCACACACACACACAAAAAATCTCTGGACTAGATGGTTTCACAGGAGAATTTTATGAAACATTCAAGGAAGTGCTAACCCCTATCCCTCTCAGACTAGTCCAAAAAAAAAAAAAAACCCAAGAAGAGGGAAGACTCCAAAACATTTTATATGAAGCCAGCATCATCCTAATCCCAAAACCAGATAAAGACATAATAAAGAAAGAAAACTTCAGGCCAATAATGCTGATGAACATAGACTCTAAAATCCTCAACAAAATATTGACAAATCATATACAACAATATATTAAAATGATCATACACCATGACCAAATGGGATTCATCCCAGGGGTGCAAGGATGGTACAATATTCACAAAGCAATACACATAATGCACCACATACAGAAAAGAAAAGACAAAAAAACACATAATCAACAGTAGATGCAACAAAAATATTTGATAAAATACATCACCTATTTATGATAAAAAACAGCAAGCAGGGAGTTGAGAGAGCATTCCTCAACATAATAAAGGCTATATACACAGAACCTAAAGCCAACATCATACTAAATGGGCAAAAACTGAAAGATTTTCCACTAAGAATCAGGAACAAGACAAAAATGTCCACTTCCAGCACTTCTATTTAACATAGTGCTGGAAGTCCCAGCCACAGCAATTAGACGTGAAAAAGAAATAAAAGGCATCCAAATTGGAAAGGAGTAAGTAAAATTGTCACTGTTTGCAGGTGATATGATTGTGTACATAGAAAACTCTACAGAGACCACAAAAAAAGTACTTAACCTAATAAGTGAATTTGGCAAAACAACTGGATACATAGTCAATACTCAGATATCAAAGTCATTTTTGTACACCACCAACAAAATATCAGAAATAGAAATTGGGGGAAATCCCATTTGTCATAGCAACAACAACAAAAAAAGTACTTAGGAATACACCTAACCAAGGGGGTTAAAAACCTGTCTTCAGAATACTACACAACACTGAAGAAAGAAATTAAGGAAGACACAAATACATCAAATCATATATAGTGTTAATGGAGTGGAAGAATTAACATCACCAAATATCCATATTACTCAAAGCAATTTATAGATTCAATGAAGTCCTTGTTAAAATACTGGGGACATATTTCATAGATATAGAATAAGCATTTAAAATATTGATATGGAACTATAAATGATCATGAATAGCCACAGTGATTTTGAGAAAGAAGAACATAGTCAGAGGAATTACAATACTTGATATCAAACTCTATTACACTGCCATGGTAATCAAAACAGTCTGGTACTAGCATAAGAACAGACAAATAGCCCTGGCTGGCGTAGCTCAGTGGATTGAGCGCAGGCTGTGACCCAAAGTGTCACAGGTTTGATTCCCAGCCAGGGTACATGCCTGGGTTGTAGGTTATAACCCCAGCAACTGCACATTGATGTTTCTCTCTCTGTCTCTATCTCCCTCCCTTCCCTCTCTAAAAATAAATAAATAAAATCTTAAAAAAAAAGAACAGACACATAGATCAATGGAACAGAACAGAGAGCCTATAAATTTACCCAAGTATCTATAGTCAGTTAATATTTGATAAAGGGGACAGAAGCATAAAATGGACTAAAAATAGCCTCTACAACAAGTGGTGTTGGGAGATCTGAACAGCTACATGCAAAAAAATGAAACTCTACCAAGAACATACACCATAAACAAAAACAAACTCAAGATTGATAAAAGACTTAAATATAAATCATGACAACATAAAAGCCCTAGAGGAGAGCATAGGCAGGAAAATCTCAGATATTCCACACAGGGATATTTTCACCTATATGTCTTATACAACAAGGGACAAAAAGGAAAGTATAAACCAATGGGATCTCAACAAAATAAAAAGCTTCTGCACTGCTGAAGAAAACATCATTAAAATGAAAAGAGTACCAACCATATGGGAAAACGTATTTGCAAATGAGACCTCAGGCAAGGGTTTGATCTCCACAATATATAAAGAACTCACACAGTTTTACTTCAGGAAGACAAACAAACCAATTAAAAAATGGGCGAAGGACTTGAACAGACACTTCTCTAAGGAGGACATCTGGAGGGTCCAGAGACATATGAAAGGATTCTCAGCATCACTAGCCAACAGAGAGATGCAAATTAAAACTACAATGAGACATCACTTCACACCTGTCAGAATGGCCATCATAAACAAATCAACAAACAACAAGTGTTGAAGAGGATGTGGAGAAAAGAGAACCCTAGTGCACTGCTGGTGGGAATGCAGACTGGTGTAGCCACTGTGGAAAACAATGTGGAATTTCCTCAGAAAGCTAAAAATGGAACTCCCTTTTGACTTGGCAATTCCTCTGCTTGGATTATACCTTAAGAACCCTGAAACACCAATCCAAAAGAACCTGTGGTCCCCAATGTTCGTAGCAGCATAATTTACAATAGTCAAGTGGTGGAAGCAAACTAAGTGCCCATCAGTAAAATAATGGATTAAAAAAACTATGGTACATTTACACAATTGAATGCTATGAAGCAGAAAGATAAAGGAGTTCTTCCCCTTTGCAACAGCATGGATGGAACTGAAGAGCATTATGGTAAATGAAATAAGCCAGTTGGTGAAAGACAAATACTATCTGATCTCACCTATAAGTGGAAGCTAATCAACAAAAGAAGCAAGCAAGTAAAATATAACCAGAGACATTGAAATAAAGAACAAACTGACAATAATCAGAGGGGAGGAGAGTAAACAATAACAGGGGAAGGATAGTCAAGGAGTATGTATAGAGGACACCTGGACAAAGCCAAAGGGCAGTGGGATCAGGGGAGGGAGGTGGTGATGGCTGATGTGGTTGGGAATGGTGGAGGGTCAATAGAGACAACTGCACTTGAACAATGATAAAAAAGAGAGAAAAAAACAAAAAAAATATTAAAAAACATCCTTTAAGTGTGTGATGATTAATTTATTATTGCATGTTATTTTCTCCAGTCCTGATTAGCTTCTCAGGTGCAGTCAGGAAATAAAGTTGGATTTAATCAGGGTTGAAGTTTCACAAGTAAATATGCCAAAATGAAAGAATTGTAAGAAATTCAAGGGTATATGCAAGAAAATTGTTATCATGATTAACCATGAAATTTAAGCTGAATAGAATACCTAGATATAGAGACTATTATAATATGCTTCCTAAGAAAATGTCTTCAAAGGAAGGCTCTATAATGTTTAAAAATGTGTAATTGTAGAAGTGTCACATGCTCCTTCTTTGAAAAAAAAAGAAATACATAAAATTAAAATACCTAATAGTCACACCTCCAACCCCCACTACTGGTAAATGCTTTGTATGTATGCCAGCACATCAAAAACATCATTGGTTTTTAAATCCTCTTCTTACAGATACAGTATTTTGAGTGGTAATAAATAATCTTGCCTTCCTAGAAAGATAAAGGTTCATGGCAGAATAAATCGAGGCTCCTGTAGAATTAGTAAATTCTGGAAACATAAATTAGGATAAGCAATAAGAAAAGATTACCATCTAATAGTATGTCACTTATTTTAAAGGCAGAGATTTTTCTCAAGTAGTCCTGCCATAGGACCAGGTAAAGAGGATTTATGAACCCTGTCTGGAGCAAAGCTCGTTACTACCAGATGCAAAAGGCAAAGTGCTAATGTAGAGGGTTTAAAGGTCTTCAGTGTTTTCAAAGTAAACACTAGTTAAATAATGCTGTGGAAATGCTTTAGGACTTCAAGGCAGACCAGTGGGAATATTATGAACCATAGGGTCTATTCGGGTAAAAAAATTAGCTATGTATATGTAGGTGATGGAGACTTAATTACAAAAACAGTAATAAAATGAGCACAGAGAGAGAAAGTATTGATAAATATTGCCTGGGAAAGAAAGTATTGAGTAGGTAAGAAAGAATGCTTCAGGTGAAGCTGTCAAGAACAGATCACGGGAAAAGCACTCCTTCATCACACACACACACACACACACACACACACACACCTAATTTATCTTAATTAATACAAGGCAAACTTGTTATCTTTGGTCAGTTATATCACAATGTTATATTCAAAAGATTCCAGACTGAGAGGCAAAAATTTATTGCAAATCAATTTAAAATATTCACCTTTTCTTAGGAGTAGCTCCTGGCCTTTCCAATGTAAACTGACCTAATCTTTTTAGGGTCCTTCACTTCTGCAGCTCTACTTTACTCAACACAACAAAACCCTATTTCTGAGGACTGCACATGTTACTGGGTATTCCTCCTTATAACATGGTAGTGAAGGACAAAGAGCAGAAATATTTAACTTAAGAAAATTTAGTCAGTTACATAATAGTGAAAGCTAACATTTATGAGCCACTTACCACACAATGACTATAATGTAGATGTTATTTTTTATTATCTCCTTTCCATGAATAATGAAGCTGATGCCCAGGGAGTTTAAGTGGTGGGACCAGAATTTAAATCCATGCTCTGATGTTAGTAGCCCTGTATATCATTGGTTAATTATATATGAGTTTTCTATGAAAATTATTTAAAAGTTAGGAGAAATAGCATATATCAAGAGTTCAGAAAACCAACAGGAAACTGGAGAATTGAGCTAGTAATGACTAGAAGTGCTGGTGTAGCATAAAACCAGCAGTTTGTTTCACTGTTTCTCAGACACTTTTGTTTTTTTCATCTCTCTGATTAAGATCCAAAATCTAGCAATAGGGCATTAGATTATCCTAATTTAGGTCAGGATGTGCCTGCCCTTTGATTAGAGTAGAGCAATGTTATTGTTTTAAATAGAGTTAATATAAGGGCAAAGGTAGTTTTATAAAAGGAAATTGGAGCATAATCAGGAAGAGGAAAGTGATGCTAGGTAGCTGAAAAGCAACATATCTATTAAAATCAATGATCATGGCTGCCCAGTGTCCACAATTTACAATAGTAAATGGTAAGAAGTAAACCTTCTTTCCATATGTCTTCCAAAACTATCCCTGTATGAAAGTACAATTATTTAATGTATAACCCAAAACATATTTTGTCACTCCCAAATGTCCCTTCAGTCCCTTAATTGAGCTTCAGTTCCAGGATCTATGGGTAATACTCAGACCTCTTCTAGATTCAATATAATTATGTTTCAATGATCTTTAAACTGTGGACTAAATTTATCCATCATAATCACAGTTTATATACCATTTTGGAAAAAAAGATAATTTATATTAATTAAAATATAAAGGTATAAATGCATGACAAACAAGGAAGAATGTATTTCTATAAACTGAAGTCCTCAGTTCAGTAGCAGGTGTTGAAGTCATGTTTTGTCCTTATGACTTCTCCACTATCCATTCAATATTCCACTTTTTTACCAGAACCTTAGCAGTTGGGCTTCATTGTTCAATGGTATACTCAAACTTTAATATTTGGCTGATCTGAGCCCTTGGATGTAATGCCTGAGAAGAGTTGCACCTTTTTGTCAACCTCTAAATCTTCATAACAACCTCAGATTGCTTCCCTAGCATTATAATCATTTCATACTATTCAGGCATTAAGTAATTTTCCAAAGTGTCCACAGGCAGTAGTTATAGAGCTAAGGTTTAAACTCAGGGTCTTCTGACTCCCAAATTCACGCTTGTAATGCTAGCCTAACTCTTTGGGGAAAAATTTTTTAAAAAGGAGACTGAGATAAGCAGAAAATAAGAGGGGCAGCATCAGAAGTTTTCTTATCATAGGCTCACAATCATCAAAGAGCAGGCCTATTGAGTGAGAAGTAAGTAGAGGGAAAGTAGATGAGACACTTGCCACAATGGGATGAGGATGGGGGGTGCAGACCGAGACAAGCCCTTGCAACATCATACCTTGCAAAGTTAATAATTTGCAAGGAAACAAAACAAATAAGTGATAGGAAGAACAAAAATCAACTTAGACCTTGTGGTGGCATTTAATCTCAAGTTCTGGGAAGTGTGGTATATCAAACAAAAAGAGTAACCCTTGTTTCTCCAGGCTAGCAGAAAGGAGACATTATTATTGAATTGCTATACTTTCCTTCTTCCCTGATCTATTGTTCTCCATTGTACTCACCACTATGTAAGACCTGGTATACTTTATTTATTTAGTTCACTATCTGTCTCTCTACACTTGAAATGTAAGCTCCATTAAGATTTTTGTTTGGTTTTGTTAAGACATAATTTGGCACACGGTAGGCTCTCCTTAATGTCTATTGAATGAATGAGTGAACTAACGCATCATCAAGCAGATTTGTGATGCCTTCCTTTCTGATGGAGATGTTTAGATTCTGATACCAAGTTACAAAATTTCCAACTGGTTTCTTAGACACTCATGGCTACTTCTCAAAACCTGATGAAACTTTCTAACTGCCTTTATTTATTGCTTTCTACTTACTTTGTGGGAAGCTCACAAAGTAACTTTAGGAAAATACCATTAGTGCTGGCACTGCCCTTTCTCCTACTATTTCCCAGAAGACAAGTAAAGACCTAGTTAATAGCAAAGGCTCAGGAGTGAGATGGCCTGGCTGAGAATCTGGGTTTCAACACTAGAAAGCCTGAGATTTTGGAGAAGTTTGTTATTCCCCTGAACCTTTATTTCCTCATCTATAGTGTTAGCTGTAGATGAGGAAGCATATATTGCAGACTGTGTGTGTGTGTGTGTCCTTTCCAGAATATATCCAGCCATGTACTATGAAAAGTAGAGTCATTCATTGAAGACAATGAAATGTATGAAACATTGAACATAGGACAATGATGCCTCAGTCCCTTTCAAAGTAGGTACTTTGGGACCTCGCACAGCTCTCCTAATCACCATCAGCTGCCTGAATATCATCAACAGTCTGATATCTCTTCCTTTTCAAAGGCAATTTGTTTTGGGAAAAGCCAGAAGTCACAAGGCACCACTATTAGAGGGGGCTGAGTCACCTAAGTGATTTGATGTTTTGCCCAAAAACTCTGCACAAGACATGATGCATGAGCAGACACATTGTCATGATGAAGCCCATAGTTGCAGCCTTCTGAATCATCTGGACAGTTTCTGCAGTGGAACATTCAAGCTTAATGCAAAATCTGATTCAGATTCATTGCTCTACTCACTCAGTCATTTTGAATTCAATGACCACACAGTACACATGCTCACTAAACAGGGTCTACCATGCCCACTGACTAGTACAGTGAAGATGTCATTGTTTACACATGTCCATTCCAGTCCACTCTCCTGGCTGCCAGACTACATCAATGTCACACAAACTGTTCTTGTGATATTAAAAATGGCTGTACTTTTTTCAGACAGACACCCAAGCCCTGCCTTTCTCTTAGCACCTGTGAGAATGGGAAGGCCTGGGAGAAAAGAAAAACTTTTAACTCCCCTGAAAATTACTAATTCAATCACTTTACTTATAGGACCTATAAGGCTATTCATATTTTATATTTCTTCTTGAGTTAGTTTTTATAGATTGTATTTTTAGACATTTTGTCTTTTAAGTAATTAATCTAAGTATTGGAATATAATAAGATATAGTATCCTCTTTATAGTCCTTTTTATTCTCCTAAGCTCACTAGTAATGTCTCCTCTTTCATTTCTGATTTCAGGTAATTCGGTTTTTTTCTCTTGGTAGGTCTACCTAAAGCATGGGCATTTTGTTGATCTTTTCAAATAACTAACTTTTGATTTTGTTAATCCTGTCTAGTGTTTTGCTATTCTCAATTTTATTTGTCCCTAATCTAATATTTATTATTTGCTTTTTTCTGCTTGTTTCTGCAGGTTTAGTTTTCTATTGTTTTTCTATTTTCTTAATGTAGGAAATTAGGTTATTGAAATATATTTTTATTTGTAATCTTGTTGTTTACTGGTACACAAAAGGGAGACACACACACACAAATGGAATTATCATCTGAAGAGCAGGCCCTTTATAGTAGAAGCCTTCACCATTAGGTGAGTGATGGGTGATTTACACCTGCACTTGTCCACACCAGCCTGTGTGTTCAGCAGTTTTTGACTGAAAATGGCATGAAGCCCATGTTCCACTCTCCCTATTCACACTGTCTTGCTGGGAGCATCTTTTTTGTTTGTTTCTCTGGATAAAAAAAATCCTCAAAGGAAAATGTTTCACTGATATGGAAGAGGTGAAACAAAAAAGTCAGAAGCACTAAAAGGCATCAAATTGAGGAGTTCAAAACTGTTTTGAGCACTGGAGAAAATGTCTTGATAGGTGTATTGTATCAAATGGAGAGCACTTTGAATATTGCTAAAATTTAAACATGTAAGAATGAATACACAATTTTTATTAATAAATTCTGTATTTTTGGTCCTTTCTCATATATTTTCCTCTAAGTACAGCTTTTGCAACATTTCATAAGTATTTGGTATGTCAGGTTTTCTTTTTACTTTCCTTTATCTCAAAGAATTTTCTAATTTCTTTTATGTTTTTATCCTTAACCCATTTGATAATTTTAATGTCTAATTTTCACATATTTGTTACATTTCCAGATTTTCTTGTGTTATTGTTTCCTAATTTTATTTCCTTGTGGTCATAGAAGATACTTTATACAATTTAAATCTTTGTAAATATACAGTCATCTCTCACTATATTGCAGTTCATTTATTGTGGCTTTACTGTATCATGTGTATACCTGCAATACAGTGAAGCCACAATAAGCAAACTGCGATATAGTGAGGGACTACTGTATATTTCATTAGTGAGTACCCATATAGAATTTTATATGTTGTTAAAATTACGTAGGTTTAAGAGTGTAGAAAGTGTTTAAAAGCATATGAAGTGTTTCTAAGAGTGTAGGAAAGGTTAATAAGAGAGTGGGAAAGGTTTATAGGATTGTGGGAAGGGTTAATAAAGCCTTAAAATATATATGAATAATAAAATAAATATAATGCCACTACTTCATGGGTTTTCACTTATTTTGAAGGTCTCTGGAATGTAACTCCTGTGATAGGTGAGGGATCACTGTATTGAAGAAATTGGTTACCACATGATCTATCATGTAATAGGTTCTATGGGTATATGAAAAAACTTATTCTGCTGTCCTTGGTTGGTGTGTTCTATACAAATTTATTATGTCTACTTATACAGAGTATTATTTAAATCTTTGATTTCCTTGTTGGTATTTCTTTTTTTTTTCTTTCAGCTATTTTTAAAATTTATTATTTATTGTACTTTTTCCATTGCCATTTAATCCTCTTATACTCCCTCCCCTCAGCAATCATCACACTGTTGTCCATGTCCATGAGTCCTGTCTCCTTTTCACCCAGTCCGTCCACCTTCTACCCTCCTCTACCCTTAGCTGTCATTCTGCTATCTATGAGTCTGTTCAGTTTATTCGTTAAATTCTACATATGATGACAGCATATGGTATTTGTCTTTCTCTGACTGGCTTATTTTATTCAACATATTGTTTTCCAGGTCAAAAACTGTTCAGACTTCTGGCCAAGATGGAGGAATAGGTGGATACACTTTGCCTCCTTGCACACACAAAAGAAGGACAACTAAAATTTAAAAACAAAAAAGAACCAGAACTCCCAGAAAATCCAACTGCATGGGAAACCAGCAACAAAGGAGTTAAAGAAGAACCATTCATTCAGACTGGTAGTAGGGATGGGGATGGGGAACCAAGGAAGACAGGCTAAACAGAAAGGCAGTAGCTGGAGGATCAGGCAATGGCTGGCAGTCCCACATTTGTGTATGGAAAAATTGGGAGGAACAACTGGAGAGTGAGACAAACCATGCAACCCAGGGTTCCAGTGTAGGAAAAGAAAGCTTCAAAACCTCTGGCTGTAAAAACCTGTGGGTGTTTTGTCAGTGGAAGAAACTCCCATCCTCATAGGAGAGTCCTTTGGAGGGGACCCAAGGCTCATAGAGTGGACACAAGCCCAACTGCCTGGGAATCAGCACCAAAAGGACCCAATTACTTGTGAGTATCAAGGGAAGTGACAGAAAGCCTCCAAGAGCAAAGAAAGTGGCACTGTTCCCTCTCTGACCCCTTCCCTACATACAGCACCAAAATGCAGAGATGTTGGTTGCCCCACCCTGGTCAATACATAAAGCTCCACCCTTAACAATGTAACAGATACAATGAAACAAAGAAATATAGCCCAAATGAAATAATAGCTCAAAACTCCAAAAAAAAAAAAAAAGAACTAAGCTATGAAAAGAGAGCCAACATATCAGATGCAGAGTTCAAGACACTGGTTAATCAGGATCCTCACAAAAATGGTTGAGAGTGATCACAAAATAGAAGAAAAAGTGAAGGCTATGCAAAGTGAAATAAAGAAAAATATACATGGAACCAACAGTGAAGAGAAGGAAACCAGTACTCAAATAAATAATTTGGAGCAGAAGGAACAAATAAACATTCAACCAAAACAATGAAGAAACAAAAATTCAGAAAAAGGAGGACAGACTTAGGAACCTCTTGGACTACCTTAAATATTCCAACATCTGAATCACAGTGGCACTAGAAGGAGAAGTGGAAGAGCGAGAAATTGAAAACTTATTGGACAAAATAATGAAGGAGAAATTCCTCAGTCTGACAAAGGAAGTAGAATTCCAAGAAGTCCAGGAAGCTCAGAGAGTCCCCAAAAAATTAAACCCAAGGAAGCACACACCAAGGCCCATCATAATTACATAACCCAAAATTAAAGATAAGGAGAGAATCTTAAATGCAGCAAGAGAAAAGGAGACAGTTAACTACAAAGGAGTCCCCATAAGACTATCAGCTGATTTTTCAAAAGAAACCTTGCAGGCAAGTAGGGGCTAGAAAGAACTATTCAAAGTCATGAAAGGCAAGGATGTACATCCAACATTACTCTACCCAGCAAAGCTACCATTTAGAATGGGAGGGCAGATAAAGTGCTTCCCAGATAAAGTAAAGTTAAAGGAGTTCATCATCACCAAGTCCTTATTATATGAAATGTTAAAGGGACTTACCTGAGAAATAGAAGAAAACAAAAACTAAGGAAACAAATATAACAGGAACAGAGCCAGAGAAATGGATATCACATGGAGGGTTTTCAGTGGTGAAGAGGACAGGGAGAATGAGGAAGGTACAGGGAATAAGAAGCATAAATGGTAGGCATAAAATAGGGAGTGGTTAAGAATGGTATAGGAAACAGAGAAGTCAAAGAACTTATATGTACAACCCATGGACATGAACCAAAAGGGAAAGGACTAGAGGGCTGGGGGATGCAGGGCAGAGAGGGGATAAAAGGGATGGAAAAAAGGGAAAACTTTAATAACATAATCAATCAAATATAATTGAAAATATGAACAGTAAAATGACCACAAACTCAAAACTGTTAGCAACTGAACCTAAAACAAAACAGAACAAAACAAAACAAGCAAACAAACTAAGCAAACAACTAGAACAGGAACTGAATCACAGAAATGGAGATCACAATGGAGATCACCTATCAGCAGGTAGGGGAAGAGGGGAGAGTGGGGGAAAATGTACAGGGAATAAGAAGCATAAGTGGTAGGTACAAAATGGACAGGGGCTGGTTAAGAATGGTATGGGAAATGGAGAAGCCAGAGAACTTATATGTACAGCCCATGGGCATGAAATAAGAAGGGAAATGTTGGTGGGAGAGGGGGTGCAAGGTGGAGGAAAATAAAGGGGAGAAAAATGGGACAATTATAATAGCATAATCAAAATATACTTAAAAATGCTTTCCAGGTCCACCCATACTGTTGTTATTCTATTACAGTTGTCCCATTTTTTCCCCCTTTTTATTCCTCCAACTGGCTCATGCCCCATTTTCACATTGAATCCCCAGAATTTTGTCCATGTCCATGGGTCATTCATACATGTTCTTTGACTAGTCTCCCAGTTCTTTCCACCATTTTCCAACTTCCCTGCCCCCTCTGGTCATTGTCAGTCTGTTCCATGTTTCCATGCCTCCGATTCTATCGTGCTCATTACTTTATTTTGCTCATAGGTTCCTGGGGTGAGATCACATAGTTATTGTCTTTCACTGACTGATTATTTCACTTAGCATAATATTCTCCAGTTCTATCCATGCTGTTGTGAAAGGTAATAGTTCCTTCTTTCCTTCTGTGGTACAGTATTCCATTGCACAAATAAATATACCACAATTTTTTGGCCACTCATTTGCTGATAGCACTTAGCCTGTTTCCACCACTTGACTACTCTATGAACATAGGGGATGCATAATTTATTTTGAATTGATAATTTCAAGGTATTTAAGGTAAATGCCCAGCAGCAGAATCACTGGGTCAAAAGGCAGTTCCGTTTTTAGTTTTCTGAGAAAATTCCATAGTGTTTTCCACAGTAGTTGCACCAGTTTGCATTCTCACTAACAGTGCACTAGGGTTCCCTTTTCTCCACAACCTCATTGGAACTTCTTGTTTATTGATTTATTAAAGATGGCCATTCTGACCAGTATAAGGTGATATCTCATTGTGGGTTTAATTTGCCGTTCTCTAAACCTTAGTGTTGTTGAACATCTTTGCATATGTCTATGGGCCATCTGTATGCCCTCCTTGGAGAAGTGTTTGTTCAGGTACTTTGCACATTTTTAAATTGGATTTTTTGTCTTCCCAGTGTTGAGTCATATGTTTTGTTTATATTTTTTGGAGATCAAACCCTTGTCTGATGTATCATTGGCAAATATGTTCTCCCATACAATCACATCCCTTGTCATTTTGCTGATGTTATCTTTAGCTATGCAGAAGCCTTTTCAGTTTGATGTAGTTCCATTTGTTTATTGTTTCCTTTACTTCCCTTCCCCTCAGAGATATATGGAGAAGAATATTGCTCCATGGATATCTGTAATTTTACTGTCTATGTTTTCCACTAGAACATTTATGGTGTCATTACTTATATTTAAGTCTTTTATCCATTTTGAGTTTATTCTGGTGTATAGTATAAGCGGGTGGCTTAGATTCATTTGTTTGCATGTTCTTGTCCAGTTCTCCCAATATCACTTATTTAACAGGTTATTTTTACACCACTCTGTGCTCATGTACCCTTTATCAAATATTAATTGACCATAGAGACATGAGTTTATTTCTGGACTGTCAATTCTGCTCCATTGATCTATGTGTCTGTTCTTATGCCACTGCCAGTCTGTTTTGAATACAGTGGCCTTCCTTGTAGTATATTTTGATATCAAGTATTGTTATCCTTCCTATTTTGTACTTCATTCTCAAGATAACTTAGGCTATTTGGGGTCTTTTTTGGTTCCATATATTTTTTTGATATTTTTTTGCTAGATCTGTTGAATATGCTATTTGTATTTTAATAGGAATTATATTGAATCTATAGATTTGGGGGGGTAGTAAAGACATTTTAATGTTAGTTCCTCCAATCTATGCACACAGTATATGCTTTCATTTATTTAAATCTTCTGTATTTTTTCTTCAGTGTTCTACAGTTTTCCAAGTAAATGTCCTTTATCAGTTGAGTTAAATTTATTTTTCGGTAATTCATCTTTCTTGTTGCTATAGAAAATGGGATTTTTTTCCCTGAGTATCTCTTTCTGATATTTCATTGTTGATGTACAAAAATACCCTCAATATCTGAATGTTGGCATTGTATACCACTATTTTTCCAAATTCACTTATTAGCATGAGGCTTTTTTTTTTTTTGTGGAGACTATATGGTTTTCTATGTACAGTATCACATCATCTGTGAATAATGACAGTTTTACTTGCTCTTTCCAATTTGGCTTCCTTCTATTTCTTTTTCTTGTCTGATCACTTTGGCTAGAACTTCCAGTACTATGTTGAATAGGAGTAGTGAATGTGGACCATATTATCTTGTTCCTGATCTTAAGAGGAAAGCTTTTAGTTATTTCGGGTTGAGTAGGATGCTGGTTGTAACTTTCTTGTATATGGCCTTTATTATATTGAGGTGTGCTCTTTCTACTCCCATTTTAATGATTTTTTTTTCCATGAATGGGTGATGGATTCTATCAAATGCTCTTACAGCATCTGTTCATATGATTATCTGAGTTTTGTCCTTGATTTTGTTTTTATGGTGGATTACATTTATTGATTTGCAAATATTGTACCATCCTTTAAGCCCTGGGATGAATCCCCCCTGATCATGGTGTAGGATCTTCTTAATGTATTGATGGATGCAGATTGCCAATATTTTGTTGGTGATTTTAGCACCTCTTCTCATTAGAGATATTGGTCTAGTTTTCTTTATTTGTTGTGTCTTTTCCCAGTTTTGGAATTAGGATAATACTGGCCCTTGAAAAACAATGCAGGAGTCTTTTCTCTTCTTGAATTCTTTGGAATAGTTTTAGAAGTATAGTAGTTAGTTCTTCTTTAACTGTTTGGTAAAATTTGCCGGTGAAGCTGTCCAGTCCAGGGCTTCATGTGCCTGGAGTTTTCTAATTACTACTTCAATTACATGAGTTGTTATGGGTCTCTTAAAACTTTCTGCTTCTTGCCGATTCAGTTTTGAAAGATTGTGTGTTTCTAGAAATTCGTCCATTTCACTGATGTTTGTCGAATATCTTTACATATTGTTCATAGTAATTTCTCACAATCCTTTGTATTTCTGTGGGATCAGTTGGAATGTCTACTCTTTCATCTGATATTATTTACTTGGGTCTTCTCTCTTTTTTTCTTGATGAGTTTGCTTAAAGGATTGTTGGTTTTGTTTGTCTTTCCAAAGAACCAGCTGCTGGATTCATTGATCTTTTGAAATGTTTTTATTCTCTATGTTATTTAATTCTACTCAGATCTTTTCTTCCTTCTATTTGTTCTGGGCTTTGTTGTTGTTCTTCCAGTTCTTGTAGATGTAGGGTTAGGTTATTTATTTGAGATTTGTCTACCTTTTCAAGGTAGCTTGTATTTCTCTGAACTTCCATCTCAGGACAGCCTCTGCTTGCTCCATGGGTTTTGGGTTGTTGTGTGTGTGTGCTCATTTTGTTCCCAGAAACTTTTTGATTTTTTTCCTTTTTCTCATTGTTAACTCATTCATTTTTTAATAACACTTTGCTGGTATTTCATTTAGCTGTTTTATGCAGTAGTGAATATGGGGTTTTCAACTCTCCATACATTATTGTTGTACTGTCTTTTTCTTTGAATTCTGTCTGTTTTCACCTCATATATTTTATATTCTACTGTTAGGTGCATATATGCTCATAATTATATTTATTGGACAATTTAATCCATTTATATGTAATATAATTACTGATAAGTAAGGACTTGCATCTGTTATTTTACAATTTGTTTTCTTTCTCATTTTTTATTGTTGTTCAAGCATAGTTGTCAACATTGTCCCCTCCCCACTCCTTTCTGCCCCACCCATCCCACCCCCACCCTTGATCCTATACCCCTTTGGCTTTGTCCGTGTGTCCTTTATACATGTTCCTTGATGACCCTTCCCCTTCTCTCACCTGTCATTGTCCTCCCCTCTCTATTCTGTTTACCCTCAGATTTTTCTTTATTCCCATGTCTCTAGTTCTATTTTACTCACTTGTTTATTTAATTGATTAGGTTCCATTTATAGGTGAGATCATAAGGTATTTGTTCTTCACCTTTTGGCTTATTTCACTTAGCATGACACTCTCTAGTTCCATCCACACCCTCATGAAGGGCAGGAGATCCTTCTTACTTTCTGCTGCGTAGTATTCTATTGTGTAAATGTACCATAGTTTTTTTATCTATTCATCTACTGATGGGTACTTAGGATGTTTCCAGCATTTGGGTATTACAAATAAAGCCATTATGAACATTGGTGTGCATAGATTATTTTGAATTGGTGTTTCAGGATTTTAAGGGTATAATCCAAGCAGTGGAGTGCTGGGTCAAAAAGCAGTTCTATTTTTTTTTGAGGAAATTCCATATTCTTTTCCACAGTGGCTACACCAGTCAGTATATTCACTGACCATGTACTAGGGTTCCCATTTGTCCAAAACCTTTCCAGTACTTGTTTGTAGATTTGTTTATGATGGCCATTCTGACCAGTGTGAAGTAGTATCTCATTATGCTTTTAATCTGTATCTCTCTGATGGCTAGTGATGCTGAGCATCCTTTCATATGTCTCTGGGCCCTCTGGATGTCCTCCTTAGAGAAGTGTCTGTTCAAGTCCTTTGCCCATTTTTAATTTTTTTTTTTTTTATCTTCCTGGTGTAGAGTCATGAGAGTTCTTTATATATTTTGGAGATCAAACCCTTGTTCAAGGTATCATTGGCAAAAATATTTTCCCACATGGTTGATTCTCTTTTCATTTTGCTGATGTTTTCTTTAACCATGCAGAAACATCTTAATTGATGTAGTCCCATTTGTTTACTCTTTCCCTTATATGCCGTGTTTTAGCTACATCTATTGGTGAAAATATTACTATGTGAAATATCTGAAATTTCCCTGCCTTTGTTCTCCTCTAGGACTTTATGGTGTATCAACTTATATTTAAGCTTTTTATCCATCTTGAGTTTATTTTGGTGTGTGGTGTAAGTTGGCTGAGTTTCATTTTTTTGCATGTAGCTGTCCAGATCTCCCAATACCATTTGTTGAAGAGACTATTTTCACTTCATTCTAGGCTCCTGACACCACTCATGAATATTAATTGACATGGGTTTATTTCTGGCCTGTGTACTCTGTTTCATTCCTCTATGTGTCTGTCCTTATGCCTATACCAGACTCTTTTGATTACAGTGACCTTGTAATATAATTTGATATATGGCACTATGATCCCTCCTAACTTGTTCTTTCTCAAAATAGGTGAGGGCTATTTGGTGTCATTTATAGTTCCACACAAATTTTTTGAAATATTTGTTCTTTATCAGTGAAATACGTCTTTTGTACTTTTCTAAGGATTGCATTGAATCTATAAATTGCTTTAGGTACTATGGATATGTTGATGATGTTTATTCTTCAACTCCATGAACACAGTATATGCTTCCATTTGTTTGTATCTTCCTTAATTTCTTCTTCAGTGATATGCAGTTTTCTGAGTACAGGTCTTTTACCTCCTTGGTTATGTTTATTCCTAGGTACTTATTTTTCTTGCTGCCATAGCAAATGGGACTTTTTTCCTGATTTCTGTTTCTGATATTTCATTTTGGGGGTACAAAAATGTCTTTGATTTATGAATATTGACTGTATCCCACAGTTTTGCCAAATTCACTTATTAAGTGGAGTAATTTTTTTGGTGGAGTCTATTAGGTTTTCTATGTACACTATCATGTCATCTGCAAAAAATGACAGTTTTGCTTCCTCTTTTCCAATTTGGATGCCTTTTATTTCCTTTTCTTGTCTGATTGCTGTGGCTAATGCTTCCAATACTATGTTGAATAGAAGTGGTGAAAGTGGACAACCGTTTCTTGTTCCTAATCTTAATGGGAAAGTTTTTAGTTTTTGTCCATTAAGTATGATGTTGGCTGTAGTTCTCTGATATATGGCCTTTCTTATGTTGAGGAATACTCCATCTACTCCCACTTGGCTCAGTGTTTTCATCATAAATGGGTGCTGTGCCCTATCAAATGTTTTTTCCTCAGCTATTGATAAGATCGTGTGGTTTTTGTCTTTCCAGTTGTTTATGTGATGTATTACATTTGTTGTTTTGTGACTATTGTACCATCCTTGCATCCCTGTGATGTATCCCACTTAATCATGATGTATGAACTTTTAAATGTATTGTTGGATGAGATTTGCCAATATTTTGTTGAGGATTTTTATGTCTATATTCATAAGCATTATTAGCCAATACTTTCCTTCCTTCATTGTATCTTTATCTTGTTTTGGAATTAGGGTGATGCTGCCTTCATAAAAAGAGTTTGGAAGTCTTCCATCTTCTGGGAGTTTTTGAATAGTCTGAGATGATTAGGGGTTAGCTCTTTCTTAAATGTTTCATAAAATTCTCCTCCAAAACCATCCAGTCTTGTGCTTTTGTATGCCAGGAGTGTTTTGATTACTGCTTCAATTTCAATCAGATGTTATTGGTCTGTTCAGGATTTCTGCTTCTCCTTCATTCAGTTTTGGGAGGTTATATTTTCTAGAAATTTTTTCATTTTACCTTAGTTTTCAAATTTCTTGGCATATAGTTGTTCATAGTAATTTCTTACAATCCTTTGCATCTCTGTGTTATTGTAATCTCTCCTCTTTTGTTTCTGATTTTGTTTATTGGGGTTCTCTCTCTTTTTTCCTTGATGAGTCTGCTTAAAGGTTCGTGGATTTTGTTTATCTTTTCAAAGAACCAGGTCCTGGATTCATTGATCACTTGGATTGTGCCTTTAGCCACTACATCATTCAGTTCTTCTCTGATCTTCATTATTTCCTTACTTCTACTCACTCTGGGCTTTGTTTGTTGTTGTTCTTCCAGTTCTTGTAGATGTACAGTTATGTTGGTCATTTGAAATGTTTCTATCTGTTTTATTTCGACCTGTATTGCTATGAACTTCCCTCTCAGGACTGCTTTCACTGTGTCCCATAGGTTTGGATTGTTTTTTTCATTTTCATTTGTTTCCAGAAACTTTTTGATGTCTTTCTTGATCTCATTATTAACCCATTCATTGTTTAATAGCGTGCTATTCAGTTTCCATGAATTTGAATGATTTTGACTTCTTTCCTTGAGGTTGGTTTCTAGTTTCAAGTCATGTGTTTTTTATTCTTCAACCCCTTATTACATTCTTTTTTTGGTAAACATATGTTCTAGTGTATCATTTTTTCTGCTAAATTCTTTTTCTTTTGATTTTTCATCCTACAGAGTTCATTTTGTTGTTGTTGTTCAATTAATGTTATCCCCATTTCCTCTCCCATGCCCTACACTCCTGCCATATTCAATCCTCACTCCCCCATTGTCTTTGTCTTTGGGTCCTTTATACATATTCTTTGACTTGACCCTTCCCCTTCAAGAAAGGTATAGACAGAAACACACTTGTACTAGGGCATTTTAATGCCCCACTGTCAAAAATGAATAAATCTTCCAGACAAAATATCAACAAGTATATTATAGCACTGAGTGATGCACTAATGAAATAGTATCTGAGATATAGATGATGTAGATATAGATATAGATATAGACACATAGATATCAAATATATATATAATGTTCCACCCCAAAGAAGTGAAATACACATTCTTTTCAAATGCACATGGAACATTTTCAAAGAGAGACCACATGATAAGACACAAAACAGGCCTCAACAAATTAAAGAAAATTGAAATCATATCAAGCATTTTCTTGGACCACAGGGCCTTGAAGCTAGAAGCCAACCTCAAGGAGAAAACTCAGAAACATTCAAAGTCATGGAGATTGAATAGCATGCTACTAAAGACTGAATGGGTTAATAATGAGATCAAGTAAAAAATCAGAAAGTTTCTGGAATTTGAGTGCAAATGAACACATAAGTGTTCAAAATCTATGGGACACAGCAAAGGCAGACCTGGGAGTGAAGTTCATAGCAATACAGACTTACATAAAAAAGATAGAAAATTTTCAAATAAATAAGTTAACTCTTTAACTGGAAGATCTGCTCATTGCTTAAGCTGTGTGTTTTTTAGTTATTTTCTTAGATGTTTCCCTTAGATTATTATTAACATCTTAATTTATACCTACCTGGTTTGAATTAATACTAATTTCAATATACTTTTAAAAGACTTCATTCATATTTATCTCCTCCTCATAATATTGTCACAAATTAAATATTTTATATATAATATGCTCATAACAGTAGATTTGTAATTACCACTCTTTTTAATTTTATTTTAAATCACATAAGAAAACAAAAGTGTTATAAACAAAAAATACATTAATATTAATTTTTAATCCAGTTACCATTTATGGTATTTTAAATTTTTTCACGTGGATTTGAGTGACTGTCTAGTGCTCTTTTATTTCAGCGTGAAGGTACCCTTTAGCAATTCTTATAGGGAAAGTCCAGTAATAATAAACTCTTAAAGTTTTTTTTCCTCTGAGAATATCTTAATTTCTTTTTTATTTTAAGGATAGTTTAAAAATAGATAATTTTTGCTGACAATGTTTGTCTTTCGTCTTTTGAATGTATTTTTCTCTTCCCTTCTTGTCTTCATGGTGTCTGATGAAAACTTGGCTGTTAATCTTCTTAAGAATCCTTTGTAATTGATCACTCACTTCTCTGTTGCTGCTTTCAGTATTCTCCATTTGTCCTTGTCTTTTGAAAGTTTGATTATGTGTCTCACCATGGATTTCATTAAGTGTATCTTACTTGTAGTTTGTTAGTCCTATTGGATGTGTACATTCATATCTTTCATCAAAATTGGGAGGTCATTGTTTCCTTAAATAGTCTTTCTGGCCTTTTTCTTACCTCTGCTCCTTCTGGATTCATTATGCATACATTGATACACTTGATCATATACTATAGACTTTCCTTGTTCTTCTTCATTGATTTTTCATTCTGATTCTCAATTGACCTATCTTCAAGTATGCAAATTCTTTATTCTACCTGTTTTTATCTGTGATTGAGCCCTTCATGTGAATGTTTTCTACTTCAGTTGTTGTACTTTTTCAACTCTACAATGTCTAATTGTATTTTTTATAGTTTCAATATCTTTATTGATATTCCCTATTTGGTATGACAACATTTTCAAGGTTACCTTTCATTATTTTATGTGGTTTTCTTTAGCTCTTTGAGTACATCTAAAATAGTTGTTTTAAAGTCTTTGTATAAGCCCTGGCTGGTGTAGCTCAGTGGATTGAGTGCGGGCTGCGAACCAAAACATCGCAGGTTCGATTCCCAGCCAGGGTACATGCCTGGGTTGCAGGCCATGGCCCCCAGCAACCACACATTAATGTTTCTCTCTCTCTCTCTCTTCTCCCCCTTTCTTCCCTTTCTAAAAATAAATAAATAAATCTTTTAAAAAAGTCTTTGTATAATAATTCCAGTGTGTGAGTTTCATATAGAGAGTTTCTATTAAGCTCTTTTTGTCCCCAGCTATACACTCTTGTTTACTTTTATGCAGTGTAAATTATTATTGAAAACTAGGCATTTTGAACATTATAATGTGGCAATTCTGGAAAACAGGTAATCCCTCATCCCCAGAATTTGTTGTTCCTGCTTATTTCAGTAGTTATTCCTGGTTTTTATTTAGTAACTTTTCTAAACTAATTTTTAAAGTTTTTGATGTTTTTTCATGTGCAACCAATAAAATATTTGCTCATTAGCTTAATTCTGAGCTAGTGAATAGACAAGGATTTATTTATGCCTGAAACAAAGAGACGGAAAATTTCCCAAATGGACTGTGTGTGTGTGTATTAAGGCATTCCTATAATACTCATCATGCAAACAAACAAACAGGTGTTGGAGAGTATGCAGAGAAAATCAACAAACAAGTGTTGGAGAGGATGCAGAGAAAAGGGAACACTAGTGCACTGTTGGTGGGAATGCAGACTGGTTCAGCCAATGTGGAAAACAGTATGGAATTTCCTCAGAAAAATAAAAATGGAACAGCTTTTTGATGCAGCAATTCTGCTGCTGAGATTATACCCTAAGAGCCCTGAAACACCAACCCAAAAGAACCTGCAACCCAATGTTCATTGCGGCACAATTTGAAATAGCCAAGACTGGAAGCAACCTAAGTGCCCATTAGCAAGTGAGTGGATCAAAAAACTATGGTACATTTGCACAATGGAATTCTATGCAGCAGAGAGAAAGAAGGAGATCCTACCCTTTGCGACAATATCGATGAAACTGGAGAGCATTATGCTAAGTGAAAAAAGCCAGGCAATGAGGGACAAATAACATATGATCTCACCTTTAGCTGGAACATAATCTACAAAAGAAAAAAGCAAACAAAATATAACCAGAGTCATTGAAATTAAGAACAGTCTAACAATAGCCAGAGGGGAGAGAGGAGGGGACAGTGGGGGAAAGGGTTTTCAGGAACTACTACTATAAAGGACACATGGAGAAAATCAAGGAGGAGGGTGGAAGCAAGGGAGGGAGTTGGGTTTGGAGGGGTGGGGAGAAAATACGGACAACTGTAATTGAACAACAGTAAAATAATTTAAATTAAAATAAATAAATAAATAAATAAATAAATAAATAAATAAATGCCTTAATTGCCACATTAAAACACTTGACATCATAAATATTTATGATGGATTATTGCCCTAGCCTGTGTACCTCAGCACAGTGAGCATCAGCCTGTGAACTGAAAGGTCGCCAGCATGTGCTTGGGATGCATGCCAGGTCCCATTTTGGGAGCACTTGAGAGGCAACCAATCAATGTTCCTCTCATACATTTATGTTGCACTCCCTTTCTTTCTCCCTCAATTCCGCTCTCTCTAAAAGTAACTAAACATAATCACTTAAAAAAAAACTATGTCTTATAATTAATTTCTTTTTTTAAGGGAATTTTTTAAAGATTTTATTTATTTATCAATGTGCAGTTGGTGGGGGTTATGGCCTGCAACCCAGGAATGTACCCTGGCTGGGAATCGAACCTGGGACACTTTGGTTCCCAGCCCGCACTCAATCCACTGAGCTACGCCAGCCAGGGCGTATAATTAATTTCTTGTTCACAGCTTGAACGTCAGCCACAGTGAGGCCAAAGATTTTTTAAGGCATTTTCTGAGAATTTACCCATTTGTGGGCATGTGTGTGGACTTATGAATTCCCAAAGCTATTCCAGGGATTTTTGAAGGATCTTATTTCCCAAAGGATCTCATTCCCCAGCTTTACTTCTGCAACTTTTTGAATAGTCTTTGTCTTGCCCCATATATTGTTTATTATTTTCATGCAGCATTGATCAATTCATTAGCCTTATATGTTTTCAACAAGCATACCCTTGCTAGCCATCTCACCAGAGGAAGAATTCAGAGGTAGGTAATATAAAAGTAAGCTTTTCCAGCCTGTTCTGTAGCAAACCACAAGACACATCTGAGCAAACATCCATAATTCTTGAAGGAAACTTTTCCCTTCTCTTCTCTGTAGTACTAGTATCTCTATCTAGAATGTAAGCTGTTACCTTCAAGACCACAATTGACATAAGGAACAGAATATGGGATCAGGATAATTTAAAATTCCAAAAAGCTCTATCTTGATACTTGAGAGCCACCTATGTTTTCTTGATTAAGCATTATACTTATAACTATAAGCTTTTGTTTTGTATCCAGTATTTGGAAAAGCTTTGTCAGTTTGTTAGTTATTTTTTGAAGTAATGTGATTTTAGAGTTTTCTATTCTACCATTTTCTTTCTAACTGAACAGACTTAATGAGGTTTTTTTGTTTTTGTTTTTATCTATCTATCTATCTATCTATCTATCTATTTATTTTGCTTTAAGGCTTTTTCAGCCTGGAGTCATTTTAGTTAGAGTCCAGCAGTAGTGGCATTTTAAACCCTGCAAGGCCCTTCTTACACACTGAATTGAGTCCCTCCAAAGTTTATATGTTGAAAGTCTAACCCCCAATGTGACTATATTTTTAGACAGATCTTTTAAGAAGCAATTAAGGTAAAATGAGGGCATAATATTAGGGTCCTAATTGGCCTTATGAGAAGAAGAATGAGAGATCCTTTGTGTTCATTTGCACACACCAAGGAAAGGTGATGTCAAGACAGAGTGATATTTTGACTGTCTGTGAGCCTGGAGGAGAGTATTCATAAAAAACTGACCCTGATGCACCTTGGTCTTACACTTCTAGCCTCCAGAACTGCGATGAAATACATTTTTGTTGTTTAAGCCGTCCAATGTTATTTTGTTATGGAAGTCTATGCAAACTAAGACATGTGTTGTTACAGAAAAGTATAGTGCCCTTTTAGCAAATACTAAAAATGTGGAAGTGGTGTGGGAACTGGTAATGAGTAGAGGCTGGAAGAGTCTTAAGTTACAATTTCTGAATGTGGTTGTTAAGGTTGATTCTAGTGAGATTTCAACTTGAAATGAGAAACATGTTATTGGAAACTACAGGAAATGAGACTTTTGTTATAGAGTTGCAAAAAATTTGGGTGAACTGTGTTCTAATGTTTTATGAAATGTCAAACCCATAACTGATTGAATTGGATGTCTATGACCATCTCTCAGCAAAGTCTTTAAGGACTGCCACAGTTTTTCTTCACTCCTTATAGTAAGATGTGAAAAGTGAGAGGTGAATTGAAGGAGGAATTGTTAAATGAAAAGGAACAAGAACTTGAATATCTGGAAAATTATCAGCTTATTCAAATTTCAAAAGATGAGATAGCAGTTGTGGCTAGACTATCACTTGATAAAACATTTATGGGGTTGTATTAGTAGAAACAGTGCCAGTTTGAACTGAAGGAGATGAAGGCGGAACAAAATTTAAAAAAAAGACTTCTTACATTTTACAGAATGGACAATAGAGTTATTTGTCTGCAAATAGGTACTGTTCTTCAAGAAGAGAGAAAAATTAGCTTGAAAATGATTCATAGATCATCAGAGCCACCATCTCAGTTTCAGTACACCAGATGGACTCTCCACCAAGACTGAGGAGCAGGATCACCTTTAGACTTGTGGGTGGGAGCCTGGCTCAGCAGAGCCATAGGGGCAGGACATCCTGCCTAGAATCATAGGTGGAATGCTGCCATCCCAGTGGGCCTGGAAGAAACTGTTTTGGAGTGACAACTATTCTTTAGCTTCAGAATCTAATGAAATTTGCCTTAGTAATCTTTGGATTTGTGTGGCACCCATCATCCCCTTTCTTCTTCTAATCTCTCCCTTTTGAAATGAAAATGTCTATCCTGTGCCTATCTCACCATTGTATTTGGAAGCACATAAATTGTCTGGTCTCATAGTCATAGCTGAAGAGGAATTTTGCCTCAAGATGAAATGTACCTTGGGCCTTACCCAAGATCATATTTATGATCTAAATATCTGATTTAGATCATATTTAAGTGAAGCTTTGGACTTTAGAGTTGATGCTAGAATAAGTCAAGTCTTTGGAGGCTGTTGGATGGAATGAATGTATTTTGTATACAAAAATAAATTGGGAGGATCCAGGGGTAAAATTCTGTGAACTGAATAATGTCCTTTCCAAAATTTATATGTTGAACCCCTAGTGTCCAATGACACTATGTTCATTGATAGGATACTTAGAAGGTAACTGAAGTAAAATGTGCTCTAAGGTGTGGTCCTAATATGATAGGATTGGTGACCTTATAAAAAAAAAAAGAGAGAAATCTCTCTCTTTATGTGAATGAACCAAGGAAAGACCCTGTCAGAATAGGGTAAAAGGTATCTCTCTGCAAGTCAGAAAATGAGTGCACACAAGAAATGAGTGCTCTACCTCATTTCTACCTTGTTCTGGGTCTTTTAGCTTCCAGAACTGTTAGAACATTTACTTCTATTGTTTAAGCCACCCAGTCTCTGTTAACCTGAGCAGACTAAGACTCTTTTTATTATCTTTACTCTCAAACCAGACAAGTCTTGTGATGAGCATCCCTTTCTTCACACATCTTGCTAAATGAAGAATGTAACAAGCAACACAAACTATCAGCATTCTATTATCCAATCTCTCCTAGAAATTCAGGATATTGGTTTTTGGTTTGATTTACAAGTGATCATGGATGATAAATTCAACCACTCTTTACCACTGCACTTGAGTGTCCAATACCTTAGCTTCCAGCCAACTTTAACTTCCTCGCAAACAACTTGACCACTAAGCCAAAGCCACATGTAGTAGGTTTTTATTATTAATGACTTCTACTTCAGTGAGCCAAACTGTATTATTTAGTACATTGTTAGGTGCTGTTACAAAACTATCTCAACACTTCTGTGACTTAAAATAATAAAAGTTACTTCTTTATTCATATAATAATACAATGTATTCCTGGGCAGAAACTGGCTTTCCTTTACATGGTGACTCAGAGAAAACATATTTTTTTTTCATTGCAGGCTGCTGAGATCAGAGAGATATTTTCCAAAAAAAAGTGGAGAAGCCATGAAGGCTTCATAACCTCCATGGTTCAGCAATGACATACATTACTATCCTCCCCATGAAGCACATTAGTCACAAGATCTAGGGTTCATGATAATCTTTTAAGGCCCATAAAAAGATATTTTAAAAATATATGTTACTGATTATGCTATTAAAGTTGTATCATTTATTCTCCCCTTTATTCCCCACTTCTCTGTAAGCCCCTCCCACCAGCATTCCCCCACTTTAGTTCATGTCCATAGGTTGTAAATATAAGTTCTTTGTCTTCTTCATTTCCCATCCTATTCTTAACCTCCCCCTGTCTATTTTCTACCTACAAATTAAGCTTCTTGTTCCCTGTACATGTTCCCCCATTCTCCTCACTCCACGTTCCTGCTGATAACCCTCCATGTGATCTCTATTTGTGTGAATCTGCTCCTGTTCTAGTTGTTTGCTTAGTTCTTTTTTGCTTTTTGTTTTCTGAGGTTCAGTTGTTTATACTTGTGAGTCTGTTTTCATTTTACTGTTTGTATTTTTTATCTTCTTTTTCTTGGATAAGTCCCTTTAACATTTTATATAATAAGGGTTTGGTAATGAACTCTTTTAAGTTTACCTTATCTGAGAAGCACTTTATCTGCCCTCCCACTCTAAATGAGAGGTTTGCTGGATAGAGTAATCTTGGATGTAGGTCCTTGCCTTTCATGACTTTGAATACTTCTTTCCAGCCCCTTCTTTCCTGCAAGATTTCTTTGAGAAATCAGCTCATAGTCTTATGGGAACTCCTTTGCAAGTAACTGTCTCCTTTTCTCCTCTGCTTTTAAGATTCTCTCCTTATCTTTAATCTTGGGCAATGTAATTATGACGTGCCTTGGTGTGTGCTTCTTTGGGTCCAATTTTTTGGGGGTCTGTCTGAGCTTCCTGGACTTCTTGGAAGTCTATTTCCTTTGCCATACTGGGGAAATTCTCTTTTATTAATTTTTCAAATAAATTTTCAATTTCTTGCTCTTCCTATCCTCCTTCTGGCAGCCCTATAATTTGGATGTTGGAATATTTAAAATTGTCCCAGAGATTTCTAAGCCTCTCCTCATTGCTTTGAATTTTGTTTCTTCATTCTATTTTGGTTGAATGTTTACTTCTTCCTTCTGCTCCAAATCATTGATTTGAGTCCCTGTTTCCTTCCCTTAGTGTAGGTTCCCTGTACATTTTCTTTTATTTCACTTTACATAGTCTTCACTTTTTCTTCTATTTTGCAACAATATCCAACCATTTCTGTGAGCATCCTGGTTACTAGTGTTTTAAACTCTGCATCTGGTGTATTGGCTCTCTTTTCATCAGTTAGTTTTATTTTTTTTCTTTGGGGGGGGGTCGATCTGTTCTTTCATTTGGGCCATATATTTTTTTTCTCTGTGTGTGCCTGTTACGTAGTAAGGGTCAGAGCCTTAGTTGTTCACTAGGATGGGGCAACCCACATCACTGTGTTGTGACACTGTATGTGAGGGAAGGATACAAGAGGGAACAATGCCTCTTACTCAGCTCTCTGCTTTCAGTCACTTCCCCCACTACTCACAAGGAAATTGTGTCCTTCTGGTGCTGATTCCTGGGTGGGTGGTTTTGTGTATATTCTAGGACCCTGTGGGTGTCTCCAATGAACTCTCCTGTTAGGCTGGGAGTTTCTCCTGCTGCCCTAACCCCCACAGGTTTCTTTTTCCAGTCAGAGGTTTTGAAGCTTTATTTTCCCCACTCTGGAGCCCTGGGTTGTGTGGTCTGTCTCATTCTCCAGTTGTTCCTCCTGGTTTATCCACATTCAAATGTGGGACCACCCACTCCACCTGCCACCATCTTGCATGGTCCACCATCCGCCCACTTAGCACAAGCCCTCTCTACCCCAGCTGCCCATTTGTGCCCCTCTTACTGATCTGGGTGAATATTTCTTCTTTAACACCTTGGTTGTCAGACTTCCATACAATTTGATTTTCTTGCAGCTCTGGTTATTTTTTGTTTTTATATTTGTTGCCTTCTTTTGGTTCTGTGAGACGGCAAAGTGTATCCACCTATGCCTCCATCTTGGCTGAAAGTCTAAAAGGGTTTAATTTTATTTTAAATACAGAGGGCAAAATGAACATAATAATAACGAATATGTGATAGCAAATTCAGACTGGATTTTATTTACATTTGTACCAATGCTGTCATAAAATATACTTTTGTGCAGGAAAGGGTTGATGATGTCTAAAATACCTAAGGCCTCACCAATTGCAGTGTGGTCCAGGTGACATTTCTGCTCATATTACATTGCTGAGAACTATACTACTTTCTTATGACTGTCGTAACATATTACACAAACTTAGGGGCTTAAAACAACAAAAATGTATTTTCTTACAGTTCTAGAGGTTATTAAATCTAAATAGTTTTACTGGGTCAAAGCCAAGGTGTCAACAGGGCTGTACTGTATTTGAAGGACATGTGGGGAGAATCTATTTCCTTGCCTTTTCTAGGGTCTAATGTTGTATTTCCTACTTATAACCCCTTCCTCCATCTTCAAAGCCAGAAACATAGCATTTCCAAATCCCTCTCTGTTCCATTATTATATCACCTTCTTCTATGGCCAAATTTCTCTTTGTCTTCCTCTTAAAGAAACACTCTTGCCATGGCTGGCATAGCTCAGTGGATTGAGTGTGGGCTGGGAACCAAAGTGTCCCAGGTTCAATTCCCAGCCAGGGTACATTCCTGGGTTGCAGGCCAGAACCCCCAGCAACCGCACATTGATGTCTCTCTCTCTCTCTCTCTCTCTCTCTCTCTCTCTCTCTCCCTCCCTCCCTCCCTTCCCTCTCTAAAAATAAATAAATAAAATCTTTAAAAAAAAAGAAAAAAAGAAACACTCTTGATTGCATTTAGGACCCAACTAGATAATCCAAGATAAACTCCTCATTTCAAGGTCCTTAACTTTCTCATATCTGTAATTTCTCTTTGCCATGCAAAATGAACATTCAAAGGTTCCATATATTAAGAAGATAACTTTGGGATCCATTATTCAGTTTACCACAAAAACTAATCACATTACTCCATTTAGCTGCACAGGAATATGTGGAAAATGTAGGCCCTCCTTGGATTACCATTTTCCACAAATAACCTTTCACTATGGAGATATGAGAAGGAGAGCTAGCTAACTCTGTAACACTCCTTCACAGGGTTATCACAAAAATTCATTGAGATATGTAAAATGCTTAGCATAGTGTCTTGCACATAGTAAACACTTGATACCATATTATCATTTATTATTATTCTATTCACTCTTATTGATTATTTGCATAGTTGCTCTCTTACTACCTCTTATCCAATCTCTACTTTGCTACTTTTCTCTTAACTCTTAAGGGTCAGGTGTTAATGTTGGGTAATATTTTCCAAAGCAAACTTTTTTTTATCCAAGTTGGATAGTCTTGCCTCACAATAGTATACTTTCTCAGACTGCTTAAATAAACCTGCCTGTCAAGTTTTCAGAACCATTTTCTAAGAACAAGACTTCAAAATATTGTAAGGAGACAAAACCAAGACAAATTAAATGGACTCCTCAGAATAAATATTATTTACCAATTCACAAACTGAAGGTGTTTTCTGCACACTAAGAGCCTTTACCACAGAGTGCAGAAAAGCCTTTGTATCCCTTCTTAAAAGACTTATAAAAAACGATTTTTAAAAATTTTATTTATTTATTTTAATAGAAAGAGGAAGAGAGGGAGAAATATCAATATGTGAGAGACACATCAATCGGTTGCCCTTCACATGCCCCCAACTGGATAATCTGACATGCATCCCAGGCATGTGCTCCAACTGGGAATTGAACTGCGGACCATTTGGGTTGCAGGCCAGCACTCAATCCATTGAGCCACACCAGCCAGGACATCTTGGAAGGCTTTAAAATGAATCCTCCTAATTATCAGCTCAATCACTTTCAACCTATCACCCCATCAAGCCTTAGGTACTTCACACAAATATTTTCTTAGTGGCAGTCTGATAGATCAGTATCTTTATAACACACATACACAGTAGTATTGACTGTGACATATAATGCATGCTACTTCAGGTCACACTGATTGTCCTTGGGACTGTCTCCTTTCATCCATGAGTCTCATGCATGGTTTCCATCAAGGTACATCAGAGACTTCTCCAAGCTTGTTTCTTCAGGACAGACTATTTTCTTACATACTGGAAGGTACCAGACTGTTTGCACAAATTGCTTGTCTGTACCAGTCACTCTGGGCAGCAGAGATTAGCAGATATACCAGTCTTTAAGAAAAGAACCCACACCCTGCTCTTACCCTGCCTTCTCTACATGTTTTGGTTCAGTTCCAATTGGAGAATATTAAAAGACACAACTTCATAAATTTTCCCTCGATTCCCAGGAGTCACCATGGAAATTTGAAAGCTGTGTAGATAAGCCACATATCCAACATGACTCTAGTGCAGAAAACTAATAATGACTGTGAAGCACTGAAATGCACATGCATGAGGAAAACCTCACACAAATCTTGGCAGCCCTGTGTGGTGTGAAGAGAACAGTCCTCCATCCGCATGTCCCTTGCAGGGTTGGGGGTGCCTAAAAGGTTTGATGAGGACCAGGGGATTTAAAAATAACTTGAGGTTATAATTAGGTAAATGCATTAAGGAGTCCCTGTTATATGAAGCTCATGGCAGTACCAACTCAACGAATGAATGCCAATAGGGATGGATAGCATTCGGTGTAGAAAGGAAATATCAGCATAAGACACTGTAGACAATTGCTAATCATCTCAGAAAAGAAACCTCTACCCTGTTATGAGGAAATATGTAACTGAGTCCTCTCCTTCTATGTTAATGACAACATTGTGGGGGAGTTGGGAAGAAGAAGAAAAAGATGAGATAAATCCTTGAATGTATTTATGTGTTCACACAAAAGATAGAAAAATTTTGTAAGAACCTGAATTGCCTTGAAAACAGATAAATTTCTGTCCTATTAAAAGGATAAAGTGTTTGAGAGAAAATTCAGGAATTTATAGGAAAATAAAGCAATATATTTTTGACTTCTATAAGCTGCTTCACCAAATATCTCCAATTTATTGTATTGAAATATAATATATAGACATATGACATTTTATGTTTCTATCTATATAAATGAGTGCAATATAAATAAGATTTATTTATTTTAGGGAATTGGTTCACATGATTGTGGAAGCTGGCAAGTCCAAAATCTGCAAGACAGGCTAGCAGGGTGGACACACAAGGAATAACTGATGTTGTAGTATCATGTTCGAATGCAGTCCAGAGATACAATTCTTTCTGTCTTCATAAATCTGGGCTTTGTTTGGTTTCAGGTCATTATTCTCAAAGGAAAACACTTCTGCCATGAAGCTCAACAAAAATTCTATTGAACTATAAGCTGTGGATGCTGCCTGAATATTTCATGATTATTTATTCAGGAAATTGTAGGAAAGAAGAGAAATCACCATCTATTGTGGCCATCCTACAGACACAGAATAGTCCCCTGCCCCAAATTTGGTTCCCTCATTGGCACAAAAGAAGGAATACCTTGGCTTTCCTACCAGCTCGTTTATGTGTGGGACACAAGGGGAAGAAGGAGATGTAAGACTTAAAAGATGTCAGCCAACATTGAACAACGGAGCCAGACTCTTTATTATACCATCTAGACAGGGGTGATTGACCATGATCATCAAAAAGAGGAAGAGGCCTTGGCTGGTGTGACTCAGTGGTTGAGTGCTGGCCTGCAAATCAAAGGGTCACCAGTTCCATTCCCAGTCTAGGACACATGCTTGGATTGTGGGCCAGGTCTTCAGTAGGGGGCAAGGGAAAGGCAGTCACATATTGATGTTGTTCTCCCTCTCTTTCTCCTTCCCTTCCCCTCTCTCTAAATATAAATAAATACAATATTTTTTAAAAAGGAGGAAAAGATGTCATTACACAATTAAGGTAAGCTAAACATGCTTGGCTCCCAAGCAATCGACATGGGTACCTCTTGGTAGTCATTTGCCCAACTTTTATAGGAAATGGACATGTGCAATGACCATAGCCCAAGAAAAGCATGGTAACCAGTGGCTTAAGACTTATCAGAGATGAGGGTTTTAGTCATGCAACCAAGTGAGTCACAGAGACAAATTAAAGAGGAAGTGGAATCTAGAATGGACAGTGGAGGACCCTGAAAGATCTGTTCCTTAGACTTATATGAAGAAGTAGATTTCAGCAGCATAAAGAGTAGCTTGTGTAGGCACGATTATGCACCATACAGAGTCCTCTTCAGGAAAGAACTCATTCTAGAATTTAGGGGTCTTCTGAGTACAAAGTCTTCTGCTTTTAGCTCATTAAAGGACAGCCTCAGTTGCAGAGAGGTGTCTGACCTATATCTAATAACTGATTGAAGTGCGTATATGAAGGCCCAGCCATTTCGAAGCATCAACTCAGAAGACACTAAACTTACTGTACAATAAACCATATTTCAGAACCTGCTTCCTAAAGAATGTAGTCTACAACATACTTACTAATGTTATCAATTTCTGTATTATTTGTTAGTAAGAGTAGCACTGTGGACTGAATGTACATGCTCCCTTCCACTCCACACTCACACACATTGGAAGAAAGGTCATGTGAGAACATAGCATGAAGTCTACAACCAGGAAGAAAGATATCACCAGAAACACAGTTTACCAGCACCTTGATCATAGACTCCCAGCAACCAGAACTGTGAGAAAATAAATTTATCTTGTTTAACCCAATTAGTTTGTGATATTTTGTTATGGATCTTGATCATATTAATACAACCAGGCTGCTTCATAAACAGACACAGCAATAAATCCAATTCTTAAAGAAGATAACAATTTATTTCTTCTCACCTAATCATCTGACATAAGCATTTTAGATTAAATGGACAGTTCTTCTCCATGTAAGTATTTAGATATCAAGGTCTTTTCCATTCTGTTTTTTACCAATGCAGAGTTTTTAACCTGGAGTCCATAGAACCTTCAGGGAAATCTAAGGATAAAATTCAGAGGATATACACATTTGTTTTTGGAAAATTTCATTTTTAGTTTTATCAACCACCAAACAAAATTGAGCATTTTGTTCATTTATTAATGTGGGCCACAAACCACATTAGTGGTGGCTATATCTGTGGTTTTGTCACATACACAATATACATAATTTCACAGTACATTATCATTGTTATACGTATCTTGAAATGTCATTTATACTTCCTATTACTTTGGAAGTAAAGTATTCATTCTACCTGTTATTAGATCATATTAATTATTGAAGAGGCTATATTTATGGCATAATATGCTTCTGGCCCCTTTTGTCAATATTAATTGACTGTAGATAATTGGGCTTATTTACGGACTCTCTATTCTGTTCCAGTGGTCTATGTGTCTGTTCTGATGCCAGTACCAGGCTGTTTTCATTAAAGTGGACTTGTAATACAGTTTGATATCTGGTACTGTGACCCCTACTTTGTTCTACTTTCACAAAATTGCTTCAGCTATTCAAGGTCATTTATGGTTCCATATAACTTTTTGAAATATTCATGCTTTATCTGTAAAATATGTCATTGGTACTTTAATAGGGATTGGATTGAATCAATAAATTGCTTGGGAAACTATGGACATTTTGATGATGTTAATTCTTCTAATCCATGGGCAGGGTACATGCTTCCATTTGTTTGTGTCTTCCTTAATTTCTTTGTTCAGTGTTGTGTAATTTTCTGAGTATAGGTCTTTTACCTCCTTGGTTAGGTTTATTCCTAGGTACCTTATTTTTCTTGTTGCTATATCAAATGGGTTTTTTTCCTGATATCTGTTTCTGATATTTCATTGCTGGTGTATAAAAATGCCTTGGATTTCTGAATAGTGACTTTGTGTCCCACTGTTTTGCCAAATTTACTTATTAGATCAAGTAGTTTTTTTGTTGGAGTCTATAGAATTTTCTATGTACACTGTCATGTAATGTGCAAACAGTGACAGTTTTGCTTCCTCTTTTTCAATTTAAATGCCTTTTATTTCTTTTTCTTACCTTATGGCTGTGGCTAGGACTTCCAATACTATGTTGAATAGGAGGAGATCTGGATAGATACATGCAAAAAAATGAAACTCAATCACCAACTTACACCATACACAAAAATAAATCCAAGATAGATAAAAGACTTAAATATAAGTCATGACACCATAAAAGTCCTAGAGGAAAACATAGGCAAGAAAATCTCAGATATTCCAAGCAGCAATATTTTCACCTGTATGCCCCCTATAGCAAGGGACAAAAAGGAAAGAATAAAAAAATGGGATCTCATGAAAATAGAAAGCACTGCTGAAGAACATAGAATTAAAATGAAAAGAGAACCAACAGTGTGGGAAAACATACTTGCAAATGAGATCTCGGGAAAGTGTTTGGACTCCAAAATATGTAAAGAACTCACATGACTGCACTCCAGGAGGACAAACAACCCAGTTAAAAAATGGGCAAATGACTTGAACAGACACTTCTCCAAGAAGGACATACAGAGGTCCCAGAGACATATGAAAGGATGCTCAGCATCACTAGCCATTAGAGAAATGCAAATTAAAACCACAATGAGAAACCACTTCACTCTGGTGACAATGGCTATCATAATCAAAGCAACATACAACAAATGTTGGAGAGGTTGTGGACAAAAAGAACCCTAGTGCACTGTTGGTAGGAATGCAAACTGGTGCTGCCATTGTGGAAACCAGTATGGAATTTTCTCAAAAAACTAAAAATGGATCTGCCTTTTGACCCAGCCATTCCACTGCTGGGACTCTATCCTAAGAACACTGAAACACCGAAACACCAATCCAAAAGAACCTATGCACCCCAATGCTCATAGTAGCACAATTTCCAATAGCCAAGTCCTGGAAGCAAACTAAGGGCCCATCAGTAAATTAATGGATCAAAAACCTATGGTACATTTGCGAAATGGAACACTATGCAGCACAAGAAAGAAGGACTCCTCACCTTTGCAAAAGTGTGGATGGAACTGGAGAGCATTATGGTAAGTGAAATAACCCAGGTGGTGAAAGAAAAATATCGTATGATCTCACTAATAATTGGAACCTTATCAACAAAACAAGAAAGCAAGTAAAATATAATTAGAGACACTGAAATTAAGAACAAACTAACAGTAACCAGAGGGGAGGTGTGAGGTGATAATGCGGGGAGGGGAAGGGTTGTCATGAACATGTAAAAGACACATGGACAAAGTCAGAAGCATCTAGGGTCAAGGGTAGGAGGTGGAGATAGCTGGGGTGGGAATGTGTGGTGGGGGGAAAATGGAGACAACTTTACTTGAACAACAATTAAAAATATCTCATTAATTAATGTTATTTTGGATATACACATGCTACATTACTAATTTAAATTGTATTATTTTTGTAATATTTCATTACTAATGGATTTTGTAATATTAAAAATGGCATTTAAAATATTATTCTTAAAAGTGGCACTTACATTTCACTAGACTGACAAAGAGCTCTCCATATTCTTGGTAGTCAAACTGAATCATAAGCAAGTCTACAATTCATTTCCAACAAAATGGAAAAAGAGTTGAAGACGTACCCACATATTGCAATACATTGGTCATAAATGTCTTGCATTACTTACAGTCATATTCCATTGATGAGAACTTAGTTTTATGACTACACCTAACTGAAAGGGAGGCTAAAAAATATAGTATATCATGGACACTATATGGCTGTAATTTTATTACAATGAAAAAGAATACACACAGTTTGATAAATTATTTTTTAATATTGTATATTATTTTATTATTCTTATTATTTTTGTTGTTGTTCAGGTAGAGTTATCTCCATTTTCACCCCATCATGGACTCCTGCCCCACACACTCTCACTGTCTACCCTCGAATTTACCCCCTTTGGTTTTGTCCATGTGTCTTTTATTCATGTTCCTTGATGGTGCTTCCCCTATTAGCCCCCACCATTTCTCTACCCCCTTCTAGTTACATTTAGTTTGTTCTTTATTTCAATGTCTCTGGTTCTGTTTTGCTTGCTTGTCTGTTTTGGTGATTAAGTTTTACTTATAGGTGGGATCATATGGTATTTGTCTTTCACCACTTAGTTTAGTTCACTTAGCATAATGCTCTCCAGTTCTATCCATGCTTTCATGAAGACTAGGAGACCCTTCTTACTTTCTGCTGTGTACTATTCCATTGTGTAAATGTAAATGTCAGTTGGTGAATTCTATAAAATTGATAATACTACTGTCTTGTACTCAGTTTCTCAATAAGTTTTCTCACTTTTGTTCTAAAAGTTTGCCCATAGGTTTTCTATTCTTCGGGATAGACAAATCTGACGGGATAGAAAATAAACCTTAAAAAGAATGGAGTGTAAAGGCCATTCTTTTTAAAGTTTATTTTCCTTGTTTTGCTGCATTGACTAAAACCTCCAGTACAATGTTAAATAGAAGCAATAATATAGAGATTTTTTTGTTTTGATCCAAATTTAGTAGAAATTCTGCTTAACATTTTCACAATTAATTGAAATTTTTTCTAGAGTTATTTTATGGCCAGCCCTCATGAGGTTAAGGAAGTTTTTTTTTTTTGTTTTGTTCCTAGTTTGCTGAAATGAGTTGAGATTATAAAGTTAATAGTGGTAGTCCTTTATGATCTAGCCACAGGAATGAATGATTTGAATGAGGTTCAGTCCACAATGAGATACATGAATTACTTGAAAGACAGTGCCTTGGTAGTTCCTGATTCCCCCTGGAGATACTGATATTCCTCCTAGAACAACCTATGATCTAACTCATTTGGGGAGGCTTAGTAAGGGGTGTGTATGGCATTTGTTCTGGCCTTCAGAGGTAGGAATTGAGCTAGAGGCCATAAATGTGCAAACCAAGACATAAACACTACAATATTTATTCTGATACCAGCCCACTGTCTGATGTTGACCAAAATAAATAAAAACTAATATTTACAAGATTTTTTATCAGATATCTGTCTCTGTGATGAGCACATTATAAATTTTATAGCATGGAATGCTTACAAAATCCTGATGACATGGATATTGTTAGTGTTCCCATTTTTTGATGAAGAAAATAAGATGTGCAGGCTTTAGTGCCTTGTCCAAGATTACAAAACAGTATAAGTAACAGAGCCAAACTGTAATGTAACCTCAGTAAAACCAAACTCCATGTTAGCAATGAATTTGCTGTACCAAAAGTCTCTTTTCTTCTTTGGGTTTTCAATTTCTTATCCATAAAACCAAAATATAAACTATTAAACAATAAGTAAGCTTCCATGCAAATGGATCTAATAAGAAGATGCAATGATGTTTATGGGTTATATACTTTTCTAAACATACATATTTATTTTCATCTTTAAGCACATTATCTGAAAAACACTTACGTATTTGTTGTTTCCCTGTTGCTGAAGAGTTTCACCATAAGGCTAAAATTTCAAACACTACATCATTAACATTCACTGACTGTCCTGTTTATTTGTACTGAATTCTAGTACTGGGGCTTTAAACAAAAATTGGGTAAGGTGAAATCTATCACATTTTGTGTGTGTGATGTGAGCCCACATTTTTGTGCACATTATACAAAAGATTATTATACCCATGGTATGTAATCATTATACCCATGTATAATTCACATCATTATTTACCCTAAAAATTGGTCAAAAAGTCTGCATTATATACTGAAAAATATGGGTAGTTTGGTCACGGGGGGTAGGATGGCATGCACAGGCAAGGGGAGGTTGTGGAAGGATATAAGGATTGGAGGATATGAAACTTTGGTAAAAGGTAGACAAAAAGACAGACAAGTCAGGAGATTTACACTTGAAAGAAATGGGTCAGGAGTGGAACATTTGGTAAGGAGTTTGATTACAATATGGAAAAGGAAGGACTATGAATTACTATATGAATGAATGACACTCTCCATTCCAAGCTTATAAATTAACAATAAGGAAATCTTTCGAGAGAGAGATGGGCTTATACAGGAAAGTTCATTTCTGTCTCTTTTGTTCCTTTGTCCCATGCTTGTTAAGTCACAAAAGCCACATCACTAGCAAGTAGCTCCCAGTATGTTATTCAGTCCTGTCATGGAAGCACATTTTTACAATTAATTAATGGCTGTTCTGGAAAGTACACAAAGAACTATTTTGATGGGATGGAAAAGAGGTTAAGAAGTTCACATACTATCCACTGTGTTTGCATTGTTTTATATTTATTCATCTTATTATTAGAATACTGGGATATAAGAACCTGATGTACAGGCAGAAGGCAGAAGAGGGGGCATTTTCCAACCCAGTCAAATTCTCTGGAGCTCACTGGAGACATTTCCGATAAAGAGGAATGCAATGGCATGGGGGTTTCTTGTGCTTTGGATAATGAGTCACCCATCGACTATCTGAATATTTTTTCAGAGGAATGGCCTCTTTCACAGCCCGTGAAGTTCAACTAGGTCCAATATTCTACCCCTCCCCAAAGGAAAGCACATCCAAAACACATAATCATATCAGCCTACACTATTTATTTCCCATTGCATTAATTACATGCAATTTGCCAAAGTTGTGGATCCAACTACACTTTCGTTGGATCCACAACTTTCCCAAGAAAGAGAATGCTCCTGGTATTTTTCTCCAAAATCAACAACAGGAAAGATCTATCTAATTGGATGATAGGGTGAAGGAGAGTTATCTTGGCCTGATCCAGAAATCTGACTTCAGGGACAGCTACAGCTTCAGTTCCCTTTTCCCCAATGTGCAGCACAGCCTTGTGGGCAGCCTGTAGGAGAAAAACAAACACCGCTGATCCCCTTAAAATATAAATAGTCTTTGGATTGGCTTGAAAGCAAGAAATAAAAAAGAAAAGTGGGGTACCCCTTTACCATGTTATGTTGACTGCTTAAATATGAAGGCTACATGGCTAGGTGTAATTAATGAATATGTGTATATTTTAGAGCTAGCTGTCATGGAACCATGTCTTTCTCCATGGGTTTCTGCCTCTGTAAGTCACTTCCTAAGATTTTTCTTGTCCCTGTCATTTTCTCCAATCATGTATCTCATCAGAGCCAGTTCTTATCATTAAGTGCTATCAGAATCATTTTAGGACATGGAGGTCAGAAATGAAAGTAACTGTTAAAGTGACTTAAGAGTAAAAAGAATGACTCTGGAGTTAATCTGCCCTAGGAGGTGTCATTCTGCTTCCCTGTACTTCCAAATACTCATTAATAAAATCAGAGAGTTGATTAACTAATTCTCAATGGCCCTTCCAGTTTATTCATTCATGGACTCCAATCTACCAACTTACTTTGGAAAGTTTAAGACCATTGTCCTCTGTGAGTTCAGGAAAATCTCCATTGTCAGTGAAGGCATCCTGGATGCCCATCTTCAGAAGGATGGCTCCAAGGTCGTATGTAGCAGAAATGGAAAACTTTGGAACAAAAAAATCAATCCACCTGTGGTGAAAGGGAGATGGAACACATGACTATCAGCACACTAAATTCATGATTCCCTTATTCTTTATGTTTCCATGGTATTATATTGGACTCTGATCCTCCCCTAGACATTGACAACCACTGCTACATTGGTCAACACATGGCATCAAAATCATAGAATTTATCCTGGAAGGACTGAGCTCTGGTTCAGCCAATGTTGGACTGCAGTACTGGAATAAGGGACTCATAACCAAAACAACAACATATCTGAGGTTTTAGCTAAGGTTGGGGAGCCAATGGCATGAATTTCAAAGGGTAACAAAAACACCTGAATAATTTTGTTTTCCATCTAGCTCTCTCAGCCCAGTATGGCTGTGCATCTGCATTTTAATGTCAAAGTCTCATCCTTCCCCAAACCTCTAGCTGGTCTCTGGGAAGTCATCAGTTGACTTTTTGGTTGACTTCATAGAGTTCATTTTACCTTTCAATCCCTGACTTCCACGTTTGAAAAATGCCTATGCTACTTTCTTGTTATTTTGTTGATGTACTTAGATGAAGTGAAGTATATAATGTGCCCAGCAAAGGGACTGACACAGAATATACTTTAGTGGTCATCACACAGCTGTCAAGTAGTTCAGGGTGATTCTCCTATCTCTGAATTGCTGCTGAATTCAATCTTACCTGTACCATTAAGCCCACCCTCAACTTCTCACATCATCTAAGATTTTTACCCCTTCTGCAGTAAGCGGTTCCACTTTTTCAGTGTTTTAGATGACATAGCCCCTTCCACCCACTTCATCTGGCCTTCCTTGGGAAGGACAAAGAGGGCCAGAGCATTCTTGCTATAGTCCATTTGCAGCACTGTGCAGTTCAGCTCTGTATCCACAAGGTGATAGTATTGTTCCATCTGGTGCATCATGGGCACTTGCACTCTTGTAGTGTTGTCCACTAAGAAGCTGGAATCCTCTTGTGTCTTGAATGGGTCAAAAGGATTTGCCCACTGGGCTTGAAATACAGAAAGACAAATGTGTTTGTTTTAAACCAGTACTAGTACCAATGGGAGTTTTTCCATCAGCCATATCATGTAATAAATAAGACCACCACAAAGGTAAGTACCTACTTTTAACCAGTTTTACAAGTGAGTAATGGAAGTTCAAAGAGAAAGTATATTTACATGATGCCCCAGCTAACCAGTGACAGAGCCAGGAGTCACACCTAGAAATGCTGAACTATATGTTCAACATATGTTCTGTCTGTGTTCAAAACCACTATACTTACACTAAACCCATCAAAGTCACAGTTTCCTCTTCCATAAAAAGATATAAGCACATCCAACACACAGGATCAAATGAAACAAAATGTTTGTTCTGCCATTTTATCCATCTCCAAGTGGGTGGTTTATGGCCAAGAATTTTTCACTCCTCCACCAAACATGACTGACATGTGCTGTAGAACCAGGGATAGCATTTGGGCACAGCACCTTCAGAAAAGAGCCACATGATTCTTATTATAAGCACCAGGTTTTTATTCAGACAAAGCTAGGTAGGAATACCCAACTGTGAAACCTAACTCTGAACCTGAGCACTCATGAAGATCAGATGAGACAATGTGTGTAAACCACACACATAACATGCTTGGTATATAGTGGGTACATAAAACCTGATAGAAGTATTTATGTAACATGCTCAAGAATGTATAGCAAGTGATGGCTACAATGGGGATTAAACCCAAATCTGTTTACCTGCCAAGTGTCCAAACTCACACTCACAAAATCTTTTGAAAACCTTGATTCTCTAGCTATATGTGAGCAGGATGATCATACCATTGCCACTTGCCTTTCTCAAATAGCCTTCTCCTTAGAAAATTCCTGGTCTCATCCACAGAGCTATGTGTCTTCTTCAATATCCAAAACTACACACAACTATGTCCAGTGGGGTTGGTTATTATGGTATGAAGGACACTTACTGATGTTAGTAAGAAGAGTCTATGAGCTCACCCCAGTGCCACACCAAATTATGAGAACACTGAACAAGAAATGAATGTCTGAGAGCCTTACCTTTAAAGTAGATATAGTTCACCAGGACCATGATAGTATTTTGTTTGAGGCCTTGGATAAGACCCACAATTTTCCCTTTGGTTTGCTTCTCCACATGACTGTTGATTGCCTGCTGGGCTGCAGAAACATTGGAGAAGTTGGTAGAAAAGACTTCAGTCTCATAGAGGTTTTTTACATCATCCAAGAACTTTGGTGATGGTTTCAGCTGCTTCCCAATGAAGAGGGCATTTCCCATATATAATTCTAGCTCCTTCTTTGGAAAATTCAGTGAACAGATCAGGTGCTGGAAGCCCTGCTGGATCTCTGCCATTGAGGTATCTGTGAGGTTGAACCCCAAGCTTTCCAGGATTTGAGTTTGGGTCCTGGAAGAGGTCCCAGTAGAGAGCATGGCCAAAGCTGCAGAAATGCTCACAGGGGAAAAGAAAATGTTCCGATCTGGGGTCTCCACTGTGAACCTTCGGTACAGGTTGAATGCAAAGTCAGCATTGATGGATGACATCTTATAGAGAGTGGCATTTTGTTGGGGAAAATGGCAGGTGGTTACTTTGCCTTCAGAGCTGTTAGGTGGTGCACAATGAAGCCCAAGTACCAAGAGAACCAGATAGAGGAATAGTGGCATTTTGGAAGGATGGTAATCTATAAGAAATCAGGTGAGAGAACCATAGGGGATCTTAGCTGGATGGAAACTCTGAGCCAGAAACAACTAATAATTGCTGGTTGTGATTAGTAAAACAAAAGAAAATATTTAAGATTTTCTCACCAGAGAACTTGTAAAGGTCTCTCTCCCCTGAAAAACTGATGAAACATCTAGGGAGTAGTGGAGATGGCTTACTGGGGCCATAGAAATAATGTCATGAACTGCTATTAAGACATAATCTCAACATATGAAAACTCTGTGAGTAAATTAAATTTATGAAAATTGAATTACTTTTTATTTTAACCAGAGGCAGCCTTTGGAGAGAGAAGAATCATTAGATAAATAAGCATTCTCTCTCTGCTTATATTATTATTTGTAGATTAAAATTTTGGATTTTTTAATTTTTCTTAATATAAAATCTATAAGAAATGAGATGAGAGAACACCTGTACTTTTATTTGGATAAAAGACAAAAAAGAATAATTTCCACAAAATATGTTTAGTTGAAATGGGAGGGTGGTGGTTTACAGAGCTATATACAAGGTCATAAATTGAGATTAATGCATTAATGTAACACTTGGAAGCCACAGAAGTATTTCGAAGCAACAGGAAGATAAAAAGTATAATATTTTGTATTTTAGATCTATCTTAACATCAATATTATCTAAAGAGTCATCTCTAAGTTGCAAGACATCCTACACCATTATTTTTACACTCATTCATGCTATTTTTTGATTATTAGAGCAGAAGCTAGAAAATATAATGTGAGATTCTCTGAGCCCAGATGAGTACAAGGCAGTGGAGTAATGAAAGTCAGCTGTGTAATATAATGGCAATGTACATGAGTAATCAAAGGGAAGAAGTCCATGGAGTTAAAGTAGGAATCCTTCCATAGCACTACATTTTCTTCCTGGGTGATATAATCCACTCCAACGAACACCACTGTCACACACAAAACTACATATTCTAGTGCCTACTGACACCAAAGTGCTCCACACACATCTCATTTTCAGTTTCCAAAGGTAATCTCAGACTTTCCAAAGGTAAACACATCATCTCCCTAGTCATCAAGCCTGCTCCTCATCATTATTCTACATCATTATCTATTGAGACTCCCATACCAGAAACATAGGACTCATCTTAGGGACTCTTTCCATGCTGGTTCCCCACAACTAATGAGAGTATTATCCCTTAAATACCAATAAAACTCCTTTTTCTCCCTTGCTACTGTCACTGCCTCAGATGATGGCCTGAACTACTTCACAAGCGCCTACCAGGTGACCTCATTCTCTCCCATACCAACCCTCCTTATTGTACCTCTGTATCCAATCTCCACATTGTCACCAGAGTCCTCTTTCTGTAAACTCAAGTAGGCTGGTAAGAAGTTAATTATCAGATAACCACTTTTAGACCTTGGTCTCTGGAGCTAGGAATTTGGAGCCCATGGTTATTTTGGATTCTGACTTGCTGATACAAATGTTCAAATTTTCCAAAGAAAAAAACGTACTCACAGCACATGCCAAAGAATCCACTTGCATCTCTCAGAAAGCAAAATCTTTCCATCTTTATAATGTTCCCTGTATTGCAAAAGTTGAGCACTTTTAGTTACTCATTAATCCAAGCGTCAACCCTGGGATGATATTTTCAAAGCTGATGCACTAAACCAAGGCCAAAAGGAGCAAAGTGAAAAATGATAAGGATTAAACCTTGAATGATTGTTTTGGCTGCCAGATTATTCATCTGTAACAAAAAGTAAGGAATTGTAAGAGTTGGTAGTGTAAGGCTTGTGCTAGTAAATGTGTGTTTTCATCAGGCAGAATGAAAACCAGTGACAAAAAGGCCAAGAGGTAGCAGAACAAAGACTGTTCTCCTGATCAAAACCAAAAATTGTTGAGATTATCAGCTATTTGATTGAAAGATTCACATAAGCAAAAGCAGGATAAGCATCTCTATCAGATGCTGTAGAAATTATTTATGCATTGGCTTGGAGGAGATGATGTCAAAGTAGCTTACACCCCTAGACTTTTGATGCTACACACATCTATGTCTGCTCAGGGGAAACAAATCTTGTTCTCTGATTACTACAATTCTGTGTTATCCCCTGAGTCACTGGACTCCAACAGGGAAGGCAGGAAAAACCAAGTACAATGAAATCAAATACTTCACTGTCTAGAATCAACTGTGTATTAAACTCCATGTTGTAAAGAAGCAAGGGGAGCAAAGAAGAATACTCAGTCAGGAGACCTGAGTTTGAACTTCCCTCTACCAGTTTCTAGCTCCAGTAGTAACAGTAGCAGTAGTAATGGAAATTCCTGTTTATTGAGTATTTACCATGTGAAAAGCGTGGCATGAAGGATCTAATTCCAGACACTGACTGCTTCAGGACTACATTAAGGATGTGTATATTCTATGAGAGGTTGGGGAATGTGGGCTAGTTAGAGATAAGTTTAGACTGCATTCTATGGTGGGACTTAGAAGCCAAGTTAAATTGTCCCAAGTTACTTTGAGGGCAATAGAAAGTCACTGGGAGATTTTGACAAGTGACTATATAGAGGGTGATTGTGTCATGACATTGTTTCTTCTCAAGGAAACATAGAGCTCTTACTATGTGAAAAGTGTCACACTCAGGACTGTGATTTCAGAGGTGAATGTTAAATATCAGCCTTGAGCCCAAGGGATCTTTCTAACTATTTGACACCCACTGCCCAAACTGAACAGGAAAGGGCACAACTCACTCGGGGGATTGTCACTGATGCATGTGTCTAGCAACAAGGTAGCAGAAAGCTCAGATCTCCCAGCACTGAAGTCAGTCCATGCTCATTTCTGGTATACCACACACAGTCTGCTCTCTCAGTTCTAACCATTTGCTGCAAGAGAAACAGGTAGACAGTCTAGAAAGAAAACTTCAAAATCTGTGCCCTCTGGTGGCATAGTGGGACAATAGCCCAGTATGTATTCCACTGCATCTGATGCAGCTGAGCTTTGCTAGCCAGTAGTAACACAAGGGGGTCTACTGCAGACAAATGAGAGAGGTTGCCTTCCACTGAAGACTCCTCTGTCTGAGCTATGGAGTCCTGTGCTCCTGTCATGTATTTGCTACCTAGTAACTGTAATTTGTGACAAGTTACTTAATATCCCCAAACTTCCATTTCTTCACCTGTTTAGTAGAATGGTTAACAATCCCCACATCATGTGGTTACTGGGAGTATCAAGTGAAATTTAGAGGTGGTGTTTGTAAGCTACTATATAGTGCCTTGTACATAGCAAGAATCCAGAGCCTGTTAATTATCTTCCCCTTAAACTGCTCTCATGATTATCTTCTTCCACCTCAGTCTTCATAGTCCCTGTACTCCACCTCTGCTCTCATTCCTGACTACTGATTAGTTCTGCTTTCTGGAAATGCATTCTCCCAAAGATGAAATCAATTGACTGCTAATATGTAAGACCTTCTTTAAATCTTATATGTAAAACAATAATTTCAGCCCTAGCCACATAGCTCAGTTAGTTGAAGTGCCATCTCATGCACCAAAAGATTATGGGTTTGATCCCTGGTCAGGTCACATACCTAAATTGTGGATTCAATCCCCAGTCAGGGCACATATTGGAGGCACCAGATCATGACTCACACTCTCTCTCTCTCTCTCTCTCTCTCTCTCTCTCTCTCTCTCCCCTCCCTTAGCAGAGGATTTAAAAAAAATAAAAAATGGTAAGACAAAGAAGGCCTCTGAGAAGATAATAAGTCAAAGCAGAACTTAGAAGAACAAATGAAACTTTTGTAGATGGGAAGTTGTTTCTAAAGCTACACAGGCTATGAAGAATCAGCCATGAGAGGAATCTTAATAACTTTGTAAAAGCCTTTGGAAAGAGAAGGTATGCAACTGGAACTTACAGATTAGGGCATATGGCTGCTTCAGGAACCTTGAAATGAGGAGTGAATGAAGGCAGAAATTACTGGAATAGAGGTCAGGATGGCAGTGGAGTAGGTGGATTTTCAGTTCATCTCCTTCCAGAGCCAAACTGGAAATTCAACTAAACTGAGGAAAAATTACCCTGATTGACAAGCCAAAGGCTGGCTAAAGAGAAGATTTGGAACCAAGGTGCTTTAAAAGAAGCGATGTTGAGACTACACATGCAGAGCAGATGCATGTGGTGATCTCATGGTCAGCCAGCTTGAGGGTTGATCCCACATACAATTAAGCCAACAACAATGAAGATTCAATTATAATAGGAGGGCCCCAAATCCAAACAAAGGATATTCCAAGAGCACCCAGCTCAAGAGATCAAAAAGACCACACCACTGGGTCCCACAGGACACTTACTACATAAAGCTTCCCCACAAAGACTGGAAGTCACAACAGATCTAATACATAGAAAATAGAATAGACACTCAAAATGAGTATATAAAGTAATAGACCCCAAATGAAAGAACAGGAGTAATATCCATAAAAAGAGGTAAATGAAATGGAAGCAAGCAATTTATCTGCTAAAGAGTTCAAAGTAATGCTTATAAGGATGCACAAGGAACTTATTAAGAACTACAACAGCATAAAAGGGCATAGAAACCATGAAAAGGAGCAGTTATAAATGAATAAGAGCATATATGATATCAAGAATACACTGCACAAGACTTCCAGCCAAGATGGAGAGTAAGTACATACAATTTGCTTCCTCATACAGGCACAAGACAGACAAAGACAAATTTAAAAATTAGGAGAAGGAAGATGGTGGCTTTGCTCTAGGCAGCGTTTTTCTCAGTTTCTGTGAAGAGGAGGGAAACTCGCGGACCGGTGGAGAGGCAGAGCAAGTGGACTGGGTTACCAAATCACTTTTGAAAGCAGGACATAGGGGATTAATGCGATCACTGGAAAACCAGACGGTAGGGAGACTGCTTGGGGACAAAAGGGACCTGGGAATCAGCATGGGGTCTGGGGGTGTGCAGTCCCCAGGCCCAGTGTTCCAGGGTCTGCCTCAGGGCTCCCGGGAGAGGGGAGTCGCTGCTCCCTCCCCCGAATATGGGGGTTGAGCAACTCCAGGGGAGAATGTGTTGCTTGAAGGAACAGATTGGCCAGTTGGTCTGGGGAAAAAATCGCCCAAGGACTATGAACACCCACCCAAAGACCTGGGAGAAGTGAGAGCCCCCAGCCAACACGACTGCCCCGGTCGAGAAAGGCACCAACACCCCTGGCCCAGTTGGGGTGCGGATCGGTGGAAAACAAAGAGCTGGGAAGGACTCTCCTCGTGACCCATCGGGAGGCCTGATTCTTGCGCGCTGTGAACCCGGAAGAGTCACAGTGTGGTGCTTTGGGAGATCCTAGAGCCCGAATCTCAAAAGTTTGGTGGAGGGGCACACACTTTTACGATTCCAAGGGAGGGCACAGTGAATCCCAAAATGTCTCCGGTGTCTTCTGAGATCATAGAGCTGGAACCCTGCAGGACCCCGGAGTCTGGAAGAATGCAGCAGTGAGCTCTAGAGAGCGAGTATGCTAGGGAGCACCCAGGGTACCTGACAGTCTTGCTGAGATCTCACTGAGAAGAAAGAGAAGCATTTCAAAGGTTCCTCAGCCAGCTGAAGCCAGCAAGATGAAAAAACTGGTCTGGCCAGTTAGAAACCAACAAGAGGTTTTTCTTATTTTGTTTTGTTTGGTTTGGTTTGGTTTCGTTTTGGGGGCTGTTGTTGGCTGATTGATTTTATCTTGTATTTCATGTGACATTTTATTTTTCAATTCTTATTATTTTTACACCTCGCATTCCCTTATGTTTCTTTTCCATTCATCCTAATATTATTCTTTCCACTCCTAATTTATCTCTCCTGCACTACATCTTCTGCTTTTCTTTCCTTTCTTTTTTTCAATCTTGCAAGTTACGGTAAATTTGTATTATCTTTTTCTCACTTTTCCGACATTTTTTATTTTAATAGTATTTTGGTATTCTTTTTATTTCTGTATAATCTTATTTGTTTGACTGGTTATATTGTTATTTGATCGGTTCCCCCTGGTATCTCAGTCACAATGTATTGATAATTTACTATTCTTCATCTGTGTTCCATTAATACACCTCTCAAGGTTCTATACTCTTTATTCTTGTTATCTAGATCTCATCAATTCTGCCATGAGACTGTCACTTTACTATTACTGTTAATAAGACCTAGTTCATACAATTGCAAATACTACTCAATACCCCTATCTGATCTCAGCTCACCTTGCAATTTTCTGGACTATACTATTGTGGAGGTTGTCTCTATTCTTTTACACACTACTCCTATATACTAATCTTTAATCCAATCATACCTTAGAATCTGACCCCCCACAGCCTCACACTTTCTAGATACAACTAACAATCCTCTCATCCCCAATAAGAGTCTTACCCTCTTTTCATCCTTTCTAAAACGTGGATAGTGGGGTGGAGGATCACGGTTAACACTATAAGGAGACAAAGGATAACCCATTTCTTCTCTACGGGCTGCTAATGTAAATATAGTAGATTGTATTGCTGTCTTAAACTATTTCGCTTTACTCCTCCAACTGATCACAAAAAAAAAGAGTAAGGGAAAGCTGTGAACACCAGGATACACGAAGGACATTGCACCACTGAATCTCACAAATATTCTACCACAGAAGTTCACACCATAATTTCAGGGAATCAGAACAGATCAAATTAACAAACAAGAAGAAAAAAGAAGAAACCCATGAACAATGAGAAAACAAAGAAACAACCCCCAATTCAAGGGAAATGAGGAAGCCTCAGGAAAAATGCTAAATGAAATAGAGGCAACTCAACTATCTGATAGTGAGTTCAAAACAATGATTACCAGGAAGTTCAATGAACTCGCAATGACCTATCAGAAATTAGAGGGAAACTACATGAATCTCACTGCAAACTATATAAACATGAAAAAGGAAATAGAAAGTCGCAACAAGGGCCAAGAGGAAATGAAGAATACAGTCTCTGAACTGAAGAACACAGTAGAAGGAATGAAAAGCAGGACTGATGAAGCAGAAGATTGGATTAGTGAGCTAGAGGACAAAGTAGAAAACACCATCCAGAAAGAGCAAGAAAAGGAAAAGAGGCTCAGAAAGAATGAAGAGGGATTAAAAGAAATGCAAGACAATATGAACTGTAATAATATCCGTATAATAGAAATACCAGAAGGAGAAGAAGAGCAAGGGATCGAAAACCTAGTCGAAAAAGTAATGAAGGAGAACTTCCCTAATTTGATGAGAGAAAAAGTCACACAAATCCAGGAACCACAGAGAGTCCCAATCAAGAGGAACCCAAAGACGCCCACATCAAGACACATCATAATTAAAATGGGAAAATTTCAAGACAAAGAGAGAATCTTAAAGGCAGCAAGGGAGAAAAAGGAAGTAACATACAAGGGTGCCCCAATAAGCCTAACAGCTGACTTCTCAATGGAAACACTTCAAGCCAGAAGAGAATGGCAAGAAATACTGCAGGTAATGAGAACCGGAGGTCTGCAACCAAGGCTACTATATCTAGCAAGACTCTCAGTCAAGATAGAAGGCCAAATAAGAGCTTCCCAGACAAAAGCAGTCTAAAAGAATACACCTCAACCAAACCAGCTCTGCAAGAGATCCTAAAGGGACTGCTTTAAGGAAGGGAAGGAAAAAAGAGAGAGAGAGAGAGAGAGAGACAGAGAGAGAGAGAGAGAGAGAAACACACATACATAAAAGACAATGAATAAGTACCTATCAATAATAACCTTAAACGTAAATGGATTAAATGCTCCAATCAAAAGACATAGAATAGCTGAATGGATAAGAAAAAATGACCCACATATCTGCTGTCTACAAGAGACCCACCTCAGGATAAAAGATCTACACAGGCTGAAAGTGAAGGGCTGGAAACAAATCTTCCAAGGAAATGGACAGGAAAAAACATCCAGGGTAGCAATACTCATATCAGACAAAATAGAATTACAAAATAGGTCCATAAAGAGAGACCCAGAAGGTCACTTCATAATACTCAAGGGAAGAATCCACCAAGAAGACATAAATATTGTAAATATATATACACCCAACATAGGAGCACCCAAACATATAAGGAAAATCTTAGAGGACTTCAAGAAAGGTATTGTCAGCAACACAATTATAGTGGGAGATTTTAACACCCCACTATCAAAAATGGACAGACCTTCCAAACAAAATATCAGCAAAGATATTGTGGCATTGAACAATACCCTTGATGAAATGGACTTTACTGATATATACAGAGCCCTCCATCCAAAAGAAGCTAAGTATACATTCTTTTCAAATGTACATGGAACATTCTCAAAGATAGACCACATGATAAGACACAAAACAAGCCTCAAGAATTTCAAGAAAATTGAAATCATACCAAGCATTTTCTCAGACCACAAGGGACTGAAGCTAGAAACCTACCCCAAGGAAAAAAACCCCAAAACACTCAAAATCATGGAGATTAAATAGCATGCTATTAAACAAGGAATGAGTCAAGAATGATATTAGGGAAGAAATCAAAAGGTTTCTGGAAACAAATGAAAACGAACTCACAACAAGCCAAAACTTATGGGACACAGACAACGCAGTCCTGAGAGGGAAGTTCATAGTGATACAGGCCCACCTAAAAAGGTTAGAAACATTCCAAACAAACAACCTAACCCTACATCTACAAGAACTCGAGGAACAACAACAAAGGCAGCCCAGAGCAAGCAGAAGGAAGGAAATAACCAAGATCAGAGCAGAATTAAATGACATAGAGACTAGAAGCACAATTCTAAGAATCAATAAATCCAAGAGCTGGTTCTTTGAAAAGATAAACAAAATCGATAAGCCTTTAAGCAGATTCATGAAGAAAAATGAAATAATACCCAAATAAACACAATTACAAATGAAAGAAGAGAGATTACAACAGATACCACACAAATACAAAGGATTGTAAGAAATTACTACAAAGAACTGTATGCCAAGAAATTTGAAAACCTAAGTGAAATGGACAAATTTCTAGAAAAATATAATCTTCCAAAACTCAATGAAAAAGAAGCAGAAAGCCTGAAGAGACCAATAACAACAAAAGAAATTGAAGCAGTAATCAAAAAACTCCCAACACACAAAAGCCCTGGACCAGATGGTTACACAGGAGAATTCTACAAAGCATTTAAGGAAGAGCAACCCCTATCCTTCACAAAATATTCTAAAAACTTCAAAAAGGTGGGAGTCTCCAAACTCTTTTTATGAGGCCAACATCATCCTAATTCCAAAACCAGATAAAGATACAACAAAGGAAGAAAACTTCAGGCCAATATCACTGATGAACATTGACACTAAAATTATGAGGAAAATACTGGCAAACCGCATCCAACAATACGTTAAAAAGATCATACACCATTACCAAGTGGGATTCATTCCAGGGATGCAAGGATGGTTCAATATTCGCAAGTCAGTAAATGTAATACATCACATAAACAAAAGCAAAGACAAAAGCCACATGATTATATCAATTGATGCAGAAAAAGCATTTGATAAGGTACAGCACCCATTCATGATAAAAACACTCAGCAAAGAGGGAATAGAGGGAGCATTCCTCAATATAATAAAGGCCATATATGAGAGACCTACAGCCAACATCATACTCAATGGGAAAAAATGAAAATCTTTTCCATTAAGATCAGGAACAAGACAAGGCTGTCCACTTTCACCACTTCTATTCAATATAGTACTGTAAGTTTTAGCCACAGCAATCAGACAAGAAAAAGAAATAAAAGGCATCCAAATCGGAAACAAGGAAACAAAACTGTCACTGTTTGCAGATGACATGATAGTATACATAGAAAATCCTATAGACTCTAACAAAAAACTGCCTGACCTAATAAATGAATTTAGCAAAACAGTGGGATACAAAGTCAATATCCAGAAATCAAGGGCATTTCTGTACACCAACAATGAAACAGCAGAAGCAGAGATCAATGAAAAATCCCATTTGAAATAGCAAAAAGAAAAATAAAATATCTAGGAATAAACCTAACTAAAGAGGTAAAAGACCTGTGTTCAGAAAACTATATAACACTCAGGAAAGAAATCAAGGAAGACACAAGCAAATGGAAACATATACCGTGTTCATGGATTGGAAGAATTAATATCATCAAAATGTCCATACTACCCAAAGCAATTTACACATTCAATGCAATTCCCATTAAAGTAGCAATGGCATATTTCACAGACATAGAACAAACACTTCAAACATTTATATGGAATTATAATCGACCCTGAATAGCTGCTGCAATTTTGAGAAAGAAGAGTAAAGTAGGAGGGATCACAATGCCTGACACTAAACTATACTGCAAGGCCAGTGTAATCAAAACAGCCTGGTACTGGCATAAAAACAGGCACATAGACCATTGGAACAGAACAGAGAGCCCAGAAGTAACCCCAAGTCTCTATGGTCAATTAATATTTTACAAAGGAGGCAGCAACATTAAATGGAACAAAAATAGCCTCTTCAACAAATGGTGTTGGGAGAACTGGACAGCCACGTGCAAAGAAATGAAACTTGAGCACCAACTTGCACCATATACAAAAATAAATTCAAAGTCAATAAAAGACTTAAATATAAAACGTGACACTATTAAACTCCTAGAGGAGAACATAGGTAGGAAAATCTCAGATATTTCACGCAGAAACTGTTTTACTCACTTGTCCCCTAGAGGAAGTGACATAAAGGAAAGAATAAACAAATGGGACCTCACCAAAATTAAAAGCTTCTGCACAGCTAAAGAAAACACTATCAAAATTAAAAGAGAAACAACTATTTGGGAAAACATATTTGCCAATGACACCTCAGACAAGGGTTTAATTTCCAATGTATATATAGAACTTACACGACTGCACTCTAAGAAGACAAGGAATCCAGTTAAAAAGTTGGCAAAGGAGTTGAACAGACACTTCTCCAAGGAGGACATACAGAAAATCCAAAGACACATGAAACGATGTTCAATATCGCTAGCTATCAGAGAGATGCAAATTAAAACCACAATGAGATACCACTTCACACCAGACAGAATGGCCATCAAAAACAAAGCAACAAACAACAAGTGTTGGAGAGGTTGTGGAGAAAAGTGATCCCTAGTGTACTGCTGGTGGGACTGCAGACTGGTATAACCACTATGGAAAGCAATATGGAACTTCCTCAGAAAACTAAAAATGGATCTGCCTTTTGACCCAGCTGTTCTACTGCTGCGACTCTATCCTAAGAAGACTAAAACACCAATTCAAAAGATTGTATGCATCTCAATGTTCATAGCAGCACAATTTACAATAGCTAGATGCTGGAAGCAACCAAGATGCCCATCAGTAAATGAATGGATCAAAAACCTGTGGTACATTTACACAATGGAATTCTATGCAGCAGAAAGAAAGAAGGAGCTCCTACCCTTTGCAACAGCTTGGATGGAGCTGGAAAACATTATGCGAAGTGAAACAAGCCAGATAGTGAAAGACAAATACCATATGATCTCCCCTTTAACAGGATCCTAAACAACAAAACAAAGAAAGAAGCAAAATATAACCAAAGGCCCTGAAATACAGGTCAGGCTGACAGTGCCCACAGAAAAGAGTAGAGGGAATTTCAGGGGACAGTGCGAAGGGTTCACGGGAACAAACTTAAAGGACACATGGTCATAAACTAAGGGGAGGGTGGTAATGGGAGGGAAGTGGGGAGGGGTGGGACCGGGGGCTGGATTGGGAGTAAAAAGGAGAAAACTGTAATTGAACAATCATTAAAATAAAATTTAAAAAAATAACCAGAACTGCAAGAAAATTAAATTGCATGGAAGTATGACAAACAAGGAGTTAAAGAAGAAACATTCATTCATATTGGTAGGAGGAACAGAGACAGGCAGGCAGCCAGGGCAGACAGAATTCATGCCGAGTTTGTGGCTGGAGAAACAGTCAGGTGAGGCAGTGGTTGGTGAACCAGGGCAGGCCAAGTGGTGGCTGGCAGATCAGACAGTGTCACTTATGTGCAGATAAACTAGGAGGAACAACTAGGGAACATGACAAACTGCACAACCCAGGGGTACAGCATGGGGAAATAAAACCTCAAAACCTCTGGCTATAAAAAGTTGTGGTGCTTGCAGTTATGGGAGAAAATTCCAGCCTTGTAGGAGAGATTTTTGAAGAGACACAAAAGGTCCTAGAACATACACAAGCCCGCCCACCCAGGATTCAGCACCAGAAAGGTCCAATTCACTTGTGGATACTGGGGGAAGAGATTGAAAGCTGGCCAAGTGCCGAGCAAAGAGGCATTGTTCACTCTTAAACCCCTCCCCTACTGACAGTGTCATGGGGCAAGGACATGGGTTGCCTTGTCCTGGCAAATACCTAAGATTCCACCCCTTACTACATAACAAGTACACCAAATTATATATATATATATAATATATCCCAAATGAAAGAACAGATCAATGCTCCTAAAATAGAACTAAGAAAGCCAGACAGCCAACCTATCAGATGCAGAGTCAAAACACTGGTAATCAGGATACTCACAGAAATGGTTGGCTATGGATGCAAACTAGAGAAAAAAATAAAGACTACGCAAAGTGAAATAAAGAAAAATAAACAGGGAACCAACAGTGAACGGAAGGAAATGGGGACTCAAATCAATGATTTGGACCAGAAGGAAGAAATAAACATTCAACCAGAACAGAATAAAGAAACAATTCATAAAAAGAAAAATGAGGAGAGGCTTAGGAACCTCCAGGACAACTTTAAACCTTATAATATCCAAATCACAGAGGTGTCAGAAGGAGAAGAGAAAGAGTAAGAAATTGAAAACTTATTTGAACAAATAATGAGGGAGAACTTTCCTAATCTGGCAAAAGAATAGACTTTCAGGAACTCCAGAAAGCTCAGAGAGTCCCAAAGAAGTTGGACCTAAGGAAGCACACACCAAGGCACATCCTAATTATATTACCCAAGATTAAAAATTAGGAGATAATCTTAAAAGCAGCAAGAGAAACAGACAGAAAAGAGAAAAAGAAATCAGCTCATTTCTCAAAAAAAAAAAAAAAACCCAAACAACCTTGCAGGCAAGAAAGGACATGAAAGAAGTATTCAAAATCATGAAAGGCAAGGACCTACATCGAAGATTACTCTATCCAGCAAACCTCTCATTTAGAATGCAAGGGCAAATACAGTGGTTCCCAGATAAGTCAAGTTAAAGAAGTTCATCATTACCAAGCCCTTATTATATGAAATGATAAAGGTATGTATCTAAGAAAAAGAAGATAAAAATATGAACAGCAAAATGGCAGCAAACTCATAACTATCAACAACTGAACCTCAAAAAATTCAGAAACAAAAACAAACTAAGCAAACAACTAGATCAGGAACAGAATCACAGAAGTGGAGATCAAAGAGGTTATCAGTGGGGAGGGGGAGTATACAGGAAATGGTACAGGGAATAAGCATATATGACAGACACAAAATAGCCAGTGGAAGTTTAAAATTAGTATAGGAAATGGAGAAGCCAAAGAACTTATATGTGTGAGCCATGGACATGAGCTGAGTAGGGGATGAATGCTTGTGGGAGGGGTAATTTAGGGCAGAGGTGAATAATGGGAGAAAACAATGGGACAACTGTAACAGCATAATCAATAAAATATATTTAAATAAATACACAGAAAAGAATAAGGAGTAGGCTTGATGAAGCAGAAGATATCAGTAATTTGGAAGACAAGGTAGAAAAAACATCCCATCAAAAGCAGCAAAAATGAAATAAAAGATTTAAAAAGAATGAAGATAGTTTAAGTGAACAATGGGACAACATGAAATGTAACAACATCTGCCTCAAAAGGGTACTAGAAGAGGAAAAAAGTGAAGAAAGTAATGGAAAATCTGTCTGAAGAAATAATGGCAGAAAACTTTCCTAACCTGGTAAAGAAAAAGGCCACTTATGTTCAAGGACCATAGATAATCCCAATCAAGATGAACCCAAAGAGACCTACATTAAGACATATCATAATTAAAATGTCAAGGTTAAAAGACAAAGAGACAAAGTTAAAGGCATCAAGGCAAAGACAGTTAGTTAAGTATAAAGGACCTCCCATAAGTCTGTCAGCAGATTTCTCAACAGAAACAATTCAAGCCAAATGGGAGTGGCATGACATATTCAAAATAATAAAAAGCAAGAACCTGCAACCAAGACTATTCAAACCAGCAAGGTATCATTTAAAAATTAAGGCAAAATAAATAGCTTACTAGACCCTTCAAAAAAAGGGCTAAATATGTTCAAATGACAAAAGAAGCATTGCAATAAATGTTAAAGTGCCTGCTTTAAGAAGAAGAAGAAATACAGAGAGAGAGGAACATAGGCATAAAGAAAAAATGTCAATAAATAAGTAACTATCAATAATAACCTTAACTGTGAATGGATTAAATGTTCCATTCAAAAGATGTAGACTAGCTGAATGAATAAAAATACATGAACCATATATATGCTGTCTACAAGATACCCACCTTAGAACAAAAGATTTACAGAGGCTGAGAGTGAAAGAATGGAAAAAAACACTCTATGCAAATGGAAACAGAAAAAGATCAAGGTTAGCAATACTTTTATCTGACAAAATAGTTTTCAAAACAAAGGACATAGCAAGAGATAAAGAAGGTCACTACATAACAGTAAAGGGATTGATCTAACAAGAGGATATAACTATTGTAAATATATGTGCACCCAATAAAGGAGAACCTAAATATATAAAGAAAACCTTAATGGACTTTAAGAGAGATATCAACAGTAATACCTTCATAATACGGGGTTTTAACACTGCACTGTAACCTCTGGCTAGATCATCCAGACAAAAAAATCAACAAGGAAACAATGATATTAAATGTCACACTAGGTCAGGTAGATTTAATTGATATTTACAAAACATTGTATTCATTCCAAAAAGCAAAATATACATTCTTCTGAAGTGCACATGGAAAATTCTCATAGACCACGTGTTAGGATACAAAATAACTCAACAAATTCAAGAGTGAAATTACATCAACCATCTTCTTGGATCACAATGGCATGAAACTAGAAATCAAGCACAATAATAAAACTCAAAAACATTCAAACACACGGAGTTAAATAGTATGTTATTAAACAATGAATAGTTTACCAATGAGATCAAGGAAAAAATTAAAATTATCTGAAAACAAATGAAAATGAACATACAACAACCCAAAATCTATGGGACACAGTAACAGCAGTCCTGAGACAGAAGTTCACAGCATTATAAGCTTACCTCAAAGAGCCAGAACAGCCTCAAAAAAAGTCAAATTCTGCACTTAAAGTAACTAGAAAAACAACAAGCAAAGCCCAAAGTGGGTAGAAGGATGGAAATAATAAAGATCAGAGCACAAATAAATGACATAAAAATTAAACATAATGATACATAAGATAAATGAAACCATGAGCTGGTTCTTTGAAAAGATAAACAGGATTGATGAACCTTTAACTATACTCATGAAGAAAAAAAGAGAAGGATAAAAAAACATAATCAGAAATGAAAAAGAAGTAAGAACTGACACAACAGAAATACAAAGGTTTGTAAGAAAATACTTTGAACAACTACATGCCAAAAAATTGACACCTGCGTGAAATAGACAGCCTCCTAGAAATATACAGTATTCTAAAACACAATCAGGTAGAATCACAAAACCAGAATAGACTAAAAACAAATAATGAAATTGAAGCAGTAATAAAAAATTTACCAGCAAACAAAAGTCCAGGACTGCATGGCTTCACAGGCAAATTTTACCAAACATTCAAAGAACTAATAATACCTATTCTCCTCAAACTATTCCAAAAAATTCAAGAGGAAGGAGGACTTCTAAGCTCTTTTTATATAGCTAGCATTATTCCAATTCCAAAACCAGATAAAGACACTACAAAGAAAGAAACCTTTAGGCTAATAACCCTGATAAACATATATGCTAAAATTCTTGACAAAATATTAACAAATCAGACCCAGCAATACATTAAAAATAGCATAGATCATGACCAAGTGGGATTTATCCCAGAGATACAAGGTTGCTATAACATTTGCAAATAAATAAATGTGACATATCATATAAACAAAATGAAAGATAAAATCACATGATTATATCAATAGATGCAGAAAAAAGCACTTGATAAAATCCATAACCCATTTATGATACAAACTTTCAGCAAAGTTGGAATGCAATGACCATACCTCAACGTAATCAAGGCCATTTATGAAAAACCTATAGCTAACATCATATTTAATGAGCAAAAACTAAAAGTATTTCCTTTAGGATCAGAAACAAGGCAGGGATGTTGTTTTCAACACTCTTATTCAACATAGTACTGTAAGTCTTAGCCACAACCATCAGATAAGAAGAAGAAATAAAAGACATCTAAATTGGAAAGGAGGAAGTAAAACTGTCATTATTCTCAGACAATATGACAGCATACATAGAAAACACTAAGTACTCCACCAAAAACTACTAGATCTAATAAATGAATTTGTCAAAGTAGCAGGATGCAAAATTAATATTCAGAAATTGGTGACATTTTTATACACCAATTGTAGTAGACCATCCTGCATGGTGTGGGCCCAGCCCCCAGTGGCAAACATTTACTGCAAAGAAACTTCCTAAAAACCATCCTAAACCTTCCAAGGACCAGTGTAACTTGTTCAACCACTTGTGCCTTTTCATTTGCAAATATCCCTCTTCTGTGATGTGATTACCAGCATCCTCTCCTTTGTTTTCTGTATAAGGTAACCACCTAAAGTGAGCCTGCACGTAGTTAATGAGGACCTTCTTGTAATGTGCCCAGTAAGTGAATAAAAGCTCATTGGAGCAAGGGCTGAGGCTTTTGCTCCCCTTGAGAGGGAAGCCTCTTGCCCTTTTCTTCCACAGGATTCAGTAGTCCGTGTGAATTACTTTAGTTTCAGCTACAACACTGTGGACCCCACTCATGGGGATCCATGACAACCAATAATGCACTATCAGAATGGAAAACTAAGAGGAGAATCTCATTTGTAATTGCAAGAAAATAAAATAAGTTACCTAGGAATAAATTTAACCAAGAAGGTAAAAGACCTGTACACAGAAAATTATGAGACATTAATGAAAGACATTGAGGAAGACACAAATAAGTGGAAACATATACCATGTTATGAATTGTAAGAATAAACATCATTAAATTTCCATACTATCCAAGCAATCTATGGATTCAACACAATTTTTATTAAAATACCAATGATATACTTCATAGATCTAGAACAAATATTGCAAAAAATTATATGGAACCATAAAAGATCCTGAATAGCCTCAGCAATCCTGAAGTACAAAGTTAGAGGTATCACAATACCTGATGTCAACCTTTAATACAAGGCCATTGTAATCAAAGCGGTCTGGTACTGGTATAATAACAGGCATATGAACCAATGGACCAGAATAGAGAGCCCCCAAATCAACCCACACCTATACGGTAAATTAATATTTGGCAAGGGAGGCAAGAGCATACAATAGAGTAAAGACAGCCTCTTCAATAAATGGCGTTGGGAAAAATTGGATAGTTACATGGAAAAAAATGAAACTAGACCACCAACTTAGTATACCTTACATGAGGATAAACTCAAAATGAATAAAAGACTTAAATGTAAGTCATGAACTATAAAAATCCTAGAAAAAACAGGCAGTAAAATGTCAGATATTTCTCATTGCCATTTCTTTGCTGATACCTCTCTTAGGGCATGGGAAATAAAGGAAAATATAAACAAATGGGACTGCATTAAACTAAAAATCTGCACAGCAAAAGAAACCATCAACAAAATGAAAGGGGAGCCCAATGCGTGGTTGCTAAAGATACATCTGATAAGGGGTTAATTTCCAAAATATATAAAAAGCTTATACAACTTAACACTAGGAAGACAAATAATCCAAAAAATGGGCAAAGGACCTGTATAGACACTTCTCCAAATAGGACATGGATATGACCAAAAGACATGAAAAATGCTCAATATCACTAATCATCAGAGAGATTCAAATTAAAGCCACAATGAGATATGGCCTCACACTTGCCTGGATGGCTATCATCAATAAATCAACAAACAACAAATGCTGGCAAGGATGTGGAGAAAAGTATACCATATTGCACTGTTGGTAAGAATGTAGAATTGTGCATCCATTGTGGAAAACAGTGTGGAATTTCCTCAAAAAATTAAAAAAGAAACTGTCTTTTGACCTAGTGATCCCACTTGTGGAAATTTGACCTAAGAATCTCAAAACACTAATGTGAAAGAATATATGCACCTTTATGTTCATAGCAACATTATTTATAATAATGAAATTCTGGAACCAGCCCAATTGCCCATCAGTAGATGGGAAGATAAAAAAGCTGTAGTGTGTTTATACAATGGAATCAACACAGCTGTAAAAACAAAAGAACTCTAACCCTTTGCAACAGCATCAGTGGACCTGGAGAATATTATGCTAAGCAAAATAAGCCAGTCAGAGAAACACAAACACTATATGATCTCATTCATGTGGAATCTAATGAACAAAATAAACTGACACACAAAATAAAACCAGAGGCATGGAAACATGGAACAGACTGACAGCTGTCAGAGGGGAGGGGGTAGGGTGAGGGACACTCAAAGATATTAGCCAAAGAACATATGTGCATATAGGCATAACCCAGGGACACAGAAAGCAATATGGTGAAGGCTGGGAGGTGGTGAATGTAAGGTTTTCTTAGACCCCGCCAAGGAAATAAACAGCCAATTAGCCATGGAAACAGGCAGATGAGCTTTATTTTGGAAGTTTGTGCTCCTGTGCTCCCAGGTGATGTTTTCTCAGCCTGGAGAAAGGGCTAAGAAAAGACCCCATGGGAGAAGGGAAAGGGTGGGAGTTTTATATGGCTTAATTGGCATGGGAGCCAGGGATTGGTTCTTGGTGAACAAAGAAGCAACAATCATTGGTGGTTCCTGGTTTGACGTCAGTCACCTCTTCTGGGTCAGAGTTCAGTCACCATATTACTTGTAGTCCAAACAGTGGCCATATTTGTAGTCCAAAATGCTCATTGTAACCAGGTTCCCAGTTGTCCTACCCCACCCATCCTGACAGTGAATGCTTAGTGGAAGGGAGAAAAACTGGGGAAAAATGGGGGACTTGTGTAATAGCATCAACAATAACAAATTTAAAATAATAAAACACCAATTTCCATCTTGTGTAAAGCTGATGGAGCTAGCAAATTCTGGAGACTACAGAATGTCTAGGAAGTGTATTCAGATCAATACATTCAATCAGATGTAAAGTTATGTATCTCCCTCTTGGGATTAATAAACGTCATTATCCATCCCCACACAAATTTCTCCCAAGTTTGTTTTAGAAACCCCAATGTTCAAAGTTCCACAATTTCACATTTATTTTAATGTATAAACATTTTCCTTCTACTTTTGACTTGATATTTGATCCCCCACTCCAATCTGGGGATTAATGATGTGATCTTACTCTAATTATACACTTGGAGACAATAATGAATGTGAGATGGTGATGTTAGGAAAATTGCCTTTTTATTGCAATTTAGGTTTCACAAGCATCAAAATTGCTGCATACTTAAGCAATAGAGAAACTCCCTCATCGGACAAAGAGAGAACTGTTCTCTCAGGAAGGGAAGTTCAAGTGGGTATTTTGGGCTTGAGGTTCCTTGAATTTCCTAAATTATCCCATTTATAAGTTTTCACCTTTGTATTTCAGTGACTACCTTTAACAAAAGTAACCAGTCAATGATGGAAAATTGATTAATTCTCAAATTTGGTAATCCACAGGATCAAGTTCTGATTTTATAGATTTGGCTAATTTTGCCTTCAAGCAGCATTAGATAAGAAATTCTGCTGTGGCTGGTGTGGCTCAGTGGATTGAGTGCCCCCGGCCTGCAAACAAAAGGGTCACTGATTCAATTCCCAGTCAGGGCACATACCTGGATTGCAGGCCAGGTATGTGAGAGGCACATGGGAGGCAAGCACACATTGATGTATCTCTCCTTCTCTTTGTCCCTCCCCACTCTCTCCCTCTGAAAATAAATAAATAAAATCTTTAAAAAAAAATAAATTTTATCCGTATGCAGACTCTCTTTTGTATATTCCTTGAGCACATGAGCCACTAATTTAGGGTTTTGATCATGCCATTCTTTTCCTTAACCATTATTATGCCATGAGAAGCTTTCAACTCTCAGCACAAATTCTGAATTTCTTATAACTTTCAGACTTTCTCTATGGCAGCAGTGAAGTTCTCCAGAACCATGACTTCAAAAGGCCCTATGTTTCAGAGGACCACTTAATTAGTTGTTTTCTCATTTAATTTAATTTTATGGGCTTTGTTACTTCATTTCACATTCCCTTTCTAGAGCATAAATTGTGCTTTCGACTGCCTTTTCCCCTAATAGACCAGATAATCAGCTCTAAAGTTGCATAATTTCTTTAAATTTTATTGCACAAAACCTAATTCTTTGTATCAGTATTTGTATCAGTCAGAGATCATAGCTCTAAACAACAGTAACTGCTGTTGGATAAACTTAACAGAAAATACATTTGTTGGAGCTTATAACTATGCAAAATTAATAGGAATACCAGAGAATCTTCCCCACTTTGCATGGAATGAGATGTGGGGACAAAGTTATAAATCTACCCTGGTTCATAGAAATTTAGTGGCTTATCTGAATGTCCATTGGAAACAATACAATTGTAAAATAGGTAATAAAATGATGTAAGGAAGAAGTATGTGTGTAGATATATACAAATAGGAACAAAGCATGTTCCATGTGAATGTTCACCCAACAGCAACATCATCAGAGTAAAAGTTTAACAATTAGATGTATAAGAACATGCATTCTGTGACTATCAATGGGTATTCCTTCCCTAAATGCCCATCTTCATTTAATGTGTTCATGAAAGAGAGTCCATGCCAGCTGTGAAGGAGGTTATGCATGGGCTAAGAAACATGTACCTTCATTTAACATGCCTTATCTGACTACAGCCACACTAGATATCAACACAATATGGCAATATTTCTCAGGAGTCTAGAGAGCTACCTGGTTTTACCTTCATTACTGTGGACTACTTCTATAATGGAAGGGACATTGTTTCAGGAATAGTCACAGACTCTACATAAAGTTTCATCTTCCTTTCCTTATGAATGCTTTTGCCAAAGCTACCATCTAAGGTCTTACAAATAATTATCCATATCACCATATGATTCTACATAGCATCCTTTCTGACCAAAAAATTATTTCACACCAACATATAGCAATGGGCTGATATTCATGAAATTTACATCTGACCATGTTTCCCGTCACCATGAAGCAGCCAACCTAATGGAAAGTTCAACGGCCTTTAGATGACTCAGTTAAAGAGCCAGGTAGAAGGCATCATATAGTAGGGCAAGACAATGACCTTTGTGATAAGGTGTGTTCTCTAAATCAGCATCCAAGATATGGTGCAGTTTCTCCAATAGCCTGGACTCACAGGTTCAGGAATCGAGAAGTGAAAGTGTGAGCGGATACTCTCATTATTCACCTACTAATCTACTAGCACAATTATTTCTTCACCCTCCAATGAACTAGGTTCTCCTGCTTCAAATGCCTTAATTTTCAAATGAATTGATACTTCCACCATGGGAGTGAACCATGGTTCCATTGAACTTGTAGTTGAGATTACCACCTGGCCATTTGGGACTACTCATTCACTGAATCAATATGAAAAAAGAGTGGTTATTATCAAGATAAAATTTTACTGCTGCAAAAAATGGGTGTTCTTATTGCAAGAGTTACCCAGGGATACCTCATAGTATACCTACGCCCTCTGACTAATGTCAGTGTAAAACTATAAAAGTCCATACAAACAGGACGGCTAATAATCCAGACCTTCCAGGATTGAAGAATTGAGTCACTCCACAATGCAAAGAATCTTGACCAGCTAAGTGCCTTGCTGAGGACAATGGGAATATGGAATGGATAATAGATGAAGGCAGTTTAAAACACCAGTTATGGTGAACAGATCAGTTGCAAAATACTGAACCATAATAGTCATCAGTATTTTTCCTTATTTTGATATTGATATAGCATAGTTTATATTAACCATTTTCTTTCACCTTACTTTCCCCATATTCCTTACTATTTATACATGATATGTTAATTATGATTACCTTTTATTTCACTGTATATGTTAGAGGATATGGAAGAGGACTCAGAAAATATGAGCATCACCCAAGATGAATAAAGAAATTTGAATCTCATTTTAAAAATAGAGGGTTAGGATGTTCTGAGTTGTACATGGAATAGTCACATCATGACAGGTGAAAGCAAAGCTTTACTCTTTTCTTTACTTGTAAGCATGCATGGGTTCCAAGTTGACAAGGGCTGGACTATGAAAGCTCTGTCCCATATCAATTTGGCTAAGAAAAACTACATTTCCTAGAATTAGTCACACGCTTCCAGTTAGAGCTAGCCCCATAAAATTTTGCCTGAGGTTTGAAAAGCAGAAATGAAACAGTAGCTATGTTTCACTCTTGAAAGGATGATGTAGGTCAGGAGCCCTGTTGTGTATCACACATTTTTGTGCAGCTGTTGGTTCTTCTTGTTGACAATGACAGTAGCCAGACTCACAGCTTAAGCTATCAGGGTCATACTCCTCTGACTTCTCTAATTTATGGACCAGGTACAAAAGGGACTTTGTTGCAAGAGTTCTACTTCTCCCACAGGTCATTCATGACAGCAAACTTAAGCTTGAAAGTAGACAAGATCTTACATGGGTTCCAATGTGAAAAAGGAAATCTACAGTTTCCATCTTGTTTTCAGGTTGCCATTTCCCCTACATTTCCCCAGTTCACATTCACTCTTCCTTCCTGACCAAGTGTCTTATGATTTAAGGATCAGCACCAGAAGACAAAGAAACAGCCAAACTAAGGCTGTTTTACCAGTTCCCACAATAACATAAAGTTAATTCTCTATTAGAAACATCTTCTAGAGAAAAAGAGTCAAGGACCCTCTGAGAAGACAAGGGCATTTGAAGGGGTAAAGTGAGAACTGCCCTACCCAGTTACGGGTCATTTGGAATACACCTGAAGTCTCCCTTCCCTTCTTTTAAGAAAAGCCAACCCGCTGTGATCCCTCCTCATTCTCTCAGCTAAAGTTTATAGTCAATATACTACATGGAAAGAAAGATAATTTAGTTAAAAATCAATTTCACATTCAGCCTGCTCTCCCAGACAGACTGTTTGCTCTATATTTCCTGGGACCGTGGTACCTCTTTCTCAGTTCCTGGCAACATTTTTTTGTTGTTTCCAGTACTTTTGAGATATAATTTATAAATAAAATTGTATGTATTTAAAATGTACAAGGTCATGATTTGATAAGGGAATACATTGTGAAATGATCACCACAATCACATTAACCAATATATCCATCAACTCATATAATTACTATTTTGTTTTGTGGTGAGACCACTTAAGGTTTACTCTCAGGAAACTTCAAGCATACAATTGAGTATTAGTAAATAAAGTCATTCTGCACATTAGATCCCTACAACTTAATCATCATAAAACTCAGAGTTTGTAGCCTTTAATCAACATCACCCCATTACCCCATTTTCCAGCCCCTGGCAAACACCATTCTACTTTTTATGAGTTAGATGTCTTTAGATTTTATGTATAAGTGACAACATAGAGTATTTGTTTTTTTTTTCCCTGGGTTATTTCATTTAGCATAATGCACTATGGATTTTTTTTGATGTTGTCAGAATTGCAGGAAGTCCTTTTTAATGGCTGAAACACACACACACACACATTTTCTTTATTCACATATCTGTTGATGAACACCTAGGTTGTTTCCATTTTTTACAATTTATTTATCAGATTAGGAAAATGGCTGCAAGGTCCAGCTGTTATACCTAGCTGATCTTCTAAGGAACATAGTGAACAGCCAACAGAATCCCAGCTTATACGAAGTTTGGAGGCAAAACATTTTAGAGGACATTGAAAAAAAGATTGCTCTGGGACAGTAAGGTCCCTGGGATCTGCTCAGGGACCTAGGCCACTGTGGCCCCCAGCCCAGTGCCTGCCACAGGATACTTAGAGAAGAGTTAGATGACTAGCTGCCTCCCCTACCAGAACAGAAAGGGCAGGTTGGCACCAGGAGGGACCTGGATGCTGGAAGTCATTGGGGGGAATACAGATGAAGTGGGAAACACACAGAGTTCCAACATCTGCTGGGACTATAGATGCAGACTAGGTCATTAACAGAGAAATTGGGGTGCCAGGCAATACCTGGAGAAGGCTGTGTCAGACCCTGACCTAGATAGTCTCCAGACTGGGTAGAAAGTTGGGCTGTGTGAAAACACTTGTGCTTGTTAAGAACAGTGGACAGCCACTTTGTAAGGAACTTGTGAGCATCTGCTGGCTCACCCCAAGGGTCATCTGAGCTGTGAACATGCACTTGGCTTGAGCTGCATGCCCAGAGACTGAGTGGTTGATTGGAGCCATGGTCCCGAGCTTGACTCATTGCATGCCCAGAAGCTGAGTGGCTGATTGGAGCCTGGCAGTTCATGGAGGACCTGGGATGGAGGCTGGACAACTGTGAATATTGCAGCCCAGAACTGGTCCCCATGCTCAAAAACCCATAATAAAGGAGAAAAGCCAAATTCAGCCTCCCTTTTCCTGTGGCATCCAGGAAGACCAGCAGAACTCACTCAATGGGATTAAAGTCAGCAGGGGGCTTATTTTTTTAATTTCCTCTCTTATTTTTCCTTTTTTTCTTCCCCCAAGTGAGACAATAAGATGTGGAGTTATGAAGGGTCCAGAGACAGATCAAAAGGGAAAACACAAGGCTCACCCCGAAAATTGAGAAACTGAGACAAGTGCCCCTTTGCTATGCCATCGAACTGGCGTTTTACTGTTTATGTGTATTACTATTTTTTCATTATTTTTACTACTTTTATTTTATTAGTATTCTTTTATTTCTCTTCCTTATGTTTAGTTTTCTTCATTTTATTTCTCTAATTGTGTTGTTTGGTTTTCCATATTCTCTCTTTATTTTATTTTATTTTTTAAACAAACTGTATTGATTATGTTATTACAATTGTCCCATTTCCCCCCCTTTATTCCCCTCCACCTTGTACACCCCCTCCCACCCTCATTCCTCCTGCCTTAGTTTGCATCCATAGGTCATATATATATAATGGCTTCTACATTTTCTATTCTATTCTTAACCTCCTCTTGTCTACCTTCTACCTACCATTTATGCTACTTATTCTCTGTACCTTTTCACCCTCTCTCCCCACTCACTCCCCTGCTGATAACCCTCCATGTGATCTCCCTTTCTGTGGTTCTATTCCTGTCCTAGTTGTTTATTTAGTTTGTTTTTGTTTTAGGTTTGGTTATTAATAACTGTGAGTTTGTTGTCATTTTACTGCTCATATTTTTGTCATTTTTTTCTTAGATAAGTTCCTTTAACATTGCATATAATAAGGGCTTGGTGATGATGAACTCCTTTAACTTGACCTTCTCTGGGAAGCACTTTATCTCCTCTTCCATTCTAAATCATAGCTTTTCTGGGTAGAGTAATCTTGGCTGTAGGTCACTGCCTTTCATGACTTTGAATATTTCTTTCCAGCCCCCTGTTGCTTGCAAGGTTTATTTTGAGAAATCAGCTGTTAGCCTTATGGGAACTCCTTTGTAGGTAACTGTCTCCTTGTCTCTTGCTGCTTTAAGATTACCTCCTTATCTTTAATCTTGAGTAATGTAATTATGATGTGCCTTGGTGTGTTCATCCTTGAGTCCAACTTCTTTGGGACTCTCTGAGCTTCCTGGACTTCCTGAAAGTCTATTTCCTTTGCCAGACTGGGGAAGTTCTCCAGCATTATTTTTTCCAATAAGATTTCAATTTTTTGCTCTTCCTCTTCTCCATCTGGTACCCTTATGATTCAGGTGTTCAAACATTTAAAGGTGTCCTGGTGGTTCCTAAGACTCTCCTCATTTTTTTGAATTCTTGTTTCTTCATTCTGTTCTGGTTGAATGTATCTTTCTTTCTTCTGGTCCACCCTGTTGATTTGAGTCCTGGATTCCTTCCCATCACTGTTGGTTCCCTGTACATTTTCCTTTATTTCACTTAGCATACCTTCATTTTTTCCTCTGATTTGTGACCATATTCAACTAGTTCTGTGGGCATCCTCATTACCAGTGTTTTGAACTATGCATCTGGTACATTGACTATCTATTGCTTAGTTGAATTTTTTTTTTCTGGAGATTTGATCTGTTCTTTCATTTGGGGCATTTTTTTTTGTCTCAGTGCACTTCTTATGTGTAAGGGGCACAGTCTTAGGTGTTCACCAGGGTGAAGTAACCCAGGTCGCTGTATTGTGATACTGTTTATGGGGGAGGGGTCTGAGAGGGAACAATGGTGCTAGCTCCACTCTCTACTGGATATCAGTCACTTTTCCCACTACCCACAATCAAATTGGGCCCTTCTGGTGCTGATTTCAGGATGGATGGGTTTGTGTACATTCTAGGACTGTTGGTCTCTCCAACAAACTCTCCTGTGAGGCTGGGAGTTTCTCCCTCTGCTGCCTCCATCACCACAGGAGCTCTCAATCAGAGGATTGAGGCTTCATTTCCCCACATTGGAACTCTTTGCAGTGGGGTCTGTCTGGCACCCCAGTTGTCCATCCCAGTTTATCTGCACTCAAATGTGGGACCACCTGTTCCGCAGTCCGCTGCCTCACTGGGTCTGCCAGCCACAGCTTTGCCTACCCTGGTCCTCCAGCCACTGCCTTGCCACAAGATGCCTCTGCCTGGCAGCCTGTCTCTGTTCCTCCTACCAATCTGAATGAATGTTTCTTCTTCAACTCCTGGGTTGTTGGACTTCCCTACACTTCGATTTTAGTCAGTTCTGGTTGTTTTTTGTTTTTAAATTTGTTGTTGTCCTTCTATTGCTTGTGTGAGGAGGCAGGGTATGTATACCTATGCCTCCACATTGGCCAAGCTCTTTATTGTATTTTAATTTTTCTTCTTTCACCTCACTCATATTCCAATAATACACTACTCTTTTTTAAAGAATCTTGTACTTTTTAAAAAGATTTTATTTATTCATTTTTAGAGAGTGAAGGGAGGGAGAAAGAGAGAGAGAGAGAAAAACATCAATGTTCGGTTGCTGGGGGCCATGGCCTGCAACCCAGGCATGTGCCATGACTGGGAATCAAACCTGCGACTCTTTGGTTCACAGCCTGCGCTCAATCCACTGAGATACGCCAGCCAGGCAATAATACACTACTCTTAATTGTGTACTTTCTATTCTGCTTATCCAAATCATATATTTCTTGTCATATTCTTGTCAAAGAGCAAACCTAGAGTATCCAGAAAGGAGATCAAAGTGAGCACACCACTGAACCTCATACAATTCCTATATTGGAGGTTAACCCTACAAAGACAGCTAGTAACTTGAAACATCAGGAAGTGCAGAAACAAAGAAAGAGAGTCACCTAAAGTGGGGAAATAAAAAAGAACATGAAATCAAAAGGCATGGAAGACTCACCATTAAAGAGCTAAATGAAATGGAGGCAAACAATCAGACATAGAATTCAAAATAATGGTTATAAATATGTGCAAGGAACACACAGACAACTACAAGGAACTCAGTGAGAACTACATTATGAAAAAGGAAACAGAAAGTATAAACAAAAAAAAACAAGAAGAAAAGAAAAATAAAATCTCTGAAATAAAAAACACACTAGAAGATAAAATCTCAGAAATAAAAAAACACACTAGAAGGAATTACAAGCAGGCTGGATGAACCAGAGAATTGAATCAGTGAGATGGAGGACAAGATAGAAAAAAAACACCCTGAAAAGGCAAGGAAAGGAAAAGAGACTGAAAAAGAAGGAAGAGATGGTAAGGAAACTGCAGAACAACATGAAATGTAATAATATCCATATAATAAGGATACAAGAAGGAGAATAAGAACAGCTTGGATAGAAAATCTGTTTCAAAAAGTAATGATGGAAAACTTGCTTAAGTTATCGAGAGAAACAGTCACACAAATCCAGTAAACACAGAGAGTTGAATCAAGAGGAACTCAAAGAAGGCCACTTCAAGACAAATTATAATTAAAATGGCAAAATCTGAACACACAGAGAAAATCTTAGAGGCAGCAAGGGAAAAACAGGAAGTAATCTACAAGGAACCCTGATAAGTCCAGTGAATGAGAAGTCCAGCGACTTCTCAATGGAAATGCTCCAAGCAAGAAGAGAATGGCAAGAAATATACCAAAGAATGAAAACCAAAGACCTTCAACCAAGACTACTCTATCCAGCAAGGTTCTCAAATAAAATGGAAGGAGAAATAAGTTTCAAAGACAAAAGAAGCCTAAAAGAATACACCTCTTACAAACTAGCCCAGCAAGAGATGCTAAAAGGTCTGCTTTAAGAAGAGTGGGAAAAAAAGAGTGAGAGAGAGAGGAACACAGGTATAAAAAATGGCAATGAATAAAAATTATGAATAATAACTTTAAACATAAATGGATTAAATGCTCCAATCAAAAGCAGAAGGCATAAGAAAGCATGATCCACACATATGCTTCCTACAAGAGACCCACCTCAGAACAACAGACCAACACAGACTAAAAGTAAAAGGCTGGAAAAGAATGTTTGGACCAAACAGATAGGAAGAAAAAAGCAAAGGAACAATACTCATATCAGATAAAATACTTGAAAAAAAGGGCTATAAAAAGAGACCCAGAAGATCACTTCATAATGCTTAAGAAAAAAATCCACCAAAAAGATATAAATATTGTGAATATATGTGTACCCAACCCAGGAGCACACAAATACCTAAAGAACATTTTGGAGGCCTTCAGGAAAGACATTCACACCAAAACAATTATAGTACTGGATTTTATCACCCCACTGTCAAAAATGGACAGATATTCCAAAAAAAAAAAAAAATCTACAAAGATATTGAGGCATTGAACAATGGGCTAGATCAAATGGACTTGACTGATGTACAGAGAGACTTTCGCACCAAAGAAGCTAAATACACATTCTTTTCAAATGCACATGCAACATTTTCAAAGAGAGACCATATGATATGACACAAAAGAAGCCTCAACAAATTCAAGAAAATTGAAATCAATCATATCAGGCATTTTCTCCATCCACAAGAGACTGAATATAGAAACCAACCTCAAGAAAAAAAAAACCCCAGAACACTCAAAATCACAGAGATTGAATAGCATGCTATTAAAAATGCATGCATCAAGAATGAGATTAGGGATGAAATCAAAACATTTCTGGAAACAAATGAAAATGAACTCACAACATCCCAAAACTTATGGCACACAGTGAAGGTAGTCCTGACAGGGAAGTTCATAGGGATACAGGGCTATGTAAAGAAACATTTCAAACAAACAACCTAACCCTATAACTACAAGATCTCGAGGAACATAAAAAAAGACAGCCCAGAGCACATAGAAGGAAGGAAAAAATCAATATCAGAGCAGAATTAAATGACATAGAGACTAAAAGCACAATTCTAAAGATCAATAAATTCTGGAGCTGGTTCTTTGACAAGATAAACAAAATCAACAGCCTTTAAACAGACTTACCAAGAAAAAAAGAAAGAGGACCTAAGTAAACACAATCAGAAATGAAAGAGGAAAGATTACAGTTGCTACAACAGAAATACAAAAGATTTTAAGAAATTACTATGAAGATCTATATGCCAAGAAACCTGTAAACCAAGGCGAAATGGGAAAATTCTAGAAAAATATAAACTTCCCAAACTCAGTGAAGAAGAAGCAGAAAGTCTGAACAGAACAATAAGAGCTGATGAAATTGAAGCAGTAATGAAAAAAATCCCAACAAAAGCCAAGGACCTTATGTTTTCACAGTAGAATTCTACAAAGCATTTAAGGAAGAGTTAACTCTTAACCTTAACATACTCTTCCAAAAAATGGAAGAAGATAAAAGACTCCCAAACTCTTTTTATGAAGCCAGCATCATCCTAATCCCAAAATCAGATAAAGACAAAACAATGAAAGAAACCTTGAGGCCAATATCCCTGGTTAACATAGATGTTAAAATCCTCAACAAAATATTGTCAAACTACATCCAGCAATACATTAAAAACACCATAAACTATACCATGATAACATGGGATTCATCCCAGCAATGCAAGGATGGTACAATATTCCCAAATCAGTAAACATAATGCATCATATAAACAAAATGAAACAAAAATATCACACAAAGATATCAATAGATGTGGAAAAAGCATTTGATAAGGTATAGCACACATTTATGATAAAAACACTCAGCAAAGTGAGAGTAAATGGAGCATGCCTCAATATAATAAAGACTATACTAAAAACTTACAGCCAACATCATACTAAATGGGCAGAAACTAAGAGCATTGCCACTAAGATCAGGAACAAGACAAGGATGTCTGATTTCACCATGCCTATTCAACATAGTATTTGAAGTCTTAGCCACAGCAATCAGAAAAGAAAAACAAATAAAAGGCACCCAAATTGGAAAGGAAGAAGCAAAACTGTCATTGTTTGTAGATGACATGATAGTGTACATAGAAAATCCTATACACTCCATCCCCCCAAAAAAACTTGAGCTAATAAATGAATTTGGAAAAGCAGTGGTATCCAAAGTCTATATTCAGAAATCAAAGCCATTTTTGTACACCATGAAATATCAGAAACAGAAATCAGGAAAAAAATTCCCATTTGATATAGCAAAAAGAAAAATAAAGTACCTAACAATAAACCTAACCAAGGAGGTAAAACACCTGTACTCAGGAAACCACACAACACTGAAGAAAGAAATTAAAGAAGATACAAACAAATGTAAGCATGTACCCTGCTCATGGATTGGAAGAATTAACATTAACAAAATGTCCATACTACCCAGAGCAATGTATAGATTCAATGCAATACCTATTAAAGTACCAAGGTCATATTTCAAAGGCATAAAATAAACACTTCAGAAATTTGTATGGAACCATAAATGACCCCATATAGGTGCAAAAAATCTTGAGAAAGAAGAACAAAGTAGGATGTATCACAATACCTGATATCAAATTATACCACAAGGACATTCTAATCAAGATGGCCTGATAGGGGCATAAGAGCAGGCAGATAGACCCATGGAAGAGAACTGAAATCCCAGAAATAAACCCACGTGTCTATGGTCAATTAATATTTGACAAAGGGAGCAGAAACATGGAATGGGGTAAAAATTGACTCTTCAACAAATGGTGTTGGGAGACCTAGACAGCTACATACAAAAAGAAAAAAGAAACATGATTCTAAGAGAAGATGGTGGCAAGGTAAGTAGAAGCAGAGTCCACTTTGACCAGCACATGGGTGACACACTTAGTGGATCTTCTGAAGAAAAGACCAAACAACCAACAGTATTCCAGAATACATGAAGATTGGAGACAAAAAATTATAGAAGACATTAAAAAATCAGACAGTGAGGCAATAATACTGAGAGCAGAGAAAAGACTAGAATTAGATCCAAACAGGAGTCATCCCAAAAATAGAGACAGTGAGACAAATTTCACTTTGCTATTCCAGAGAACTGACAAGGTAGGAGTGGTGAACACCAGTATACCTACTGGAAAAGGAAACCCACCAACAAAGGAACCACCAACAGATAACAACAGAAGAAGGTGAAGGAGGGGTTGGAAGCCACACTATCCTCAATCCAGGACCAATCTGGAAACACAGCTAATGGGTGGAGAAACTACCCACAACAAACAACTTAAAAAGAGTGAGGGAGAATCCTCAAAACCTTGTACACAGAGAAGAATCACCTTCAGCACAACCTGTCCACAACTGCACAACAGAATACAAGACATGGTGGACAGACTGATGCTCTGTTAACTAGCTGGAGGGAAGGACCCACCAAAGACCCAACAACAATCGAAACCCAAAGACATACGCAGAGCCAACATAAATGACATCCCAAGATGAGGGTTAGGGTTGACAACCCAAGGACAACCCAAGGAGACTGCACCACTGAATCTCACAGGTATTCTACCATAGAAGTTCACATCATAAACCCAGGGAGTTAGAATAGATCAATTTAAGAAGCAGAGGCTAACGAGCAGAGTCTCACAAACAGTGGGAAGACAAAGGAACAATCACCATGTGAAAAAAGGAGGAAACCTCAGAAAGAATGCTAAATGAAAGAGAGGCAAGTCAACTATCAGATATTGAGCTCAAAGCAATGGTTATTAGGAAGCTCAATGAGCTCACAGAAAATTACCAGAAACTACAGAGACACGAAAATGAACTCAATGCAAACTGTATGAACAAGAAAAAGGAAATAGAAACTATCAACAGGGACCAAGAGGAAATGAAGAATACAATTTCTAAATTGGAAAACACAGTAGAAGGAATCAAAACCAGGGTTGATGAAGCAGAGAATTGAGTCAGTGAGTTGGAGGACACAGTAGAAAAAAACACCCAGAAAGAGCAAGAAAAGGAAAAGAGGCTCAGAAAGAATGAAGAGAGATTAACGGAAATGAAGGACAACATGAAACATAATAATATCTGTATAATAAGGATTTCAGTAGGAGGAGAAGAGGAAGGAATAGAAAACCTGTTTGAAAAAGTAATCATCAAAAACTTCCTTAATCTGATGAGAGAAAAGGTCACACAAATCCAGGAAACACAGAGAGTCCCAATCAAGAGGGACACAAAGAGGACCATTTCAAGACACATCATAACTAAAATGGCAAAATTCCAAGACAAAGAGAGAATCTTAAAGGCAGCAAGGGAGAAACAGGAAGTGACATACAAGGAAGCACCAATAAGGTTAGCAGCTGACTTCTCAATGGAAATGCTCCAAGCCAGAAGAGAATGGCAAGAAATATTCCAAGTAATGAAAATCAAAGGCCTGAAACCAATGCTACTTTACATAGAAAGGATCTCAATCAAGATACAAGGCCAAATAAGGAGCTTCCCAGACAAAAGAAGTTTAAAAGAATACACCTCCATGAAACCAGCTCTGTAAGGGATGCCAAAGGGACTGCTTTAAGGTAATGAATGAAAAGAGAGAGAGAGAGAGGACACAAGTACCAAAAATTGCAGTGAATAAGTATCTATCAATAATAACCTTAAATGTAGCTGTCCAGCTCTCCCAACACCATTTGATGAAGGGGCTATTTTTACTTCATTTCATTTGCTGCCCCCTTTGTCAAATATTAATTGACTGTAGAGATGTGCATTTACTTCTGGGCTCTCTGTTCTGTTACATTGGTCTATGTGCCAGCTTTTATGCAAGTACCAGGCTGTTTTGATTACAGTGGCCTTGTAATTCAGTTTGGTATCAAGTATTGTGATCCCTCCTACTTTGCTGTTCTTTCTCACAATTCCAGCAGCTATTTGGGGTCATTTTTGTTCCATATAAATTTTTGAAGTGTTTGTTCTATGTTTGTGAAATATTCCATTGGTGCTTTAATGGGTATTGCATTGAATCTGTAAATTGCTTTGGGTAGTATGGGCATTTTCATTATGTTATTTTTTCTGATCCATGAACATGGTATATGTTTCCATGTGTTTCTGTCCTACTTGCTTTCTTTCTTCAGCGTTGTGTAGTTTTCTGAGTACAGTTCTTTTACCTCCATGGTCAGGTTTATTCCTAGGTATTTTATTTTTCTTGTTGTTATATCAAATGGGATTTTTTTTCTTGATTTCTTCTGCTGCTGTTTCATTGTTGGTACACAAAAATGCCATTGATTTCTGGTAAATAAATGATCAAAAATTATGGTACATTTACACAATGGAATTCTATGCAGCAGAAAGAAAGAAGGAGTGCCTACCCTTTGTGGCAGCATAGATGAAACTGGAAAGCATTATGCTAAGTAAAATAAGCCAGGCAGTGAAAGACAAATACCATATGATCTCACCTTTAACAGGAACTTAGTCAACAAAACGAACAAACAAGCAAAATATAACCAAAGACACTGAAATAGAGAACAGGCTGACAGTGACCATAGCGGGAGGGGAGGGAATTTGAGGGGAAAATGGTGAAGGATTTACAGTTACAAATATAAAGGACACATGGACAAAAACAAAGGCAGGGAGGGAGCAGTGCTGGGGTGGGCTGGGATGGGAGTAAAATGCAGAACACTGTACTTGAACAACAATTAAAATTTAAAAAAGAAAAAAAAAAACCTTAAATGTAAATGGGTTAAATACTCCAATCAAAAGACATAGAATAGCTGAATGAATAACAAAGCATGACCCACACATATGCTGCCTACAAGAGATCCACCTCAAGATAAAAGACCTACACAGACTAAAAGTGAAGGGCTGGAAACAAATTTTCCAGGAAAACAGACAGGAAAAAAAAAGCCAGGGTAGTAATATTTGTATCAGACAAAAGTCTTCCAGAAAAGGGCCATAAAGAGAGACCCAGAAGGTCACTTCATAATACTCAAGGGAAGAATCCACCAAGAAGACATAAACATTGTAAATATATATGCACCCAACATAGGCGCACCCAAATACATAAAGAAAATCTTGTAGGACTTCAAGAAAGATATTGACAACAACACAATTATGGTAGGGGATTTTAATATTTCTCTGTCAAAAATGGACAGATATTCCAAACAAAGTATCAACAAAGATATTGTGGCATTGAACAATACCCTTGATGAAATGGACTTTACTGATATATACAGAGCCCTTCATCCCAGAGAAGCTAAATACACATTCTTCTCAAATGCATATGGAACATTTTCAAAGATAGAACACACGATAGGACACAAAACAAGCCTCAACAAATTTAAGAAAACTGAACTCATATCAAGCATTCTCTCCAATCACAAGGGACTGAAATTAGAAACTAACCTCAAGGGAAAAAAAAACAGAACATTCAAAATCCTGGATATCAAATAGCATGCTATTAAAAAATGCATGGGTGAAGAGTGAAATTAGGGAAGAAATCTAAAAGTTTCTGGAAACAAGTGAAAATGAACTCACAACAACCCAAAACTTATGGGACACAGTGAAGGCAGTCCTAAGAGGGAAGTTCATAAGGATACAAGCCTACCTAACAAAGATAGAAACATTTCAAACAAACAAAGTAACCCTACACCTAGAGGAACTCAAGGAACAACAACAAACACAGCCCAGAACAAATAGTAGGAAGGGAATAATGGAGATCAGAGCAGAATTAAGTGACATAGAGACTAAAAGCCCTATTCTAAGGATCAATGAAGCCAGGAGCTGGTTCTTTAAAAAGACAAAGAAAACCGACAAGCCTTTATGGAGACTCATCAAGAAATAGGGAGGACCTATGTAAACACAATCAGAAATGAAAGAGGAGAGATTACAACTGATACCACAGAAATACAAAGGACTATAAGAAATTACAACAAAGAACTGTATGCCCCCAAAATTTAAAACCTAGGAGAAATGGACAAATTTCTAAAAAATGTATAATCTTCCAAAGCTTAATGAAGAAGATGCAATAAAGTCTGAACAGACCAATAACACCAGACAAAATTCAAGCAGTAATCAAAAACTCCAGACACATAAAATCCCTGGACCAGATGGTTTCACAAGAGAATTCTACAAAGCATTTAAGGAAGTGCTAACCACTATCCTTCACAGATTATTCCAAAAAATCCAAGAATATGGAAGACCCCAAAACATTTTTTATATAACCAACATTATGTTAATCCCAAATCCAGAGAAAGACAGAACAAAGAAAGAAACCTTCAGGCCAACATTGCTGATAAATATAGATGTTGAAATCCTCAATGAGATATTGTCAAACCGCATCCAGCAATACATTAAAACCACCATACACCATGACCAAGTGAGATTCATTCCATGGATGCAAGGATGGTACAATATTCGAAAATCAATAAATGTAATACATCACATAAACAAAAGTAAAAGCAAGAGTCTCATGATCATATCAATATATTCAGAAAAATCATTTGGTAAGTGACAGCACCCATTTATAACAAAAACACTCAGCAAACTGGAAATAGAGGGAACATTCCTCAACATAATAAAGGCCATATATCAGAGACCTACAGCCAACATCATACCCAATGCACAGAAACTAAGATCTTTCCAATAAGACCAGGAACCAGACAAGGTTGTCCACTTTCACCACTTCTACTCTACATAATATTGGAAGTTTTAGCCATAGCAATCAGACCAGAAAAGGAAATAAAAGGCATCCAAATTGGAAAGGAGGAAACAAAACTGTCATTGTTTTCAGAGGCATGATAGTGTACATAGAAAATCCTGTAGACTTGTTCAGCTACTGCTGCTATGGCAACCACTGCTCTTGTGGACTCAGTTCATACTGCTCATACTGTTGATGTTCTCTTAACTAATACTACTTTAGAAATGATCCAACAGGCCCAGATAGATCAAGAGATCCTGACTTGCCTTTCTGCTGTTGAATCAGCACTCGATTGGATCAACAAACGCCAGGACGCACTGGTAACCCATCAACACCTGACCCGTGACCTTGGGTTCTCTAGACTGTGCATCACATTGATACAATGGAATTCAAACCAGCATGCTTGGAGTGATTTACAGCATCACCTAAGAGGGGCTTTTTATACCAACTTAAAGGGACAAATTGATAAATTGCAGCTAGAGCTGCATCGGCAGCTGCAGGACATTCAATGTTTAACCAAATAGGATGTTTTTCTGACACTTAATGAAAATATTAGTTGGCTGAATCCCAGAGCATGGTTTGACGGACTTAATTTGAGAATTTGGGTTTTTGGAGCTGCTGGTTGTTTACTGATTATAATAATTCTTTGTGTACTTCAATGTACTTGCAAATTGTTCTCCCCGGGTCGTATAAGAGACCAGCATGTAGCAACCTTTATGGGACCTTTAGCAGTCCTAACTAAGAACAAGAGAGGAGATATGAAAAACCACTCTGCCAAACGTGGAAATGCAACTCAACACCCATGTAGGAAACCAGTGGGGGATGAGTCAGTGTGCAGAACCACACCCATAAAGAAAACCTTCCATGGGAAATCAGGCCTGCATTATACTCAGGCTACCTTGTGACTTGCCCTTCCTGAAATCTGTGCTATTTCTCCCCCAAATTTAAATGTAACCAGACCTGTTACTTTTGTTATCCCCTTGTATTTGTAAGATATTTTCTTAGACTGAATTTAGGAGCCTGGGTCTTGGCAACCTCTGGACTCTCCTTTTGCTTTAATCTTTACTTGTGCCTTATGATGTATATAGATGTTGCTCTTCTTGTGATTTGCATTTGAAAATAGTAGGTTTCACAGGCTTAACAACAACAATTCGGTTTTAATAACAAAAAGGGGAAGGTGTTAGGGTCCACCCTGCCTGGTCTCAGGAAGCTGTAACCCCCTGTGGCTAAGGCTGAGTGGGAGACCTCCAGAGCAGGAGACACTAAGGAGACAAAGCTTATTTCACTGGCAGGATTGCTGCCTGCTCCTTGCCTGACTCCCATTGCTTGGTCAGATAGGCAATGATGGGTAACAATTCTTTAAAGAGAATGAATCTAAGACAGACACAATCACCTGGGAAGGCCTTCAGGGAAGAGATTCAGGGGGCTGTGGAAGCGAAAGGGTGATTGACATTACCCTTTTCCCCTCGGCTTTGACAAAGCCTGAGTCCTTGTTCTGGCTGTGAGAAATCCAAATCTCCCAGCTACCTTTGTCTCCTCTACCTGACTCAGGCTTGTGGAAATAACAGAGGTGGTGCAGTCCAGACCAAAGTCAGTGGACCCCCAGGGTTATTAGACCTGGGGCATAGAACATGCAAGATCATGTGAGACCTGTTTGCTGAGGATGCTCTTGAATATGAAGGTACGGGCAGGAAAGGAAACTAGCTTTTAGGTCCTATAGTTTTTTTAATGAAAAACTCCAACTCAGCGTGACCCTGTCAGCCCTTTGAAAGGTCTCCATTCATTTGATCTTCCATGCCAGACTGTAATGAACAAACTGTATCTGTATTCTTAATAAAAGCCTGCTTGGGTGGGAAGGTGGGGTGCTCTCCACTAGAGAAAGTGGCCATGCTGTTCCTATTTCTCCACAGAACTCAGTAGTGCATGTGTATTTCTCTTGCATGATGAGCAGCTGCAGCATTCACGGTCACAGCGGGCCGATGGCTGCAACATAGACTCCCCTAAAACACTGTTAAAACTAATAAATGAATTTGGGGAAATCAGTAGGATAAAAAGTCAATATCAAGAAATCAAAGGCATTTTTGTATACCAACAATGAAAATCAGAAGCAGAAATCAAGAAAAAAAATCCCATTTGATATAGCAACAAGAAAGCTAAAATACCTAGGAATAAACCTAACCAAGGCAGTAGAAGAACTGTACTCAGAAAACTACACATCACTGAAGAAAGAAATCAAGATGACACAAACAGATGGAAACATATACCATGTTCATGGATCAGAAGAATTCACATAATAAAAATGTCCATACTACCCAAAGCAATTTACAGATTTAATGCAATACTTATTAAAACACCAATGGAATATTTCACAGACATAGAACGAACACTTCAAAAATTTATATGGACCCATAAATGACCCTGAATAGCTGTTGGAATTGTGAGAAAGAACAAAATAGGATGTATCAGAATACCTGATATCAAACTATACTACAAGGACACTCTAATCAAGATGGCCTGATAGTGGCATAAAAACAGACAGATAGACCCATGTAACAGAACAGAGAGCCCAGAAATAAACCCAAGTGTCTAATTTTAATTAATATTCAATAAAGGAGGCAGCAGCATACAATGGAGTAAAAATAGCCTCTTCAATAAATGGTGGTGGGAGACCTGAAAAGCTACATGCAAAAAAATGAAACTCCATCATCTACTTACACCATACACCAAAATAAATTCAAGGTGGATAAAAGATTTAAATTTAAGTCATGACACCATTAAAGTCCTAGAGGAGAACATAGGCAGGAAAATTTCAGATATTTCAAGCAGAAATATTTTCACTGATATGTCCCCATGAGCAAGGGACATAAAGGAAAGAATAAACAAATGGTATCTCATCAAAATAAAAAGTCTTTGCATGGCTAAAGAAAACAGTATTAAAATAAAAAGAGAACCAAGCATATGGGAAAACAAATTTGCCAATGATATCTTAGACAAGGGTTTAATCTCCAAAATATTTAAAGAACTCACACAACTTCACTCTAATAAGACAAACAACTCAGTTTAAAAGTGGACAAAGACTTGAACAGACACTTCTCCAAGGAGGAAATATAGAGAGTCCAGAGACACATGAAAAGATGCTCAGTATCATTAGCTATCAGAGAGATGGAAATTAAAACCACAATGAGATACCACCTCACACCTGTCAGAATGGCCATCATAAACAAAGCAACACACAACAAGTGTTGGAGAGGTTGTGGAGAAAAAGGAACCCTAGTGTATTGTTGTTGGGATTGCAGACTGGTACAACCACTATGGAAAACAGTATGGAACTTCCTCAGAAAACTAAAAATGGAGCTGCCTTTAGACCCAGCAATTCCAGTGCAAGGATTATATCCTAAGAACCCTGAAACACCAATACAAAAGAACCTATGAACCCCAGTGTTCAAAGTAGCAGAATTTACAATAGCCAAGTGCTGGAAGCAACCTAGGTGCCCATCAGTAAATGAATGGATCAAAAAACTATGGTACATTTACACAATGGAATTCTGTGTAGCAGAAAGAAAGAAGGAGCTTCTACCCTTTGAGACAGCATGGATGGAACTGGAAAGCATTATGCTAAGTGAAGTGAGGCAGGCATTTGAAGACAAATACCATATTATCTCACCTTTAACAGGAACCTAATCAGAACAACAAACAAAGAAGCAAATACAACCAAAGACACTGAAATAGACAACAGGCTGGCAATGACCAGAGGGGAGAGGGGAGGGAATTTCAGGGGAAAATGGTGAAGGACTTTCAGGAACAAGTATAAAGGACACATGGACAATACAAATGGGAGGGGGAAAATGGGAGGGAGGTGGGGAGGGCTGAATGGGGTAAAAGGCAAAAAACTGTACTTGAACAACAATTAAAATAAAAATTAAAAAAGTTAAACGTGATCACCAACTTACTCCATACAGAAAAATAAGTTCAAGGTGGATAAAAGATTTAAATTTAAGTTGTGACACCATAAAGTCCTTCAGAAGAGCATAGGCAGGAAAATCCCAGATATTCCATGCAGCAATATTTTCACCAATACCTCCCATTAGAGCAAGGGATATAAAGGAAGGAATAAGCAAATGGGACCTCACCAACATAAAAAGCTTCTGCATTGGGAAAGAAAGCTGCATTAAAAGGAAAAGGGAACCAGCCATATGGGAAAACATATTCCCCAATGACACCTGGGGCAAAAGTAGGATCTCCAAAATATATAAAGGACTCACATGACTCCACTCCAGGAAGACAAACCACCAAATTAATAAATAGGCAGAAGACTTGAACAGACACTTCTCCAAGGAGAACATATAGAGGGCCCAGAGACATATGGAAGGGTGCTCAGCATCACTAGCCATCAGAGAGATGTAAATTAAAACCACAATGAGATGTCACTTCACACCAGTCAGAAGGGCCATCATAAACCAATCAAGAAACAGCAACTGTTGGAGAGGATGTGGAGAAAAGTGAACCCTAGTGCACTGTTAGTGGGAAAGCAGGCTGGTGCTGCCACCTGGAAAACAGTGTGGAATTTCCTCTGAAAACTAAAAATTAAACTGTCTTTTGACCCAGCAATTCCACTGCTGGGATTATATCCTAAGAATCCTGAAACACCAATCCATTGGAACCTAGGCACCCCAATGTTCATAGCAGCACAATTTACAATAGCCAAATGCTGGAAGCAACCTAAGTGCTCACCAGTAAATGAATGGATCAAAAAACTATGATACATTTTCACAATGGAGTACTGTACATCAGAAAGAAAGAAGAAGCTCCTAGTCTTTGTGACAGCATGGATGGAAATTGAGAGCATTATAAGAAGTGAAATAAGGCAGGTAGTGAGAGGCAAATACCACATGATCTCACCTTAAAGTGGAACCTAGTCAACAAAACAAATAAGCAAGCAAAATATCACCAGATACATTGAAATTAAAAACAATCAGACATAAACCAGAGGGGAGGTGGAAGGGTATAATGAGTTGAAAGTAGGGAGAGGTTTTCAGGAACTACTATAAAGGACACATGGACAAAACCAAGGGGGTGTTAAGTCAGGAGAGGGAAATGGGGATGGCTGGGGGTGCAATGGAGACAACTGTACTTGAACAATTAAAAAATGAAAATAAAAATATAATGAAAATGAGGAGTCTGGCTCCTGGTTGAAAAGTTAGGCTTCCGTTTTTAAGAACTGACCATAGATAGTTGCATAGGTTTTTTTCTGGCAGATCTCACAAAGAATGCTGTTCTCCCCACACCAGATTTGTTACACAACCACTAATTTGAACTATATGAAGGAAATTTAAGTCAAGGAATCAGGATCTCCCAGGTAGCCATAGCTCCTACACATAGCTGTACTCCTAACCCAGTTGCCTCCATTTGGGGTCCTCTTTACCAGGTGCCTTTGGCTGAGGGCCTTCCTCATGTGCTTCTGCTGAAATCTCCTTGGTGGTCATGGTGGGAGTGGGCATGATGGAGAGGGAAGGAAAATTAAAGACACATTTTCCCCTATTTAAATCACTGTTCCTTGCACTCTTAGTAATTCTCCTTCTCATATATCCAAGCTCCTGGGTCCATAAAACTGTAGGAATATTTTGTTCAGGGCTCCTTCCACAGTTAAGACAATTCTCAGGTCTGTGTCCATCCATGTTACTCTATACTGGTACTGGTTTGTGTGCAAAAATGTAATAGAGGAGATTCAGCACTTTCCCCACTTCAGCTTTTTGTTTATCCAAGTGATTTAATGCTTTAGTGTATAATTTTGATAATTATACCTTAATATACCAACATTTTGACTTGTTGTCTTAAGCAGCTACTCTGACACCTGGCAGATCAGCTTTCTCTGAAATTCAAATGGGCTTCTGATAAGTTGGTATAGTGAGCCAGGCAGTCGATTAACCACAATGCCTTTATGGAAAAGTAAAAATCCTGAAGATCCCATGCAGTACCTTTGGGAGTTATCAATGGAGCCTTCAGGGCTTATAAAGGTGATCTTAGATTATCTGCAAGAGTCTGAATGCCCCATGGGGCATTTTGCCAGCCATTCATATGAGTCTTGGGGAATGCCAGAGGAAGCCACAAGGCATTCTTAGAAGTAGTTAGCAGATATTTTAATGTAAACTTTTCATTGCTGAGGGGCGATATTTGGCCCTCTTGGCTGATCCCGCCTGGTTGGTAAGATCAGTGATCAAACAGAGAATTCCAAAGAAAAATAGGGAAGCAATATCCTAGCCAGTGCTTAGGGTTCTCCAAGGATGTAAGCAGAGATGGGGGTGGAAAGTCTTACATAAGCTGAATAACTCTAAGTATGTCTCTGGTGCCAATAAACACCCTGCAGTTAACAAGTTGTTGAAATTTTAAGAGAAAAAAAGTGTAATACCCTTTGAGATTGCTTTTCCCAACAGTCCTGAAGAGAACTTAGAAACTTAATTAAATCCCTCCAGAAGTAAAAGTAATAAAAGGAGGTTGGAACAGCACTGGGGTATGTTACTACAAAACCCCTCCTTCATAGTGTCCTTACAACATCTCTTTCCATAATAACAGAAAGCAAACAGCAATAGGAACAGCAGCTGCAGCCTTCTAGTTGCCACCCCCTGAAGGGAAACACAGGCTCTGCTTGAAGAGGCCCATCCTACATGTCCCCAGGAATCCTAGCCAGGAAACAGCTGTCCACCCCAGCCAGTTGCTTATTCCATTCTCTTCTCCTCCTTCTCCCTGTCTAGAAAACTTGTGGCCAAATCCAAGCAGATGGCCCTAATGAGATCTACACATCAGCAGCCCATGAAATGAACATAAATCTCTTTTCCTTCTACTCTTTTTCTGTGTACATGGGGATAGATCAAAATGTCCACAAGATTTTGTCTAGACCTCTCAGCTCTATTTCTAAAAAAATTAATCAAGGTATAATTAACATATAACATTATATTAGTTTTAAAAGTATGATATAATGATTTAATATTTATATACATTATGAAACAATCACCACAATGTTTAGTAAACATTTGTCACCTTACAGAGTTAAAACATTTCTTGTGATAAGAAATTTTAAGATTTATTTTCTAAGCTAACTTAAAATATGCAATATAGTACTGTTAATTGTCATCACCATCTGTATATTATATTCCAATGACATATTTACTTTATAACTGGAAGTTAGTACATTTAGACTCTCTTAATCCATTTGGCCCACCCTCCACACACTTTCTCTGGCAACCATCAATCTGCTCTTTGTATCTATGAGCTTATTTCTTTGTTTTAATTATTTTTGTTTTTATATTCCAAATGTAAATGAAATCTAACTGCATTTGTTTTTCTCTGCCTGATTTATACCACTTAGCCTAATGCCTTAAAAATCCCTCCATGTTGTTGCATATGATAAGATTTCGTGATTTCGTTTTTATGGCTGAATATATTTCACTCTATATCACATCTTTATAGTTGGCTTGTTTCCTATTGTAAATAGTGTTGCAATGAATATGGAGCTACATATATCTTTTAGAGTTAGTGTTTTCATTTTGTTTGGATAAATTCCCAGAAGTGGAATCGCTGGGTCATAAGGCAGTTCTACTTTTGGTGTTTTGAGGAACTACCAGTGTTTAGAAACTGCACCATTTATATTCTCAGCAACTGTGCATGAGTGTTCCATTTCCTACATATCCTCACCAACACTTGTTATTTCTACAAAAACAGCAGTTTGTAAAGTATAAAAATACATATGGTCCTATGAGCCCAAAATAAGCCCTGCTGGCCACTGGAGTCAGGCAATCTGAAGGTGTCCTCTGGGAGGCAATTGCAAAAACTGGGACTCCAGACAAGTATATAAGCTCTTTTCTGACAGATACTGGTTAGCTGTAGCAAAGCGAGGGGAAAGCACAAAGATGACATCTATAGGTTTTTGTTCCCTGAAATAATTTCTTAGGCCACTAGATATGTGTCAATCCAGAAGCTTATCCTTTAGACCAAAACTCTAGGTTAAGAAAATGGGCCTTTTTCACAGAAAGACTAAGGCTGCATTTCAGTTTACTATCTGTGAAGTGTCCTTAGGATGGAAGCTTGCCAAGAATTGTCTCTTCAACTATTATAGTTCTATGGGACCCAGGAAGCAAGTTCCCCTTGCCTCCAGAGCCAAGGGATAAAGGAGGCAAGAGGAATCTCCTTTTTTCTCTCCCTGGGTGATACCTGCAAAAATTAGGACACCAGAAACCCTTCAGTCAGGTACTAATGTTCTGGAGTGTGGCAGAAAGAGAGTATGAAGGTGATGCCCACAAGCTATAGTGAGGCAGTGGGGTAGCATAAAGTTGGCACCAACTGGAAAAAGAAAGAACAGAAAAAATGAAAAAAATAGTGCTTTCTGGCTAGAGCAAGGAGAAGGGAGAACATGAAGATGGCACCACCAGTCTCTGTCCCCAAAGAGTGTTCCAGCAGGCTCTTATGTGTATGTTAAATTTGATGTCTGCCCCTCAGGCTAATGCTTTAATAAACATAAATGTGCTTCTTTCACTTAAAGTCTGAGCATGATCAGCTGCCTCTGAGCTTGGCCCTGGGGTAGGTAAGCCAGAGAGTACAAGCCCTTTAAGAGCTGGTTTTTAGATTGCTACAGTGGGTCTCACGGACATGGCCCCATTAATTTTCATATTGGGGTGTTTCAAGAGCTTGTCTCTCAGATGCAAGTCTCAAAAGTTGGTTTGCCTAATGTAGGGTTCAAACCCTTCACCCTTCAGGTTGAAGCTGTAGGTTTTGAGTTCCCTCCCAATGGTGGGTTGCCATGCCGATGGCGAAGTTTACGGTGAGTTTGGGTCTCACACTTTCCTATCCACTTTGATGTGATTTTCTTCACATTTTCCAGATATGTAGTCATCATTCAGCCAGACTTTAGGGTTTTTTTTTTCAGAGGAAAATAGCTGTAGATTTGGTGTGTCTATGGGAGAGGATGAATTCTAGATCTTCCTACACCACTCTCTTGAACCAGAACCTGATCTTTCAGCTTTAAAAAAACAAATAAGCCTACGGATAAAGCCAATGTGTCTGTGTCCCAAGATGAGACTGGAGTTCCTATGCAAAGGTTAAAATTCAATAGAGAGGTAAAAAATTAAACTCCTTGTCCTTGTAGGTATTGTTTCATAGGTGACTGTGGTCCCCAAAATCTCTGAGAAGAAATTGGAGTAGAAAGCCACCAAGCTGGACTATGGGTTAGTCCCTTAGAACTCCTACAAATCTCTATTTTTATGGCCTACACTAATTAATGAATTAATGTATTATTGATATTGATATACTGCCTCTGAAAACCCCTGCTAACCTTTTTCCTGAATCACTAATAGGAGTTTCTACAACTAGGGCCATGTTGAAAACTGTAAATCTGTGCTTCAGGGGTTATAGCTAATGAACTTCACATTTGATCAGGCCATTGGAAAGCCTCAGATTCATATAGAAAACAGCCTCCTTGTGGGATAGAGACATTTAAATAAGAATCACTTCTTCTAATAAGCTTTTTGTTACTCATGTTGATATCCACCAAACAGGCCCCTAAAACTGATGAAGGAAAGCATAATCAATGAGCAGGCTGAGTTTGTCAGCTAAATACTGAAACTGAAGTGTTCTCTGCCCTACAGCAAATAGATGTGTGATAGATCACCTCCTGAGTACATAAAATGATGGCCTGTAGGAATTCAAATCTAATCCTAGACTTGGTCTTCATATGTGGGCTTCCGTTGCTATCAGAAAATGCTAAAGCAGCATGGTAAAGCTGTTACATCTGCCAAACTCTGGTCAAGGCTGAAAGTGCTGTACAGGAATACTTTCCAAAGCCAGTGAGGCAGGATAAAATATGTTAATCACATTGAGCTTCTGGTCTCATCTAGAGGGTTTCACTGGATCCTGACTTCTGGCTTAGTCATTACTGTGTATTCCACTGACTTCATCCACTTTATCCAGGACCTACAAAACCACATTTGTTTCCTGTTCAGGTTTCCTGAACACATTGCATCTAATAATGGCTCCAGACAGGTGACCCTAAATACACATCAGTGAACCCAACCATGGGGTATATGATTCCATCTCAGTGCCTCATATTACTCCAAAGCCACAGAAGTGATTAGACAATTTAAAGGACAATTAAAGGACAGGCCTAGCTGCTGATGAGATGGGGCAATATAATGCCAGCTTGAACCACATAAGCCAGATTAGTTCTCTGGGGTATCAACCCAGCAATTTCACAAACAGACACTATTATATGTGCCATATGTTTGATTAAACTGTCTGCAATTTTCCTTCACTGTATACTCTTCTGTTATAATATTGACAACTTGGTCTGTGTGGTAGACTTTGCAAAGATATTCCACATCCTCCTACCCTTTTCTAAAGACCCAAATATATGGGACATTGATATATCTGTTAAACATTTACTAGTTTGTTACAAAAGATACGACTCAGGAATACTAAAGTTGAACACCAAGGTAGTTGTGTAGAGCTACTATGCCCTCTCCAGGGCATTTCATCTTCCTAGTACATGGATGTGTTCACCAACCCAGAAGCTTCCTACATCCTATTGTTTAGGGATTTTCAATGGAGATTTAATTATGTAGGTATAATTGATCAAATCATTTTCCATTAGTGATTGAAGTCAATCTACAACCTCTCTCCCCTTCATAGAAATTAGCACATGAGGCTGAGGTTCTAATCCTCTAATCATGCCTTGGTTTAGAGAGAGAGAGAGACCAGCCCCAGTCCAGAAGCTATCTAAGGTCTAGCCAAGAGTCACCTTATTAGCATAAACTAAAATGTGGTTGAAAAGAGCTTGCCATGAGTACAGAAGAAAACTTCAATCATTCGTCACTCAGAAAATTCCAAAAGTTTTAGTATATTGGTGCCAGGAACTTTACACACACACAATGTTATACATATATGTGTTTATGTATATGTATATATTCCATTATACAATACTTGTGAAACTTGTTTCTTCATGATTTGCTCAAGCCAAATCTTTTATGTTTTAGATATATTACTGTCATTTGTTGAAGAAATGCTGCTGTTCTCCTGAAACACTGTGGTTGAGTGGGTTAAGCAATATTCATTTCATCATGGGAAATTCAGATCACATGAGTGTTTGGTGGCTCACGGTCAAACGTTTTTATAGAGTTCAGGATCAAACAAGAAGCCAATATTAAAAGTACAGTGATGGAGATCCAATATGGTGATCAGTAGCTGAAAATTATACTCACCTCCACTCATACCAATCTGAAATTACAACTAAATTATGGAAAAATCAACTTGAATAACCAACTGAAGACTAGCTAAACAGAAGTCTTATAACCAAGGATTTACAGAAGCTACATCAAGAATGTTCAGATGGTCCTAGCTGGTGTGGCTCAGTGTACTGAGTGCTGGCCTGTGAACCAAAGAGTTGCTGTGATTCAATTCCCAGTCAGGGGACATGCCTGAGTTGCAGGCCAGATTCCAAGCTGGGGGCATGCGAGAGGCAACCACACATTAATGTTTCTCTCTTTCTCCTTCCCTTCCCTTCACTCTATAAATAAATAAATAAAATCTTGGGGATGGGGGAGAATGGTAGGATGGGTGGAGATGCAAAACAGTCTGGCTCCATACCCATGTCCAGAAGTTGAGAATCCAGAGGGATACCTCAGCTGCAAAAGTCCACTCTGAGGAGTGAAGAGTAACAAACCCATGCAGGCCCCCCAGCACAGGATGATGGCAGAGGCAGGAGAAGGAGTCCACATTACATCTGGCTGAGAAAATCAGCAAAGAGTCTTATAGAAACCCAGGCACTTTCTTAAAGAGCCAATAGACAAAATCTCATTCATGGCCACTTACCCTGGGATCCACTGCAAAGAAGGTAGCTCAGAGCAGATTGGAATTATACAGGGAAGGACTGGGTAGTGTGACTATAGGGAGAAAACTGGTGGGACAGCTGCCAAGGTCCCTGTGCTGAGTACCTTTCACACATTGGCCACAGATGCCATCTTTCCTGGGTCAAGCACACCCCTCTATATGTTACCAGCTTGGGGAAATGCACTAGCCCCACCCTCCCAATCCCTCCAATCCAATTTCCTGTGGCCCCAACCTGATGAGTTCATACCGTGAGAAGTCTTTTATTTGTGGCTAGCCTAGGCCACAGTACCACAGGTATGGGCCCTCTGTGATGACTTTCTTGGAAGACTCTCAAGAAGGTCCTGGCAGGCTCAGGGTGACAGAGATCAACACAGATAGACTGAGGTGTGTGCCTCAATGGTGGTGGCTATTTTTCTATTGCAAAACTCATCAGTGCCGCCATTCCTGCACAGATCCCTTCATGCACTCAGATGAATATGGGTCTGTTTTAGCCTGATGAACTCTATTGACTTCACCCTGATGACTCCCTGAGACTCTGCTCTACTGCAAAGGCCCAAAGGTGCTTGACAGGTTGTGGATGGCTTTGGTGTACCCTGAGACTTTTGCTGAGTGGTCTCACATCTAGGACTGGCACCAAGATAGAACCTGTATCAACCTGATGAACCCCATTCGCACCTGCCTGGAAACAAACTGAGAATTTGCATTGCTCAACATACATGTTACCAGAAGTTCTTTTGTTGACTAAACCTAACAGGAGGTTGGGAGGCAGAGATGAATTGTAGGGTGTCTTTCACCTTTTCCTGACCAGATCTGGCTCAATGCTGGTGAGATCCAGGCTTGGTATGCAGCTTGACCCCTCCCACATACACCTAGCTAGGCACAGCTGAGGCAGACACAAAGAGAAGATCACTTTGTAACTACAAACTGGTCACAGGCAGAACCTGACATTGAATTGTATGGGAGTCAATCCCAAAGAACCCTAGAACCAACACATCCAGTGGTGGACTTCAGACCACATCTGAACATGACCCAATTAGCTCTATGTGCAACACACCCAAAGGAAAATTTTAGCAGATACCAGACACCCCTGGGGTGAGTTCTACTTCATGGGGTCAGTCTCCACATGGCAGCTTGTACACTGTGATCAAGGTCAATGCTCATAGTCAGCCAACCTGATTATCAACTCTATGCATAGACAAGCCAGCAGCAATCAAGGATCACCTATAACAAGAGGGATCACATAACCCACACAAAGAACAATCTTCTAGCACCTAACTCAAGTGATCAGAAAATCTGTGCCATTGAGCTCCTACTATGCCATTGAACATAGTAGGCTCCACAGGATGGCTACTATTGTATATAAGGCCAACCTAGCAAGGCTAGGAGATATAGAAGATCTACCTAATACACAGAGACAAATATTAAAGAAGCAGCCAAAGCAAGGAGACAAAGAAACATGCTACAGATAAAATAACAGATGAAATCCCCAGAAAAAGAACTAAAAGAAATGGGGGCAAGAAATCTACCAAATGCAGAGGGAGAATTAATGAACTCAATAAGAACTTAAATAAAGAGAGAGTGAGAATAAGAAGACACAGAACTAATAAAAGCAACCAGTCAGAAATGAGGAATAAAACATTTGAAATGAAAAATACACTATACAAAATCAAACAACAGCAAAATAAATGAAATTGAGAGTCCAATCAGTGATTTTGAAGTCAAGGTAGCAGAAAATATCCAATCAAAGCAGCAAAGAGAAAAATAGAATTAAAAACATGGAATAGTTTAGGGGGCTTTTGGGACAACATCAAGCATAACATCATTCATATCATATGGGAACCAGAAGGAGAAGAGAGAGCAAGGGATTGAGAACCTATTTAAAAATAAGGACTGAAAACTCACCTAACCTGCTGAAGTAAAAGACACACAACTCAGGGAAGTGTAGAGAGTCCCCCAAAAGATGAACTCAGTGAGGACCACACACAGACATATTGCAAATAATATGGTAAAGGTTAAACCTAAAAATAGCTACAAAAAGACACTTAATTACCTACATGGGAAATCCCATAAAACTGTCAGCTGGTTTCATGACAGAAACATGAAAACTTACAAGGTATTGACATGAAATATTCAAAGTGATGAAAAGAAAAGACCTCCAACCAAACTATGTAAGGAGACTATCATTTAAAATGGGAGGAGAAATAAAAAGCTTCCTAAACAACAACAAAAAAAGTTTATGGAATTCATTACCACCAAACCATTATTACAAGAGATATTAAAGAGACTTCATTAAGAAACAGAAAGAATAAAAAAGGAACATGATTATAAACAATGAAGTGGCCATTGAAGCAGTAATCAAAAAACTCCTAACACACAAAAGCCCTGGACCAGATGGTTTCACAAGAGAATTTCACAAAGCATTTAAAGAAGAGCTAACCCCTATCCTTCACAGACTATTCCAAAAAATCCAAAAGGAAGAAAGACACTGAAACATTTTTAATGAGGGCAGCATCTTCCTAATTCCAAAACCATTTAAAAACATAACAAAGAAAGAAAACTTCAGGCCAATATCACTTGTGGACATAGACACTAAAATCCCCCCCTCCAAAATATTGGCAAACCGCATCTGGCAATACAGTAAAAGATCATACATTATGATCAAGTGGGGTTTATCTCAGGGATGCAAGGATCATATAATATTCACAAATCAATAAATGTAATACATAACATAAACAAAAGCAAAGACAAAAATCACATGACAACATCAATAGATGTGGAAAAAAGCATTTGAGAAGGTAAAGCACCCATTTATGATAAAAACACTCAGCAAACTGGGAATAGAGGGAGTGTTCCTCAACATGATAAACACCATATATGAGAGACCTACAACCAACATCATACTCAATGGGCAAAAACTAAAAACTTTCCCACTAAGATCAAGACAAGGATGGGAAAAAACGAAAAACTTTCCCACTAAGAACAAGACAAGGATGTCCGCTTTCACCACTCTTATTCAACATAGAATTGGAAATCCTAGCCACAGCAATCAGACAAGAAAACCAAATGAAAAACATCCAAATTGGACAAGAGGAAACAAAACTGTCATTTTTTAGATGACATGATAGTGTACATACAAAATCCTATAGAATCCAACAAAAAACTACTCAACCTAATAAATGAATTTGGAAAAACAGCGGGATACAAAGTCAATATTCAGAAATCAAAGGCATTTTCCTATACCAACAATGAAATATTAAAAACAGAAATCAGGAAAAATTCCCACTTGATATAGTAGCAAGAAAAATAAAATACCTAGAAATAAACCTAACCATGGAGGTAAAAGACCTGTACTCAGAAAACTACACAACACTGAAAAAAGAAATTAAGGAAGACACAAAGAAACAGAAGCATATACCATGTTCAGGCCTTGGGAGAATTAACATCATCAAAATGTCCATACTACCCCAAGTAATTTATGGATTCAACCCAATCCCTTTAAAGTACCAATGACATATTTCACAGGTATAGACCAAACATTTCAAAAATTTATATGGAACCATAAACAACAACAATCCCAAATAGGTGCAGCAATTTTGAGAAAGAAGAACCATGTTGTTGGGATCTCCACATCTATCATCAAACATTACAAGTCCACAATAATCAAAGGGTCTTGTACTGGCATAAGAACAGCCACATAGATCAATGGAACAGAATAGAGAGTCCAGCAATAAACCCAAGTCTCTATGGTAAATTAATATTAGATAAAGGAAGCAGAAGCAAAATATGGAATGAAAATAAGCTCTTCAACAAATGGTATTGGGGGAGCTGAACAGCTACCTGCAAAAAAAAAAAAAAAATGAAACTCGATCATCAATTTACACCACACAGAAAAATAAATTCAAAGTGGATAAAAAAACTTAAATATAAGCTGTGATACCATAAAAGTCCTAGAGGAAAACATAGGCAGGACAATCTCAGATATTCCATGCAGCAATATTTTCACTGATATGTCCCCTAAAGCAAGGGGCATAAAGGAAAGAATGAACAAATAGGACTTCATCAAAATAAAAAGCTTCTGCACACCTAAAAAGACAGCATTAAAATGAAAAGAGAACCAACCATATGGGAAAACATATTTGCCAATGATACCTCAGACAGGGGTTTGATGTCCAAAACATATAAAGAACTCACACAAGTCCACTCCAGGAAGACAAACAACACAATTTAAAAAATGGACAAAAGACTGAAAGAGACATTTCTCTAAGGAGGGCATACAAAGGTTCCAGATACATTTGAAAACATGCTCAGCATCACTAGCCATCAGAGAGATGAAAATTAAAACCACAATGAGATACCACTTCACACTGGTGAAAATGGCCATCATAAATAAAGCAACAAACAACACATGTTGGAAAGGATGGGAGAAAAAGGAACACTAGTGCACTATTGGTGGGAATGCAGACTGGTGCTGCCACTGTGGAAAACAGTATGGAATTTCCTCAAAAAACTAAAAATGGACATGCCTTTTGACCCAACAATTCCACTGCTAGGAGTATATCCTAAAGATCCTGACACACCAATCCAAAAGAACCTATGCACCCCAATGTTTACAGCAGCACAATTTACAACAGCCAAGTGCAGGCAGCAATCTATGTGCCCACTAGTAAATGAGTGGATGAAAAAAACTATGTACATTTACACAATGAAATACTATGCAGCAGAAAGAAAGAAGGAGCTCCTGCCCTTTGTGACAGCATGGATGGAACTGGAGAACATTATGCTAAGTGAAATAACCCAGGTCATGAAAGACAAATACCATATGATCTAACCTTTAACAGGAACCTAATCAACAAGATAAACAAGCAAGCCAAATATAACCAGGAACATTGACATTAAGAACAGACAGTAACCAGAAGGGAGATGCAGGGGTGGGGGGGGGGATAATGGGAGGAAAATGGTGAAGGGTTTTCAGGAACAAGTATAAAGGATACATGGACAAATCCAAGGGGGGTGGAATCAGGGGAGGGAGGTGTGGATGGCTGTGGGGAGAGGTGGAGGGAAAAGGCAGACAACTGTACTTGAACAACAATAAAACAAATAAAATGGGAAAAAAAGAATAAATTGGTGAGGTAGATAACTTAGGGTGTCACCCTGGTATGACAACATTGCGAGTTTGATACCCAGTCAGGACACATACAAGAAACAACTAATGAATGCATATGTAAGTGGAACAATAAATTAATGTTTCTCTCTCTCATCAATAAACAAAAAGGAATAAAATGACAATAAATTTGTACCTATCAAGAATCACTCTCTGCAAATGGATTAAATACTCCAATTAAAAAAAAAAACACAGGTAGCTGAATAGATGAGAAAATTATCCATTTTCAGAATGGATAGACACACTTCAGAATGAAAGACACACAAACACTAGAAGTAAAGGAATGGAAAAAAAGATATTTCATGGAAATGGGAACAAAAATAACTTGGATAAAAATACTTATATGACAGAATGTACTTTAAAAAAAACACCATAATAAGAGACAAAGAAGGTAATCACATAATGACAAAGGGATAAATTTAACAAGAGGATGCAACCTTTGTAAACTCTTATGCACACAACTTAAGAACACCTAAATATAAAAAGCAAATATTAATGGACATGAACAAAGAGAGTAATAATAATACAGTCACAGTAGTGTATTTTAACACCAAATTGACATCAATGGATGTATTTTCCAGACACAAATCAACAAGGAATTGGCAGCCTTAAATGATAGACTAGACCAGATTAATTTACCTTGCATTTTCAAAGCATTCCACCACAAAGAAATAGACTATGCATTCTTTTCAACTGCACATAGAACATTTTCTAGGATAGACCACATATGAGAAAACAAAACAAATCTCAATATATTTAAAGAGATTGAAATCATGTCAAGCATCTTCTCTGAATACAATGATATGGAACTAGAAGTCAACTACAAGATATAATCTGAAAAACACACAAAGACATGGAAGATAAATAACATGTTACTAAACAATGAAGGGGTAAACAATGAGGTCCATGAAGAAATAAAAACATACCTTGAGGCAAATGAAAATGAAATCATTGCAACCCAAAATCAATGGGATACAGCAAAAGCATTCTTTTTCTTAAGATTTTATCTATTTATTTTTAGAGAGAGGAGAAGGGATAGAGAAAAAGGAAGAGAGAGACATCATTGTGTGGTAACCTCACATGCACCCCCTACTGGCGACCTGGCTTGCAACCCACGCACATAGCCTGATTGGGAATCAATCTGAGACCCTTTCGTTCACAGGTCCATGCTTAATCCACTGAGCTACACCAGTTAGGGCAGCAAAAACATACTTAAGAGAGAATTTTTTAGCATTACACACCTATCTCAAGAAACAAGAAAAATCTCAAATAAAAAAATATAACCTTACACTAAAGGAACTTGAAAAAGAACAACAAAGCTCAAAGTGACTAGAAGGAAGAAAATAACAAAGATCAAAGCAAAAATAAATGAAATACAATCTAAAAACAAAACAAAACAAAAAATAACAATGAAACCATGAATTGGTTTTTTGAGAAAGCAAACAAGATTGATGAACCTTAATCAGATTCATTAAAAACAACAAAGAAGAGATGACCCAAATAATTAAAATCAGAAATGAAAGAGAAGTTACAACTGACACTACAAAAATACAAAGGATTATAAGAAAGGGGGAGGGTTTTGAAGAACAACTAGAAAAGACACATGGAAAAAACCAAAGGAGGGTGGAATCAAGGGAGAGAGGTGGGGATGGCTGGGGTGGGAGGGAGTGGTGGGGTGTAAATCCAGACAACCATACTTGAACAACAATAAAATAATTTTTAAAATATCTAATAGACATAATAAAAATGTGATAATTAAAAAAAGAGAAAGTATTATGAACTGTATGCCAACCAAGTGGACAACCTGGAAGAAATATATAATCCCTATAAACATACAACCTTCCAAAACTGAATAAAGAAGCAGAAAATCTGAACAGAAAAAATACATGTAATGAAATTGAAGCAATAATCAAAAAACACCCAAAAAGCAAAAGTGTTAACCCTGTAGGCTTCACTGGTAAGTTTTACTAAACATTCAAAGAAGAACTAACACACATCCTTTTCAAACTCTTTCAAAATTTTTAGAAGATGGTAAGATTCCCAAGCTTAATTTATGAGTCCAGCATTATCTTAATACCAAAACCAGATAAAGGCACTACAAAGAAAGAGAATTATAGGCTAATATCTTTGATGAACATGGATGCAAATATCCTGAAGAAAATATTAGCAAACCTAATTCAGCAATAGATTTAAAAGATCATATAACATGATCAGTGATATTTATTCCTGTGATGCAAAGTTGGTATGACATCTACAAATCAATTAACATGATACATCCACATAAACGAAATAAATAAAATTAATATGATCATATCAATAGATGTAGAAAAATTTGAAAAAATTCAGCACCCATTTATGATACAATTTCTCAGCAAAGTAAGATGAGAGGGAATATATATTTTCATAACTTAAGTCATTTATGAAAAACCTACAGCTAACCTCATACTCGATGGGGAACAACTACAACCATTTCCCTTAAGGTAGGGAACAAAACAGGGATGCCCAATTTCATCACTCTTATTCAACATAGTACTAGAAGTCTTAGTCACAGCATTTCCATAAGAAGAAGAATTACAGGCATCCAAATTGAAAATGAAAATATAAAATTGTCATTATTTGCAGATAACTTGATGCTGTATATAGACAATCCTAAAGATTCCACACACACACCCATACACAAATACTGGAAGTGATAAAAAATAAGTAAAGTAGCAGGATAAAAAATAAATATCCAGAAATCAGTTTTAATTTTATATACCAGTAATGAACGATCTGAAAGAAAAACTAAGAAAACAATCCCATTTACAATTGCATCAAAAATAAAAAATAAAATGCCTAGAAATAATTGTAGCCTAGGAGGTAGAAGAACTGTACTTGGAAAGTTTTAAGACACTTAAGAAATTGAAGATACAATAATGGAATCATCTACCATGTTCATGGATAGGAACAATTAACATCAATTAAAATGTCCATACTACCCAAAATAATCTATAGATTCAATGCTATTGCTATCAAACTACCAATGGTGTATTTCACTGATCTATAACATGTAATCCACAAATTTATATGGAACCACAAAAATTGCTGAAAAGCCACAACAATCTTGAGAAATTAAGAACAAATTGGATGACATCAGGTTACATGATATCAAACTACACCACAGGGTTATTTTAATCAAGACAGCTTGGTTCTGTCATAGAAACAGACATGTAGATCAATGGAATAGAATAGAGAGCCCAGAATTAAACCTATAACTATATGGTCAATTAATATTTTTGCAATTATAGAATCTACCTTTCATTTTTATTTATCTTTTTTTATTTTTTTATTGTTGTTTCAGTACAGTTTCCATTTTCCTACCTGCACTTCTCCCCCTATCCACCACCACCACCCACCCTCAATATTACCCTCCTTTGGCTTTGTCCATGGGTCCTTTATACATGTTCCTTAATGACTCTTCCCCATCTTCCCTGCAGTGTCCCTTCCCCGTTCCCTCTGTTTAATATCAGTTTGTTCTTTATTTCAATGTCTCTGGTTATATTTTGCTTGATTTTCTTCACAAAGAAAGCAAGAACATAAATGAGGTAAAGACAGATTATTCAATAAATGATGTTGTGAAAATTGGATAGATGAATGCAAAAAATGAAGCCAGACCACCTTCTTACACCATATACAAGAATAAAGTCAAAATATATCAAGGATTTAAATCTAAGATCAAAACAGTAAAACTCATCAAAGAAAATATAAGAAGTAAAATCTCCATAATTTCTCATAGCAACAGTTTTTGACATATCTCCTCAAGCCAGGCAAAGAAAACTATAGATGAAGAAATGATACTATGCCAAACTAAAAAGACTTTGCACAGCAAAGGAAACCATCAGCAAAAGGAAAAGACAGCCTATTGAATGAGATAAGATTTTCACCAATGATATATCCCATAAGGGGTCAATATCCAAAAGTTATAAAAAAATCTCATTCAACTCAACATCACAAAAAAACCCCACAAACAATCCAATTAAAATATTGGCAGAGTCCTTGAATAGACACTCCTCCAAAGAGGATGTGCAAATGGCTCATAGACATATGAAAATGTGCTCAACATCACTAACCATCAGAGAAATGGAAATTAAAACCACAATGAGATATCACTTCACAACTTTCAGAATTGCTATTATCAATAAATCCACAAGCAAGTGTTGGCAAGGATGTGGAGAAAAGGGAACCCTCATGTACTGTTGGTGGGAATGCAGATTGATGCAGCCACTGTGGAAAGCAATAAAGAGGCCTCTCAAATACTGAAACTGGAAGTACCTTATGACACAGTGATTCCACTTCAGAGTGTATATCCAAAGAAACTCAAAACACTAATTTAAAGAATATATGCACCCCTATGTTCCTCACAGCATTCTCATACTCAAGCTATGGAAGCAGCCCAAGTGTCCATTTCATTGATTTTTCATCTATATCTATATCTATGTCTATATCTATCTATATCTATATCTATATCTAATCTATATCTAATCTATATCTATATCATCTATATCTATCTATATCTATAGCTATAGATGTATATGTACACACATAGATAGATAGATGATAGATAGATGATAGATAGATGATAGATAGATAGATAGATTATAGATAGATATGAATACTACCCTGCCATTAAAAAAGAATGAAATTTTACCACTTGCTACACCATGGATTGACCTAGAGGATATTATGCTAAGTGAAATAAGTCAGTCAGAGAAAGACAAATACTGTATGATTTCACTTATATGTGGAATCCAAAGGACAAAATAAAAGAGCAAACAACATTGATACAGACTCATAGATACAGAGAACAGACTGATGGTTGCCAGAAGATAGGGAAGTTGGAGGGCTGGGTGAAAATGGTGAAGGGTTGGGAATTACAAATTTGTAGTTAAAAGTAATCATGGTGATATAAAGTAGAGCATAATGAATACAGTCAATAATATTGTAATAAATATGCATGATGCAATGTGGATATTGGCAATATCAGGGGGAACAGTTTGTAAGGTATATGATTGTCTAACCGCTATACTGTGTACCTGAAACTAAGACAAAATAATAGTGAATGTAAAATGTAATTGAAAAAATTTTAAAAAATATTTTGATGAAGGAAAATCTCCCAGTGAACAGGACTTCAAGCAGTGTACATGGTTCTTCATTTTATCTGGGAAGAAACTTAAACAAATATTTGCATCTATCCTAATTCTTAGACATGTATTAATGTTTGCCTGGACAATTGGGGACATAGAAAGAACATGATTGGAAAGTAGACAATAAGGAGATCTGCAGAAGAGATATGTGTGTGTAACTCTTCAAATTTACAAAAAACAAAAATGTATTTGAGTTCAACATGTAAGCTCACTAAAGATCAACATCAGCAAAGCAGAAAGTTTAACAACCAGTTGGATAATATGATGTCTTCTGTGGATGTCAATCAACTGCTTTTCCCAGATATTTCTGTTATTGCCAGGTGAGTTCATAAAGTGGCCATGCCAACTGGTATAAATTTATGCACAGCTTAGAAACATGGACCTCTACTCATCAAGATCAATGTGCTTATAGCTACATCAGATGCCAACAGGTATATACAAAAGTGACCCTATTCCTCAGGGCAATTAGCAAGGTACCCTATTTGAGCTTGATTACATCAAACTACTTCCATCATAGAAGAGTTGTTATTTTGTTCTCACAGGAACAGATACGAATTACAAAGGTGGCTTTGCCTTCCTAGCCCTCAATTCTTGTGCTAAAACTGTAATTCATGGACTTACAGATCACCTTACAGAATACCATCATGGTATTTTACATAGCACCTTTTCTGACCAAAAAACTCATTTCACACCAAAATAAACATGGCAATGTGCTGATATTCATGAAATTCACTGGTATGACCATGTCTCTCTGAACCTTGAGTAGCTGGCCTACAAGACAGTGGAATTACCTTTTGGTGACTGAGTTACAGGGTCAGGTAAATAAAAACACCTAGTAGGACAGGACAATAACCTCTGTGATGTGGTATATGCTCTAAATCAGCATTCAAATACCATGCTGCTTCTCCAATAGCCTGGATTCATGTGTTATGGAATCCAGAAGTGGAAATCTGTGGGTATTCTCATTACTCCTCTACTAATCCACTAGCACAAGCCTTTCTTCCTGTCACATTAAACTAGGCTTTCCTGCCTCAAAAGCATTAATTTTCAAATGGATGAATGTTTCCACTATGGGAGTAAATAATGATTCCCTTGAACTTATAGTTGATATTGCATCTGGCCACCTTAGGTTACAAATGCCACTGAGTCAGTAAGAAAATAGGGAGGTTAGAACACTAATTGGGGTGGTATATCCTGATTATCAACAGCAAATTTCACTGTTACATAAAATGAGGATTTGTAATGCAGGAATTTCCTAGGGATGTCTCTTAGTATTACTATATCCTGTAATCAAGTTAGTAAAAAAACTACAACAAGCATTACAAGCAGGTCTGCTGATGGCCCAGCCTTCCAGAAATGAGGAATTTAGTTGCTCCACCAAGCAAGGAACCTCTACCAGGTAAGATTCTTGCTGAGTATAATAAAAACACAGAGTGGGTACTGGAAGATGACAGTTGAAAATACCAATTATGATCACCAGACCAGTTGCACAAACCAGGAATGTAAGTTATCAATATTTTTTCCTTATTTTGATATAAATGTGTCTGTGCTCACATTAGCCATTTTCTTCTATTTTCCTTTTCCCCTATTCTTTCTTTTTACATAAAATGTGTTTATTATAGTTAATTTGATTTCAATGTACAAGCTACATTATGTTGTAGGGGATTAAGAGAAAAAAAATGAGTATCAACTAAGATGGATAAAAAATTTGTATCTCATTTTATGAAGATGGTTATCACGTTATGAATTGTACATGGAATAGTTGCATCATGACAGGTGAAAGCAAGTCTTTGCTCTTTCCTTTACTTGTAAGCATGCATGGGTGCCAAGTTGACAAGGGCTGGACTATGAAAGCTCTGTCCCATATCAATTTGGCTAAGAAAAACTACATTTCCTAGAATTAATTGCATGCTTCCAGTTAGAGTTGGTCCCCAAAAAAATTTTGCCTAAGGTTTGGAAAGCAGAAATGAAATAGTAGTTATGTTTCACTCTTGAAAGGATGATGTAGGTCAAGAGCCCTGTTGTGAATCACACATTTTTGTGCAACTGCTGGTTCCCCTTGATGATAATGGCAGCAGCCAGACTCACAGCCTAAGCTACTAGGGTCACATTCCTCTGACTTCTCTAATTTATGAACCAGGTACAAAAGGGACTTTGTTGCAAGAGTTCTACTTCTCCCACAGGTCATTCATGACAGCAAACTTAAGCTTGAAAGTAGACAAGATCTTACATGGGTTCCAATGTGAAAAAGGCAATCTATAGCTTCCATCTTTTTTTCAGGTTGCCATTTCCCCTACATTTCCCTAGTTCACATTCACTCTTCCTTCCTGGCCAAGTATATTGTGCATTGAGGATTAGCATCCACAACCAAAGAAACAGCTGAACCAATATCATTTTACCAGTTATCATAGTAGTGTGAAGTCAGATCTCTATTATAATTCCCTTTTTCCAGAGAAAAAAAAATGTGAAGGACCCTAAGAAAGGACAAGGGCATTTTGAAAGGTTCAAGTGAAAACTCTCATACTCAGAGAGTTTTGATGTCCACCTTAAGTCTTACCACCTTCTTTCCTGAAAAAAGCCCACCCACTGTGACCCCTTTTGATTCTTTCAGCTATGCAGTTTATAGTTAATATATTAAATATAAAGATACTTTAGTTATAGGCCCACTTACATTCATGTTGGGAACCGCCCTGCCTGGTATCAGAAGCTGTAACCCCCCGCCAAGGCTAAGGCTCAGAGAATGACCTTGGAGCTGTAAACCACCAAGGAGACAGGCTTATCTCCCTGGCAGGAGCACTGCCTCTGCTACGTCATCGATAACTGGCCCCCAGTGCTTGGTCGATTAGCCAATGATGGGTAAGATTCCCCAAGGGAGGAACAACCTAAGACAGGCACAATAACATGGGAGGCCCCCAAGAAAGGACTTTGGGGGCTAAAGCAAAAGGGGGTGATGGACCCTTGATCCTCGGCTTTGACATAGCCTGAGTCCTCATTGTCTGTGAGAAAATCTCCTTATCTTTTGGTTGCCTTAGTTCCTTTGCTCCACCTAAGGCTGAAACAATGACAGGGTGGTGCAGCTCTGTGCTGGAAAGAGCAGGTTCCCCGGGTGATCAGGCCTAAGAAAGAATATGTAAAATCCTGTGAAACCTGCTTTGTTTATAATGCTCTCAATTGAATGATAAGGGTCCAAGGAAGAAGTAAGTTTGTTCCTTAAAGTTTTACAGCTGTTTGACCCTGACTCAAAATAGGCCCTCATACTTCCTTGTTATCTATTGTTTGATCCTTACTTCCTGGCAATGAGTAATGAGCTTTACCTGAATTCTTATGCAAAGGAACCCAATAAAAAACCTCTCCAGAGGGGGAACGGGGCGCTCCCCACTAGAGAGAGTGGCCATTCCATTCCTACTTCCCCACAGGACCTGGTTGTCTCTGTGTATGTTTTTCTCATGTGTTGACGAGACATCTGCAGCATTCTGTGCTCACTGCAGGCCAGTGAGCACGCATCACATTCAGCTTTTTCTTGCAGTCAAATTTTGAGCCTCTTATTTTCCAGGAGTGTGCCACCTCTTTCTCAGCCCATGACAATATTTTTGACCAATGGTATAGAGGAGGCAGTAAAGACAGCATGGTTTGGTCCTTTCAGATCCCCTCATCAGGGCCTTTGACTTTCTTTGTCATTAGTAAATTAAACTTCTGTTGTCATGTTGCCACACAAGCTGAATAGAATGGAAGCAATCCTGTCTCTTTTTTTAAATCCTCATCAGAGTATATATTTTATTATTGATTAGAGAGGGTGTGGAGAGAAAAAGAGAGAGAAATGAGAGAGAAACATTGATGGGGCTATCTTCCATATGTTCTTCCTCAGGGAATCTAACCCACAACCTAGGTATGTGTCCTACCTGGGAATTGAACACACAACCTTTTAGTGCATGGAATGACTGTGCAAACAACAGGGCCACCCGGCCAAGGCAGCAATCCTTTCTTAAATACAGAATAAAGATAATAAATTGTATTTGGAGACTTTCTTGACTCTTCCACCAATTTGTGTGACCTTTGGCAAGCCAATTAGGTACTCTGGGCCATAGATTTTCTCCATGTCTGGTTACTTACTTGTTAATATTTTTTTGACAAGTCCATGCTTCCTTATTAAGATAGAACCTGAGACATTATTAAATACTTTGAAATTGGTTTGAAGTGATAAAAGGGATTTATCAGTATTGTTTTTCTAAAATGTTATATTTCTTAATTAATTTGTTATGTGCCTTTTCCTAAAATATTTTAGTCACAAAATATTTTGATTTTTAGAATAAATATGGAAAATTGTTTAATTTCTTCATCATTTTAAGAATTTTTTACACTTGATCTTTTGGTCAGGGTTTCTAAATGCAACAGGAAACCTTAGTTTACTCAGATCATCCTAGGAAGCCTGTCTTTTTAATGTCTTTTACAGTTGCTTTTGAATGTGTCTTCCTTTATGTATTCATTCTTTGTGAGCTTGATGTGAATTGGGCAGCATTTATTAAACATCTTCCAGCTCCTGTTTTTAACACTCTTCAAACCTCTATGTTGACTTAATAAGTTTTTTGTTAAGCAGCTTTAATAATGCTAATATATCCAAAGTCTTTTCTTTCTCTATTCTTGAAGAGTTTTGCCAATGCTAAGATCTTATGTATACATTTTTTAATGAATCTGTCACTACTGATATGAGATATCCCTACGTGAAAATGCTACAGATCACAGTTATATTGGAATACTGAAGTTTTGCTGACAATGGTGGACTGAAATGTACAGGACTTGTGTGGGTTTAAAGGGTAGACCAGGACTCTAAGGTCTCAAAGATATGGGTGATTGTGAACAGGTGAGAACCAAAGTGTCTTGATCACTCATTAAACACTGGTCATAACCACTTCTCATCAAATGAGCTTAGAGCTTATGACAACGGAAGTGGACCTTTGTTGACACTTCTTAGCTCTGCCATCTGTCACCAGCCATCTAATTCTTGCCAGCCTTGCCCAACAACTCAGGGACAGACTGGGTGAGTTACTGCTCCAGCTGCACCCTGCCCTTCCTGTTTTGGTGCCTATGAAACCCCAGTGGCACAGTGTTGTTCCCTCTGAGGTCATATTCTTTACCACCCCCTCAGCATCCCAGACACCCCTGCTGACAGCATACTGTCAGCTTCAGTCTCCTCAGGAGATGCCATCTTTGCTGCCATCTTCACCATGGTCATCACAATGACCCAGTTACCACTCAAGTCCAGGCATGGTCTGGTGTGTCCATCCTGCCATGTCTATCACACACTTGCAATACCTGGCTCGAAATGTCCAGCACAAAGCTTATGAGGTGGCAGACCCCTATCCTAGTCTTGTGAGGTTCCCCATGGTTATTGCAGAAGGGTTATATGGACATGACAGGGTTGCAGCCCTTCTGGCTTCCCAAGTAGTCTCAAAACCCCTTCAGGAAGCAGAGAGTTGGTAAGTTGCCACACAGCTGACAGTTAAGAAAGACAGACCAACATAGAAGGAGAAGAGGGTGAGGTGGGGACACAAAGAAGATGACAAAAGGGAGGAAGAGGAACAAGACAATGCGTAGGAAGATAATCATGAAAGGGAAAGCCCCAATGAAGATATACAGGAAGAAGGTGCTGAAGTTATAGTTGAGGCCTGTGGGTTCTCCATGGTTTTGGTCACAGGTTTCTGGGATCTGGTCCGTTCCCTCTATGCCATATCCATTATAATGACCACAACTTGGTTCACCCTAAAGCAGGTAGCGTGGTGGTCAGGCACGATCCCTGGAAGCCTGAGAATTTGGGAGGAGGGACTATACCTTGGGAGGACAAGGACTAGGAAGAGGGAGCAGAGAACTGGAAAGGTAAGAACCTGACAGAGGATTGTCCCCCTAAGTGCCCAAGGAACCAGCAGAGGAAGCTGTATGCCAGAAGGCAGAGAAAACAAAAGGGCCTTGGGTCCAGGAGGGAAAATCTCTGATTGATACAGATGTATGCTATCAGGTGGGAGCCTTTGCAACTGAGGGGTTGAAGCTGACAAGTGGCAGCAAAGTCCCCAGGCCCTTATAGGCCCCACTGGGGCATCCAGTTCAAAGACAGCCAGTGCTCAGCACTTACCTTTAGCAGTTAAGCCGTGGGTCAAAGCTTTCAAACTCTTCAGACAGTATACACCAGTAAAAGCCCAATTCTATAAAGACTTTTATGATCTTGTGGAAAGGTATGCTGCCTTCTGCCAACCTCTGATGAGAGATATGAGATGACAAGTGCAGTTCAGGAACCCATAGAAGTTGCATGTCAGTGTGAAGTGGTTGTTCAAGTAGGAGCTTGGAAGGAAATGGAAAGAGAGCCAGAAAGAAAAGGGTAAACAAATGTGATACCTCCCTTATCATTGATGGTTTTTAAAATGTAAACATTCTTATGAGAAAATAATGAACTCATACTAGAGCACTTGAAAGACATAAATATTAATTTTTTAAGATTTGAGGAACCAATGAGATTCACTATAGAAATGGTCTTTAAGTCAAATGAATATTTTTTCAATTAACTTCTGATGAAAACAGTTAATGCCATCGAACACCAATTATTCTGATCCCTTCTCCAAAGAATCAGAAATAGTCAGCAGCACACAGTGCGAGATCTACTAAAAAGAGGGGAGCAATGTCAGTGTGAGAATTAGCAAGCTGTACAAATTTCAGGGGCAAGAAAGTGATGTATCAAACACTAGGAAGGTGCCAAATTATTCTTTCTTCACCTTTCATCCTCCTGACTCTCCCAAGGGTAGAATGTTAGATGCTGCCACTAATTATAAATTGAGCTATTTTTTCTGTGAAGTTCTCAACCCAAAGTCTGTATTAGTCTTCACTAATGAAGTTAATGAATATAAGTATAAAAACTCTGATGATAATATTTGACAAAGGAGGCAAAAACATACAACAGGGTAGAGACAGTCTATTTAATAAGTTGTGTTGGGAAAATTGGACAGAAACGTGCAAAAAATGAAATGGACCACCCTCTCATATCATATACAAGGATAAACTCAAAATGGATTAAGACTTAAACGTTAGACTCAAAACCATAAAAATCCTAGAAGAAAACATGCAGAAAAATCTCAGATATTTCTCGTAGCAATATGTTTGTAACATATCTCCTCTGGCAAGGGAAACAAAAAAAAATAAACAAATAGAACAACATCAAGCTAAAATGTTTTTGCACAGCAAAGGAAACAATCAACAAATGAAAAAGACAACTCACTGAAGGGGAGAATATAGTCACCAATAAACCTGATAAGAGCTTAATATCCAAAAGGTATAAGAATGTGTAAAACCCAACACTGAAAACAAACAATCCAAGTAAAAATGGACAGAGGACCTGAATAGACATATCTCCAAAGAGCACATACAGATGGCCAATAGACATATGAAAAGATGTTCAACATCACTAATCATCATAGAAATGCAAATTAAAACCACAATTAGATATCGCCCTATACCTGTCAGAATGGCTATCATCAATAAATCAACAAACAAGTTGGCAAGGATATGGGGAAAAGGGAACCCTTATGCACTGTTGGTGGCAATGCTGATTAGTGCAGCCACTGTGGAAAGCAGTATGGAGATACCTCAAAAATTAACAGTGGAATTGCCTTATGACCCAGTGATTCCACTTCTGAGAATCTATCCAAAGAAACCTGAAACACTAATTTGGAAACATATATGCACTGCTATGTTCATTGCAACATTATTTACAATAACCAAGATTTGGAAGCAACTCAAGAGTCCATCAGTACATTTATACAATTGAATACTGTTCGGCTGTTGTTGTTGTTGTTTTTTTTTTTTTTTTTTTTTAAAGAAACTCTTACCCTCTGCAACAGCATGGTTGAATCTGGAGAACATTATATTACATTAAATAAGCCAGTCAAAGTAAGACAAGTACCATATGATTTCACTCATATGGAATCCAATGAACAAAATGAACTAAAACACAAAATAGAGACAGAGCCATAGACAGCAGGCTGACAGCTGTCACGGGGGAGGTGATTGAGGGGTTGGGTAAGGGGTGCAGTGGAGAGATTGAGTAAAAAGAAAAAAAGAAAAGAAAAAAAACTCATGGACACAGACAATATCAGGGTGATTGCCAGGAGTGGGGGGTGTGGGGTAGGTGGAGAAGGGTATAGGGGATAAATGGTGATGGAAGGAGCCTGGACTTGGGGTGGTGAGCACACAGTACAGTGTATAGATGATGTGTTGTGGATTTATGCACTTGAAACCTATAATTTTGTTTGTCAGTATTATCCCAATAGATTCAATAAAATGGGAAAAAAACTCTGATGTTAACACCCAATAAGCTGAAGATGGGGAAGAGAAAGAACATGAAAATGGAGAATTAGAAGAAAGATTAGTATATTCAATAGGATCCTACACAGTGCTTCTTGTGAGACTCCAGGTTGATTATGACCAAATCATTTCTGTCATGCACATGTATATCCTTACATGATCTTGGCAAACTGAATAATAAAAAAAATTTGTTTAAAATTTTATAAATCAGTTTTAGTGCTAATAATATACATATATACTAGATTATACAGAATGCAGCATGTCCTGAATTTTACTTTTACAGGCACACATTGTTTATGTAACTATAAGACTTCTACAAGTGGGACATTTATGAGACCTGGTAGCTGATACCATATTTTTTTTAGAACACAGTTGTTAGAACAAATGGAAAAAGCCACTATAATATGCACTAGATAGGCCTTCATCATTTGGTGGCCACTTATTTGTGGTCTCTTGTACTAACTGTGAGACAGTACCTTTGAGGCTGTGACTTCCTAAAAATAGTAAAAAGTTAAGATTTGCATGTAGGACCACATTTAATGATCAATGAATATGTATTCATTCATTTTAAGAGTTTGGCATTTTGCATAACAGTAACAAGAATATAAAATTAGTCATAGTGAGATTTTGATTATCACTGAGTTAATTTACTTTACATTTCATCTGTCCTTCCCCCCTTTTTTCCTTTCTGTTTTTACATGGAAGGTCTTGGAGGTTTTGGTTTATGGAAAAAAGCTCAGGCTTTAAAGGGGAAGACATACTCATATCCCTGAATGGTTTCCTTCCCCAAGCATTTTTTTGTTTGATGTGCCTAACAATATCAAATGATTCTTTTAGACCCTGATGCCCAAGTATTTGTGTTACAGGAGGAGAATTGTGTTGTTTTCTCTTGTTGAGACAACAAACATATATAGGATTGCCTATTTTTACATTTAGAAAGTCACTGCTTTATTTTAATTGTATTCAATTATTAATGTTCTTTTATTTCTTTTTACAGTTCGATGGCCTAGAACAGGGGTGTCAAACTCATTTTCACCAGGGGCCACATCGGCCTCACAGTTGCCTTTAAAGGGCTGAATGTAATTTTAGGACTGTATAAATGTAACCACTCCTTAACTAGGGACAAGGAGCTCGGTGTTGCCACCTAGCAGAAACAAGGTGCCTGACCAGATAAAACAAGGTGGAGGGCCAGAATCAGCCTGTGGGCCTTGTGTTTGCCACCTGTGGCCTAGAAAGACATGGATGAAGAAGAAACAAGAAATTTGTTCTTCACAAATTTGAGAATTTCTGATTTTCAGTAGTCTGTGGGAAATTTTCTCAATGCTGGTTTTGTTTCTAAGTTTATCATCCAAAAAGTAACATTGACTGTTATCTGACTTTTACATCTTTCAGATATCTTTGACAGCATTTGCTCAGGTCAAAATAAAAACTGGCTTGAAATAAATGAGTTGCTGTCTTTTTACAGAAATAACACTGTCTTAAATCTATCTTTATATCTTTTTGTTTGGGCCCACCTTAAGTTATTTTATTGTATCCTTAAATTAATTAAAACATAAAGTTATACATAATTTATGTAAAGAGGAATGTAAGTATAGCCCCCATTGCACATTATTGAAAAAACCTGATGGATGACCTAACTTACCTAGAGACCAGATGGTATTGGGCTGATATGGCTTGTTAGCATCAGCCTCACCAGGGAATTTCTTAGAAATGCAAATTCTCAGGCTCCTCTCCAGACCAACTGAATCAGAAATTTTGAAGGTGAGCCAGAAATAAGAGTTTTACATGTCCTTCAAGTGGCTGAAATACACTAAAGTTTGAAAACCACTGGTTTGTTTTTCACTTATATGATGGCCATCCCTGGTACACTGACTTAAGACTATTTCCAGCTGGACTGAGGAAAAGACGAATTTTTAGGGGTGGAGATACAGAGAAAGACCTACAGATGCAAAGGTTGGGTGATAGCAATGAAAAATATGGATAAGGGAAAAAAGTTCCAAAAGTATACAAACTTTATGATGCCATGTATACACAATTTAAAACATTCAAAAACAATTGCCATAAATTGATTATGAGTAATCAATTTAGTCCATGTAGTAAACAGATCACATATGAATTATGGATGCATATATAGCATGCAGAAAGTCATTTATTGAAATGATAAACAACTTATGAGGACAGTGGTAATGTTTTGTGGAGAGAAAACAAAGACAATTTAATTGGGAAGCCTTATATAATGGGTCTCAAGCCTGCAAACAACCAAGAGTTCAATGTGTAGAGGTTAAAGGTATATGCACATTCAAAACCCATGCTCCATATTGTGGTGCGACCATTCAAGGCCGGACAGGTTCACTCAGGACTCGGGCAGATGGAAAAAAAAAATCAAGGAGCTGTGGGAATGCCTGACAAGCCTTTATTCAACAGTGTGATGATCCATGTGTGCCGCAAGCTGTGTGTTGCACCAGAAGGGAGTCCCAACTCCCTTATATACTAAATACACACAAAGCCAGCAAGATGCCAAAATATCGTATAACACGGCAGGATTCTGCGCATGTAGTTCCATTCAGGGTTGTGGGGATAATACTTATTGGGTTCATTCTCAAGGTTATGGCAATACTGCTTCTCTTAGTTGCCCAGACATCTGGGTGAGGGAGCCTGACTGACTCTGTTTCCCCTACTGTGTATTTTGATCCCTGAGTTTGCTCCCCATGTAGCCCCAAGTGTCAATCCCAAAGAGGCCTGCATACTCCTTTTCAGTGGGCCTGTGCTTCTGAAAACTGAGTTCCTTGCCAATGTATATACTCCTAGGACTAAGAGATGACTAAGGTGTGGTAGCTATATGCAAGGAACAGAAGACAAGTTAGCTATATTATTCACATATATCCATGTGAAGCCTCTTGAGGTGAGGAATGGAGTTCAGTGTGTACAGAGAAGGGGTAGAAGAGATCCTGGGGGATGTGGCTTATGGCCTGGGATAATGACCAGGGGTTTAGGGTAGGGGTTCCATTCTTCCCACATTGCTACTTAGAGGAGTGCAAGTGACCCAGATAATCCCCATCTTTTGATATTCTTACTCCTGTATAATCCCCTGCCCTTGATTTTGACAAGGCCAAGGACTATCTCCTAAGTAATAAAATATGGAAAAGATAAGAGAGACAGATAGAGATATAGGTATATAGATTAGATAGGTGATAGATTAAATAGGTAGATCATCTTTGTGTGGTAATTTGTTGTGTAACAATAGAAAATTAATGCACTGGACTTAGCATAGGGTAGTCCTGGAGACTCTAAGTATCTGGGCATGTGAACTTGAGTATCATTTAACCATTCCTGACACACACCTGTTACTGACACTTCTGTTTTTAAATTTACTCAATAAACCATATAAGAAAAATAAACCTTAAAATATCCTGAGTATTTTAATTCAAACCTAGCCACTCAAGTTTATATGAAGGTATTTTTGTCATGGTAGGAAAGATAAGACATCTTAACAGACTATTAGTTTAAACTTTTCATGTATTTTTATACATGATATGTAGACACCTATTTGAACTCATGACACGAAACTTTTACATGTTACAAATGATATAGTTGGGCTGGTTTGAATATTTGGTCCATTATACTTTAACTTTCCTCACTCCCATAACAAGTTTTTACCACAAAGTGCAGAAACAGTGCTGCCTCTTACTTTGAAAATAGCCTCTACAGTTGACCATAGCTTATCATTATATAGGTCTCAGACCTAGTCTGTGGGCATGTCTAAAGTGTAACCACCAACCATGCTGTTCCTCCACCCTTGCACAACCACAGACACCCTCTCTCCCACTCATCTCCCTTTCTCTGAACATGTTGTGTGCACAAGCCCTCTAACTCAAGACAAATTCTCCCCCATTCAAACAGTCCCCTGGAGGCTACCAGTCATCAGCTTGTTCAGACACACCTGTATGGAGCCCACTTGGGAACAGCACAATCCTGTTTAAGAATAGTTTGCTTCTCTGACAAGCTTCCCATCTAACCCATTAATGTCCTTTTTGATTTCTCTCCTCTTTTACACATAGATTGAAATGGGCTACAGAACAGATTCTATTTTTGTGACTGTAGTTATTCATGGAACAAAAGACTAAGGAATCTACAAAGAAGCTGGAAACTTGTCAGAATGTGCCTCCATGAATTTTGAGATTCTTAACCTCTTCATTAGTTAAAAGGAGTTATATTGCTAATTTTGGAAAACAAATATTAATGTGGAAATTATTAGAGTGAGAATAACCTCATATTGTTCCACTTTGAGAAAAAGTGAAGGGATGGGAGGTGTAGGACCTATCTTGGAAAGGGTATCAACCCTAATAAACTATTTACCATACTCATTTGAAGGAAACATAATCAAAGTATCATGTATAGGACCCTAAAAAAATGTTTCACACAGCATCCTGATTTGCCACAGTCACTTCAAATTCCATTGTATCTACTGAGCCATGTTGACCAGTTGGCAGAGTAGCTTGCAGGGCAAGCTGGGCATACCGCAGATCTTTTTCTTGTTTGGGGTTCCACCCGCAACCAGTAGCCTTTTAGGATTCCCAGTAAATGGGTAAGAATAGCACTGCCAAATAAGATGTATGGTCCCCTAAAAATTAAAATAAAAGCCCACTAGGCATTTTGCCTGGTAGCAGGGGAAGGTGCAGTCACTAGCTCTTCCACTTGAAGGAATGTTTCAAGGTTCTTTGAACATCTGAACTCCTAGAAAATTCACCAAGGAGGCTGGATAGTCCCTGAATTTTTGTGGGTTTCATTTCCCTCTCTGATATACATTTCTCTTACCAAGGTCTCTAAGGTAGTTGCTACATCCTGCTCATCATGTCAAGTCAGCATATCATCAATACAGTGGAGCAGTGTAATGTCCTGTGGTATGGACAGGTGATCAATCTCCCTGAGTATTAGATTTTGACACAAAGTGCAGAGTTGATATAACCCTGAGGTAGAATAGTAAAGCTAATTTTCTGGTCCTGCCAGGTAAAATCAAACAGCTTGATGTGTGGTCTTCACTGCCAAATATAGGGAAGTTTCTTCTTTTTTTATTGTTGTTCAATCACAGTTGTCCCCATATCCCCCCCCTTACTCTTCCCCACTCTACCCACCCCTACCTTTCACATCCAATTCCCCCATTTCTTTGTCTATGTGTCCTTCATACATGTTCCTCGATGACCCTTCCCCTTCTTTTCCCTGTTCTCCCCATCCTCCCTCCACTTCCTCAAAAAATGCTAAAAATAAACATGCCTTTTTAAAGGTACATTTTATTGATTATGCTATTACAGTTCTTCCAATTTCCAGCCTTTATTCCCACCCCACACCCTGCCTACTCAACCCTCCAGCATTTCCGCCACCTTAGTTCATGTCCATGGGTTGTAAATATAAGTTATTTGAGTTCTCTCTTTCCTATACCATTTTGACCTCTCCCCATTAATTTAATGCCTACCAATTATGGTTCTTCTTCTTTGTACCTCCCCCTGCCATATTCAACTCTTCCTCCTCCCTACTGAAAACCCTCCATGTGATGTTCATTTCTCTGATTCTGTTTCCATTCTAGTTGTTTACTTAGTTTTTTTTTTGTTTTCATTGTTTTTCTTTCTTTTATTTCCTTAGTTTCATTTGTTGATAGTTGTGAGTTTGTTGTCATTTTCCTGTCCATATTTTTTATCTGCCTTTTCTTAGACAAGTTCATTTAACATTTCATACAATAATGGCTTGGTAATGATGAACTCCTTCGACTTTACCTTCTCTATTCCATTCTAAATGATGATTTTGCTGAATAGAGTATCCGTGGATGTTGGTCCTTGCCTTTCATGACTTCAAATACTTCTTTCCAGCCCCTTCTTGCCTATAAAGTTTCTTTTGAGAAATCAGCTGATAGGCTTACGGGCACTCCTTTTGTAGGTAACTCTTTCCTTCCCTCTTGCTGCTTTTAAGATTCCCTATTTTTAATCTTGGGTAACTTAATGATGATGTGTCTTGGTGTGTTCTTTTTTGTGTCCAACTTCTTTGGGACTCTCCAGGCTTCCTGGACTTGCTGGAAGTCTATTTCCTTTGCCAGATTGGGGAAGTTTTCCTTTATTATTTTTTCAAATAAGTTTTCAATTTCTTGCTATTGTTCTTCTCCTTATGGCACCCACATAATTCAGATATTGGAATATTTCAAGCTGTCAAAGAGGTTCAAAATCTCTCCCTTTTTTTGAATTCTTGTTTCTTCATTCTGTTCTGGTTAGATGTTTATTTCTTCCCTTTCTTCCAAATTGTTGATTTGAGTCCTTCCTGATGCTTTTGGTTCCCTGAATATTTTGCTTTATTTCATTTGGGGTGTCTTTCATTTGTTCTTTCATTTTTCCAACAAGCTCAGTCAGTTCTGTGAGCATTTTGATTACCAGGGCTTTAAATTCTCCATCAGATAGGTTGGCTATCTCCTCATCATTTAGCTCTCTCTTTGAAGATTTGCTCTGTTCTTTCGTTTGGAACAGATTTCTTTGTCTCAGCGCACCCCTGCTAAGTTTTAAGGGGCAGGGACTAAGTATTCACCCAGGCAGGTTAATCCTCCTTGCTGTGCTGCAGCACTGCTTGTGAGGGAGGGGCCAGAAAGGGAACAATGCACCTTGCCTGCTCATCTCTAGCCCATTTTTCAATGAACTGTCTTGTGATACTGGGAGTTTCTCCCACTGCGGCAACAACTGTAGTTCACAGCCAGTTCTAAGTTTGAGTTTTGCCTTCAGCCAACCCTGCAAAGCCTGCTGCCTTACTGCAGCCAGCCCCACCCACACTGTCTGCCTCCTCACAGGGGTTATTCTGAGTCAGCCTGGCCCGTGCAGTCCAGTGCTTTTCTGGTCTGGTTGTTCTGGTTGATTTTTTCTTTAATTCCTTGGTTGTTGGAGTTCCATGCAGTTTGATTTTCTGGAGCTTCTGGTTATTTATTGATTTTAATTTGTTGTTATCTTCTTTTTGGTTGTGTGAGGTAACAATGGTTTCCACCTATGCCTCCATCTTAGCTAGAACTGCAGAACTGCCTTTTGACCTGGCAATTCCACTGCTCAGAGTATACCATAAGAATCCTGAAATATCAAATACAGGAGGAAAATCTTCACACCAGGTGCCAAGGGATATACTGCTTTTCTCCAGCAAAGAAACCACATCTTTTGTTAAAATATTTTATTTATTTTTAGATAGGGGAAGGGAGGAAGAAAGAGAGAGAGAAAAACTTCAATGTTTATTGTCTCTTGCACTCCCCCTAGTGGTGACCTTACCTGCTGCTTAGGCATGGGCCCTGACTGGGACTGAACTGGTGACCCTTTGGTGTTCCTTCTCTTGTATTCCAATAGAACACTACTCTTGGTCCTGAAATACATACTCCTGCTTATTCAGATCATATTGTTCTTGTCATATTATTATTGTTCCAGTGCTATTGTAAATAATTGTTGTTCCACATTTACATTTACAAAGCACCCCTCCCAGATCTTAGCCCATTTCACTATATCCCAGGGCTTTAGTACTGTTGGGGTAAACTCTATTCTCTCACACACTATGCCGGTTTTCTATCATTTATTCTCACTATATCTCCTAATATGACTTTCCATAAGTGCTTTTTTTTTTTTTGGATTGAACTGACAATCTTTCCCCACTCTAACAAGTCTTTTTTTATTTTTCACATTTTATAAAAATGGGCTGGTTTGGTGGAATAAGTATGGTTAACACCATACTTATCCAAAGGATCTCCATTCTCTGCTCTATGAATTGGTACTTTAAGTCACATAGAATCTACTCCCCCTGTCTTAATCCATTTTGCCTTCCCCCTCCAACTGATCACATGAAAGAGAAGGTGGGAGATGCAACACCAATATACCTGCAGGAAGAGAGAATCCACCAGCAAAAGCACAAGCAATAAATAATAAAGGAAGATGGCAGAAGAGTGGAAGCCACACTATCTTCCATGCAGGATAAATATGAAATTATAACTAAATGATGGAGAAATTACCCAGAACAAAGAACTAAACAATAGTGACAGAGGAGCCTTATAACCTTGGATAGACAGAAGAACATCATTTGATACAACCTGTCTACACCTGCACAACAACATACAAGATGTGGTGGGCTGAGTGAACCTCAGTCAACCAGCTGGAGGGAAGGACCCAACAAAGAAAGACCCAACAACCATCAAAATCCAAATACACCCAGAGAGCCAACATAAACAACATCCCAAGAACAGCAAGTTCAGGAGAGCAAGGAAACTGAACCACTGAATCTCACAGGTCTCCTACCATAGAAGTTCACACCACAAACCCAAGGAGTCAGAACAGATGAACATAAGAAGCAAAGGTTAACAAGTAGAGTTTCACAAATAATGGGAAGACAAATGAACAAACCTCAAATGAAAGGAAAGGAGGAAGCCTCAGAAAGAATGTTAAGTGAAATAGATGCAAGTCAACTATAAGATATTGAGTTCAAAGCAATGGTTGTAAGGAAACTCAATGAGATCACTGAGAATTACCAAAAACTACAGGGAAACAACAATGAACTCACTGAAAACTATATCAACAAGAAAAGGGAAATAGAAACTATCAACAAGAGCTAAGAGGAAATGAAAATACAATCTCTGAATTGAAAAACACAGTAGAAGGAATCAAAAACAGGCTAGATGAAGCAGAGGATCACATCAGTGAGCTGTAGGACAAGGTACAAAAAAAATCCCAGAAAGAACAAGAAAAGGAAAAAAAGACTCAGAAAGAATGAAAAGGTGTTAAAGGAACTGCAGGACAACATGAAGCATAATAATATCCATATAACAGGGATACGAGAAGGAAAAGAAGAAGAGCAAGGGACAGAAAACCTGTTTGAAAAAGTAATGATGGAAAACTTCCTGAAGTTAACGAGAGAACAAGTCACATAAATCCTGGAAACACAGAGTGTCACAATCAAGAGGGCCCCAAAGAGGCCCACTTCAAGACACAACATAATTAAAATGGCAAAATTTCAAGACAAAGAGAGAACCTTAAAGGAAGCAAGGGAGAAACAGGAAGGAGCATACAAGAGAACCCTGATAAGGTTCACAACTGACTTCTCAATGGAAATGCTTCAAGCCAGAAGGGAATTACAAGAAATATTCCAAATAATGAGAGCAAGAGTCCTGCAACCAAGACTATTCTATTCAGCAATGGTCTCACTTAAAATAAAAGGTCAAATAAGGAGTTTTCTCAGACAAAAGAAGGCTGAAAGAATACCCCTACACCAAACCAGCACTGCAATATATGCTAAAGGGACAGCTATAGGAAGAGGAAGAAGAGAGAGACAGAGACACAGAGACACAGAAACACAGAGAGAGGAACACATGTGTGAAGGGAGTAAAATGTCAATGAATAAGTAAGTACCTATCAACATAAATCTTAAACGTAAATGGATTAAATACTCCAAAAAAAGGCATAGAGTAGCTGAATGGATAAGAAATATTGACCTACACATATGCTGCCTACAAGAAAGCCACCTCAGAACAAAAACCTACACAGACTGAAGGGTTTGAAGGGTTGAAAAAATATTCCAATGAAACAGACAGGGGAAAATGTTGAAGTAGCAATACACATATCAGACAAAATAAACTTCATAACAAGGGCCATAAAAAGAGACCCAGAAGGTCACTTCAAAATACTCAAGGGAAGAATGCATTAAGAACACACAAAAATTATAAATATATATGCACACAACATAGGAGCACCTATATATATATAAGGAAAATCTTGGAGAACTTCAAGAAAGTTATAGGGAGCAACACAATTATAGTAGGAGATTTTAAAACCCCACTGTCAAAAATGGATAGAACTTCCAAACAAAATATCAACAAAAATTTGAGGTATTGAACAATGTCCCAGATCAAATGGACTTGACTGATATGTATAGAGAGGCTTTCATCCCAAAGAATAAAAATGCACATTCTTTTCAAATGCACATGGAGCATTTTCAAAGATACACACCATGAGAGGACACAAAACAAGGCCAAGCAGAATCAAGAAAATTGAAATCATATCAAACATTTTCTCTGACCACAAGAGGCTGAAACTGGAAACCAACCTAAAGGAAAAAAAAAGACAAAAACAAAAACAAAAGCACTGAAATGCATGGACATAAAATAGCATGCTATTAAACAATGAATGGGTTAGGAATAATATCAAGGAAGAAATTAAAAAGTTTCTGGAAATAAATTAAAAAGAACTCCCAAGAACCCAAAACTTATGGCACACAGCAAAAGCATTCCTGAGAGAGAAGCACATAGTGATACAAGTCTATCTAAAAAAAACTGAAACATTTTAAGCAGCCAACCTAAGCCTACACCTAAAATAACTGGAGGAACAACAACAAAAAAAGCCCAGAGTGAGTGGAAGGAAAGAAATAACCGAGATCAGAGCAGAATTAACTGATATGGAGCCTGAAAGCACAATTCTCATGACCAATAAATCCAGGAGCTATTTCTTTGAAAAGATAAACAAAATCAATAAGTCTTGGAGGGGAAGATGGCGGCTTTGCTCTAGGCAGTATGTTTCTCGGCTTCTGTGAAGAGGAGGGAAACTCATGGTTTGGTGGAGAAGCAGAGCAAGTGGACTAGGTTACCGAATCATTTTTGAAAGCAGGTCATCAAAAATTATTGCGATCATTGAAAAACCAGACGGTAAGGAGACTGCTTCTGGAAAAAAGGGACCTAGGGATCAGCGCGGGGGACTAGGAGTGTGCAGTCTCCAGGCCCGGTGCTCCCGGGTCTGCCTCAGGGCTCCTGGGAGAGGGGAGTTTGCTCCCTCCCCTGGATACGGGGGTTGAGCAACTCCAGGGGAGAGCTTGTTGCTTGAAGGCACAGATTGGCCAGTTGGACTGGGAGGGAATCTCCCAGGGACTATGAACACCCACCCAGAGACCTGGGAGAAGTGAGTGCCTCCAGCCGGTAAGACCAGGGGCAGCCTGGAAGAGTGCCCATGCCCCTAGCCTGGTGGAAGTGCAGATCGGTGGAGGACCCAGAGCTGGGAGGGGCTCGGGTGTTTTCATTTCACCAGAGCGAGCAGTTCTGATCTGGGGAAGTGCGTGCCCCATCAGGAATCTTGAATCACGTGCTGTGATCCCAGAAGGGACACAGCGCTTAGTGCCTTCCTATAGCCCAAATCTCAAAAGTTCAGTGGAGGGGCGTGCCTTTTTACAACTCCCAGAGAGGGCGCAGTGAATCCCAAAACATTGTGGGTGCCTCCTGAGATCATGGAGTTGGAATCCTGCAGGGACCCCGGAATCTGGAAGAATGCAGCAGTAAGCTCTAGAGAGCCAGTGTGTGCGGGAGCACCCAGGGTACCTGACAGTCTTGCTGAGATCTCACTGGGAAGAAAGAAAAGCATTTCAAAGGTACCTCAGCCAGGTGAAGCCAGCAAGATGAAAAAACTGGTCTGGCCAGTTAGAAACCAACAAGAGGTTTTTCTTATTTTGTTTTGTTTGGTTTGGTTTGGTTTCGTTTTGGGGGCTGTTGTTGGTTGATTGATTTTATCTTGTATTTCATGTGACATTTTATTTTTCAATTCTTATTATTTTTACACCTCACATTCCCTTATGTTTCTTTTCCATTCATCCTAATATTATTATTTCCACTCCTAATTTATCTCTCCTGCACTACATCTTCTGCTTTTCTTTCCTTTCTTTTTTTCAATCTTGCAAGTTACGGTAAATTTGTATTATCTTTTTCTCACTTTTCCGACATTTTTTATTTTAATAGTATTTTGGTATTCTTTTTCTTTCTGTATAATCTTCTTTGCTTGGCTGGTTATACTGTCATTTGATAGGTCCCCCCTGGTATCTCAGTCACAATGTGTTGATAATTTACTATTCTTCATCTGTGTTCCATTAATACACCTCTCAAGGTTCTATACTCTTTATTCTTGTTATCTAGATCTCATCAATTCTGCCATGAGACTGTCACTTTACTATTACTGTTAATAAGACCTCGTCCTTACAATTGTAAATACTACTCGATACCCCTACCTGATCTCAGCCCACTTTGCAATTTCCTGAACTATACTATTGTTGGGGTTCTCTCTATTCTTTTACACACTACTCCTAAATACAAATCTTTAATCCAACCCTACCTTAGAATCTGACCTTCCACAGCCTCACAGCTTTCTAGATCCAGCTATCAATCCTCTCGTCCCCAATAAGAGTGTTACCCTCTTTCCATTCTTTCTAAATCATGGATATTGGGGTGGAGGATCACGGTTAACACTATAAGGAGCCAATGGATAACCCATCTCTTTTCTACTGGCTGCCAATGTGAATATCATAGTACACTGTCTTGCTGTCTTAAACCATTTCGCCTTACTCCTCCAACTGATCACAAAAAAAGAGTAGGGGAAAGCTGTGAACACCAGGATACATGAAGGAGATTGCACCACTAAATCCCACAAGTATTCTACCACAAAAGTTCACACCGTAATTGCAGGGAAACAGAACAGATCAATTTAAGAAACAAGAAGAAAAAAGAAGAAACCCACGAATAATGAGAAAACAAACAAACAACCCCCAATTGAAGGAAAACGAGGAAGCCTCAGGAAAAATGCTAAATGAAATAGAGGCAGCTCAACTATCAGACAGTGAGTTCAAAACAATGATTATCAAGAAGTTCAATGAACTCACGAGCTATCAGAAATTAGAGGGAAACTACATGAATCTCACTGCAAACTATATAAACATGAAAAAGGAAATAGAAAGTCGCAACAAGGGCCAAGAGGAAATGAAGAATACAGTCTCTGAACTGAAGAACACAGTAGAAGGAATGAAAAGCAGGACTGATGAAGCAGAAGATTGGATTAGTGAGCTAGAGGACAAAGTAGAAAACACCATCCAGAAAGAGCAAGAAAAAGAAAAGAGGCTCAGAAAGAATGAAGAGGGATTAAAAGAAATGCAAGACAATATGAACTGTAATAATATCCGTATAATAGAAATACCAGAAGGAGAAGAAGAGCAAGGGATCGAAAACCTAGTCGAAAAAGTAATGAAGGAGAACTTCCCTAATTTGATGAGAGAAAAAGTCACACAAATCCAGGAACCACAGAGAGTCCCAATCAAGAGGAACCCAAAGACGCCCACATCAAGACACATCATAATTAAAATGGGAAAATTTCAAGACAAAGAGAGAATCTTAAAGGCAGCAAGGGAGAAAAAGGAAGTAACATACAAGGGAGCCCCAACAAGCCTAGCAGCTGACTTCTCAATGGAAACACTTCAAGCCAGAAGAGAATGGCAAGAAATACTCCAGGTAATGAGAACCAGAGGTCTGCAACCAAGGCTACTTTATCTAGCAAGGCTCTCAATCAAGATAGAAGGCCAAATAAGAAGCTTCCCAGACAAAAGAAGTCTAAAAGAATACAGCTACACCAAACCAGCTTTTCAAGAGATTCTAAAGGGACTGCTTTAAGGAAGGGAAGGAAAAAAGAGAGAGAGAGAGGAGCACACGTACATAAAAAACAATGAATAAGTACCTATCAATAATAACCTTAAACGTAAATGGATTAAATGCCGCAATCAAAAGGCATGGGATAGCTGAATGGATAAGAAAAAAATGACCCACATATCTGCTGTCTACAAGAAACCCACCTCAGGATAAAAGACCTACACAGGCTGAAAGTGAAGGGCTGGAAACAAATCTTCCAAGGAAATGGACAGGAAAAAACACCCAGGGTAGCAATACTCATATCAGACAAAATAGAATTACAAAATAGGTCCATAAAGAGAGACCCAGAAGGTCACTTCATAATACTCAAGGGCAGAATCCACCAAGAAGACATAAATATTGTAAACATATATGCACGCACCAGAGGAGCACCCAAATACATACAGAAAATCTTAGAGGACTTCAAGAAAGGTATCGTCAGCAACACAATTATAGTGGGAGATTTTAACACCCCACTATCAAAAATGGACAGATCTTCCAAACAAAATATCATCAAAGATATTGTGGCATTGAACAATACCCTTGATGAAATGGACTTTACTGGTATATACAGAGCCCTACATCCAAAAGAAGCTAAATATACATTCTTTTCAATGTACATGGAACATTTTCAAAGATATACCACATGATAGGACACAAAACAAGCCTCAAGAATTTCAAGAAAATTGAAATCATACCAAGCATTTTCTCAGACCACAAGGGACTGAAGCTAGAAACCAACCCGAAGGAAAAAACCAAAAACACTAAAAAATATGGAGATTAAATAGCATACTATTAAACAAGGAATGGGTCAAGGATGATATTAGGGAAGAAATCAAAAGGTTTCTGGAAACAAATGAAAACGAACTCACAACAACCCGAAACTTATAGGACACAGCCAAGGTAGTCCTGAGAGGGAAGTTCATAGCGATACAGGCCCACCTAAAAAAGTTACGAACATTCCAAACAATCAGCCTAACCCTACATCTACAAGAACTCGAGGAACAACAACAAAGGCAGCCTAGAGCAAGCAGAAGGAAGGAAATAACCAAGATCAGAGCAGAATTAAATGACATAGAGACTCTAAGCACAATTCTAAGAATCAATGAATCCAAGAGCTGTTTCTTTGAAAAGATAAACAAAATCGATAAGCCTTTAAGCAGACTCATCAAGAAAAAAAGAAATAATACCCAAATAAAAACAATCAGAAATGAAAGAGGAGAGATTACAACAGATACCACAGAAATACAAAGGACGGTAAGAAATTACTACAAAGAACTGTATGCCAAGAAATTTGAAAACCTAGGTGAAATGGACAAATTTCTAGAAAAATATAATCTTCCAAAACTCAATGAAAAAGAAGCAGAAAGCCTGAATAGACCAATGACAACAAAAGAAATTGAAGCAGTAATCAAAAAACTCCCAAAACACAAAAGCACTGGACCAGATGGTTTCACAGGAGAATTCTACAAAGCATTTAAGGAAGAGCTAACCCCTATCCTTCACAGACCATTCCAAAAAATCCAAAAAGATGGGAGTCTTTCAAACTCTTTTTATGAGGCCAACATCATCCTAATTCCAAAACCAGATAAAGACACAACAAAGGAAGAAAACTTCAGGCCAGTATCACTGATGAACATTCCTCAACACAATCCTCAACAAAATACTGGCAAATCACATCCAACAATACATTAAAAAGATCATACACCATGACCAAGTGGGATTCATTGCAGGGATGCAAGGATGGTATGATATTCGCAAATCAGTCAATGTAACACATCACATAAACAAACGCAAAGACAAAAACCACATGATCATATTAATTGATGCAGAAAAAGCATTTGATAAGGTACAGCATCCATTCATGATAACAACACTCAGCAAAGTGGGACTAGAGGGAGCATTCCTCAACATAATAAAGGCCATATATGAGAGACCTACAGCCAACATCATACTCAATGGGCAAAAATTAAAATATTTTCCACTAAGATCAGGAACAAGACAAAGCTGTCCACTTTCACCACTTCTATTCAATATAGTACTGGGAGTTTTAGCCACAGTGATCAGACAAGAAAAAGAAATAAAATACATCCAAATCGGAAAGGAGGAAACAAAACTGTCACTGTTTGCAGATGACATGATAGTATACATAGAAAATCCTATAGACTACACCAAAACACTGCCTGACCTGATAAATGAATTTGGCAAAACAGTGGGATACAAAGTTAATATCCAGAAACCAAAGGCATTTCTGTACACCAACAATGAAACAGCAGAAGCAGAGATCAAAGAAAAAATCCCATTTGAAATAGGAAAAAGAAAAATAAAATATCTAGGAATAAACCTAACCAAAGAGGTAAAAGACCTGTATTCAGAAAACTACACAACACTGAAGAAAGAAATCAAGGAAGACACCAACAAATGGAAACATATACCGTGTTCATGGATTGGAAGAATTAATATCATCAAAATGTCCATACTGCCCAAAGCAATATACACGTTCAATGCAATTCCTATTAAAGTACCAATGGCATAATTCACAGACATAGAGCAAACACTTCAAATATTTATATGGAATCAGAAACGACCCCGAATAGCTGCTGCAATTTTGAGAAAGAAGAGTGAAGTAGGAGGGATCACAACCCGACACTAAACTATACTACAATGCCACTGTAATCAAAACAGCCTGGTACTGGCATAAAAACAGGCACATAGACCAATGGAACAGAACAGAGAGCCCAGAAATAAACCGAAGTCTCTACAGTCAATTAATATTTGACAAAGGAGGAAGCAACATAAATTGGAGTAAAAATAGCCTCTTCAACAAATGCTGTTGGCAGAACTGGACAGCCACGTGCAAAAAAAATGAAACTTCAACACCAACTTACACCATATAGAAAAGTAAATTCAAGGTGGATAAAAGACTTAAATATAAAACGTGACACCATTAAAGTCCTAGAGGAGAACGTAGGTAGAAAAATGTCAAATATTTCACGCAGAAACATTTTTACTGACATATCTCCTAGAGCAAGGGACATAAAGGAATAAATAAACAAATGGGACCTCATCAAAATTAAAAGCTTCTGCACAGCTAAAGAAAACAGTGTAAAAATTAAAAGAGAACCAACTGTATGGGGAAACATATTTGCCAATGATATCTCAGACAAGGGTTTGGTCTCCAAAATATATAAGAACTTACACGACTGCACTCTAAGAAGACAAGGAATCCAATTAAAAAGTGGGCTAAGGACTTGAACAGACATTTCTTCAAGGAGGACATACAGAAAATCCAAAGACACATGAAACAATGGTCAATATTGCTAGCTATCAGAGAGATGCAAATTAAAACCACAATGAGATACCACTTCACACCAGTCAAAATGGCCATCATAAACAAAGCAACAAACAACAAGTGTTGGAGAGGTTGTGGAGAAAAGGGGTCCCTAATGCACTGTTGGTGGGACTGCAGACTGGTACAACCACTATGGAAAGCAGTGTGGAACTTCCTCAGAAAACTAAAAATGGATCTGCCTTTTGACCCTGCAATTCCACTGCTGGGACTATATCCTAAGAACACTAAAACACCAATCCAAAAGAACCATTGCATCCCAATGTTCATAGCAGCACAATTTACAATAGCTAGATGCTGGAAGCAACCAGGATGCCCATCAGTAAATGAATGGATCAAAAAACTATGGTGTATTTACACAATGGAATTCTATGCAGCAGAAAGAAAGAAGGAGCTCCTACCCTTTGCAACAGCGTGGATGGAACTGGAAAACATTATGCTAATCGAAACAAGCCAGGCAGTGAAAGACAAATACCATATGATCTCACCTTTAACAGGAACCTAAACAACAAAACAAAGAAGCAAGCCAAATATAACCAAAGACACTGAAATAGAGGACAGGCTGACAGTGACCACAGAGGAGAGTAGAGGGAATTTCAGGGGACATTGGGAAGGGTTCACGGGAACAAACTTAAAGGACACATTGTCAAAAACTAGGGGGAGGATGGTAATGGGAGGGAAGTGGGGAGGGGTGGGAGGGGGGGCTGGACTGGGAGTAAAAAGGAGAAAACTGTATTTGAACAATGATTTAAATAAAATAATAAAAATTGTTAAAAAGTAAGTTTTTAAGGAGACTCATCAGGGAAAAAGGCAAAAGACCTAAATAAGCACAATCAAAAATGAAAGGAAAGAGATTACAACAGATACCATAGAAATACAAAAGATTGTAAGAAATTACTAAAAAGATCTACATGCCAAGAAACTTGAAAATAAACATGAAATGAGAAAAAAAATCTAGAAAAAATATAATCCTCCAAAAATGAATTAAGAAAACCTGAAGAAACTAATAACAAATGATGAAATCAAAGCAGCAATCAAAAAACTCCTGGCACACAAAAGCCCTGGACCAGACAGTTTCACAAGAGGTTTTTACAAAACATTTCAGGAAGACCAAACCCCTACCCTTTACACATTAGTCCAAAAAACGTAAGAAGACAGAAGATTTCCACCCATTTTATGAAGCCAGAATCATTATAATCCAAAAACCAGATAAACAAAGACAAAGAAAGAAAAAAATTTCAGGCCAATACCACTGATAAACATAGATGCTAAAATCCTCAACTAAATATTGGTAAACCGGTTCCAGCAATACATTAAAAAGATCATACACCATGATCAAGTGTAATTTTTCCAAGGGATGCAAGGATGGTGCGATATTCACAAATCAAAAAATGTAATGCATCACATAAACAAAATGAAAGACACAAATCACATGACAACATCAATAGATGCAGAAAAACCAATCGGTAAGGTACAGCACACATTTATGATAAAAACAGCAAAGTGGGAATAGAGGGAGCATTCCTCAACATGATGAACACCACATATGAGAGACCTACAGCCAACATCATACTCAATGGGCAAAAACTAAAAACTTTCCCACTAAGATCTGGAACAAGACAAGGATGTCTGCTTTCACCACTCCTATTCAACATAGTATTGGAAGTTCTAACCACAGAAATCAGACAAGAAAAAGAAATAAAAGTCATCCAAAGTAAAAAGGAGGAAACAAAACTGTCATTGTTTGCTGATGACATGATAGTGTACATAGAATATCTTATAGAGTCCACGAAAATACTACTTGACCTAATAAATGAATATGGCAAAACAGTGGAATGCAAAGTCAATTTCCAGAAATCAAAGGCATTTTTGTACACCAACAATGAGACAGCAGAAGAAGAAATCAATAAAAATTCCCATTTGATATAAAAGAAAAATAAAATACCTAGGAATAAACTTAACTAAAGAGGTAAAAGACATGTACTCAGAAAACTACACATCACTGAAGAAAGAAATCAAGATGACACAACCAAATGGAAACATACCATGCCCATGCATCAGAAGAATTAACGTAATCAAAATGTCCACACTACTCAAAGTAATTTACAGAGTCAATGAAATATCAATTAAAGTACCAATGACATATTTCACAGACATAGAACAAACACTTCACAAATTCATATGGAACCATAAATGTCCCTGAATAGCTGCTGCAAATTTGAGAAAGAGGATTAAAGTATGAGGGGTAACAATACCTGATACCAAACTGTATTAGAAGGCCACTGTAATCAAAACAGCCTGGTACTGGCATAAACACAGGCACATAGAACAATGGAACAGAACAGAGAGCCTAGAAATAAACCCAAGTCTTTATGGTCAATTAATATTTGACAAAGGGGGCAGCAACATAAAATGGAATTAAAATAGCCTCTTCAACAAATGGTGGTGGGAGAACTGGACAGCCACATGCAAAAAAAAAAAAATGAAACTTGATCAACCATTTATACCATACACAAAAATAAATTCAAGGTGGATAAAAGATTTAAATGTAAGCCATGACACCATTAAAGCCCTAGAAGAGAACATAAGCCGCGAAATCTCAGATATTTCACACAGGAATATTTTCACTGATATGTCACCTAGAGCAAGGGGCATAAAGGAAAGAATAAAAAAATGGGATCTCATCAAAATAAAAAGTTTCTGCATGGCTAAAGAAAACAGTATTAAAAAAAATCAAGGATGACATATAGAAGATCCAAAGACACATAAAACAATGTTCAATATCGCTAGCTATCAGAGAGATGCAAATTAAAACCACAATGAGATACCACTTCACACCAGTCAAAATGGCCATCATAAACAAAGCAACAAACAGCAAGTGTTGGAGAGGTTGTGGAGAAAAGGGGGCCCTAGTGTACTGTTGGTGGGACTGCAGATTGGTACAACCACTATGGAAAGCAGTATGGAACTTCCTCAGAAAACCAAAAATGGATCTGCCTTTTGACCCTGCAATTCCACTGCTGGGACTATATCCTAAGAACACTAAAACACCAATCCAAAAGAACCTATGCACCCTGATATTCATAGCAGCACAATTTACAATAGCCAAGTGTTGGAGGCAACCTAGGTGACCATCAGTAAATGAATGGATCAAAAAACTATGGTACATTTACACAATGGAATTCTATGCAGCAGAAAGAAAGAAGGAGCTCCTACCCTTTGCAACAGCATGGATGGAGCTGGAAAGCATTATGCTAAGGGAAATAAGCCAGGCAGTGAAAGACAAATACCATATGATCTCACCTTTAACAGGAACCTAAACAACAAAACAAAGAAGCAAGCAAAATATAACCAAAGGCACTGAAATAGGGGAGAGACTGACAGTGACCAGAGTGGAGAGAAGAGGGAATTTCAGGGGACAATGGGAAGGGTTTACAGGAATAAATTTAAAGGACACATGGACAAAAGCTAGGGGGAGGGTGGTAATGGGAGGGAAGTGGGGACGGTTGGGTGGGTGGGCTGGAATGGGAGTAAAAGGGAGAAAATTAATTGAATGATGATTAAAATAAAATAAAAAAATAAAAACAGAACCAAGCATATGGGAAAACGTATTTGCCAATGATACCTTAGACAAGGGTTTAATCTCCAAAATATATAAAGAACTCACACAACTCCGCTTTAAGAAGAAAAGCAAACCAAGTAAAAAATGGGCAAAGCACTTGAGCAGACACTTCTCCAAGGAGGACATAAGCCACATGAAAAGATGTTCAGTTGGTAGCTTTGAGAACAACAATTACAATAAAAAGATCTATTTAGAAAAATAAAAATAAATGGAACCATATATCATATTTTTGGATTGCAAGAATTACCATCATCAAAATACCCATGCTACCCAAAGTAATTTATAGATTCAATGCAATCCCTGTTAAAATACCAATGACATATTTCACAGATAGAAAACAAAAGTTTCAGAAATTTATATGGAACCATAAAAAACCCGAATAGGTGCAGCAATTTTGAGAATGAAGAACCGTGTTCGTGGGGTCTCCATACCTGACATCAAACATTACAAGGCCATGGTAATTAAAAGAGTATGGTATTGGCTTCAGAACAGCCACATAAAACAATGGAATAGGACAAAGAGTGCAGAAGTAAACCTGTCTCTATAGTCAATTAATATTAGATAAAGGGGGCAGAAACAAAATATGGAATGAAAATAGGTACTTCAAGAAATAGTGTTGGGAGAACTGGACAGCTACACACAAAAAAATGAAACTTGATGACCAAATTTCACCATACACAAAAATAAACACAAGGTGGATAAAAGACTTAAATAAAACTCATGATACCATAAAAGTCCTAGAGGAATAGATAAGCAGGAAAATCTCAGATATTCCATGCAGCATTATTTTCACCAATATACCCCCTAGAGCAAAGGACATAAAGGAAAGAATAAACAAATGGGATCTCATCAAAATAGAAAGCTTCTGCATGGGTGAAAAAAAAAGAGCATTAAAGTGAAAAGAGAACCAACTGTATGGGAAAACATATTTCCCAGTGTTACCTCAGACAAGAGTTTGGTCTCCAAACTATATGAAGAACTCACACGACTCCAATCCAGAAAGACAAAAAACCCAATTAAAAAATGTGCAAAGGAGTTGAACAGACATTTCTACAAGGAGGACATACAGAGGGCCTAGAGATGTATGAAAGGATGCTCACTATCACTAGCCATCAGAGGGATGCAAATTAAAACCACAATGAGATAACTCATGCTGTTGAGAATGGTCACCATAAACAAATCAGCAAACAAGAAGTGCTAGTGATTGTGGAGAAAAGTCAACCCTAGTGCATTGTTGGTGGGATTGCAGACTGGTGCAGCCACTGTGGAAAACAGTAAGGAATTTCCTCAGAAAACTAAAAATGGAATTGCCTTTTGACCCGGCCATTCCACTGCTAGGATTATATCCTACGAACCCTGAAACACCAATCCAAAACAACCTATGCCCTCCAATGTTCATAGCAGTACAATTTACAATAGCCAAGTGCTGGAAGCAACCTAAGTGCCCATCAGTAAATGAATGGATCAAAAAACTATGGTGCATTTACATGGTGAAATACTACACAGCAGATACAAAGAAGAAGCTCCTACCCTTTGCAACAGCATGGATGGAACTGGAGAGCATTATGCTAAGCGAAATAAGCCAGACAGTGAAAGACAAATACCATATGATCTCACCTTTAATTGGAACATAATCAACAAAACAAGCAAGCAAGCTAAATATAACCAGACACATTTAAATTAAGAACAAACTGACAGTGGCCAAAGGGGAGTTAGGAGGACATGAAGGTGGGGAAAGGGAGAATGATTTTCAGGAACAACTAGGAAGGACTCATGAACAAAGCCAAATGAGGGTGGGATCAGTGGAGGGCATTTGGGATGGCTGGGGTAGTAGGGAGTGGTGGGGGTGAGTGCAGACAAGTGTACTTGAACAATAAACGATAAAAAATAATAAAATAAAATAAAATAAAATAAAATAAAATAAAATAAAATAATTAAAATAAAATAAAATAAAGAAGTTTATAGAGAAAAAGTAGAATTCTACTCAAAGCCAGGATTTTAATATTTCAATCAGGTGCACATGCAACTCTCTGGGTTACTGTTCCTCAGGTGCATTTCTTTAGAGTACCACTTCTCTCAATTTCAAGACACATGAGATAATGAGAGGAGTAACTTCTCCCTTTCTTTCTGACATAAAATTTGAGACAGGTACAGGAAAATTACTATAGGTACCCCCATTAAAATGGGGAAATAAGAGGTACATAACAGTCAACAAATACGACAATTATAAAATCCAAGTAGCCATCTCTTGCAGTTCTTTGAATAGGGATGACTCTCTAGTATCTCTTCTCTGTGGTTCTTAGATTTGCATTGTGGGTTTTGTTTTGGCTCTCTGAGTTAGCTTTCATTTTCCCTAAGAAGTGGTCTGTATTTAAAATGTGTAACCTCAGTCTTCTTCACTCAGAAAATTTTGGATGTCCAAATGCCTCTTTTTCTTCCCTTATCTCTTTCAGTTAAAGTTGAAGCAATTCCTTTAAAACAGTTGGGTCTATCCTATGTGTCAAAATATAATCTATTCCATGAAGAAAAAGGCACACTTACAAACTTCTCTACCATGGGATACTGTGAGGATGCTATAATTTAATTTCAGACACAATCTTGTGATCCTGAGGTGTTTTGTCTGTCTGAAAGTGTTTATCAGCTACAGACATTGATCTTTCTAAGAAAGAGAGGCTGCTACATAAGATTAATAAATGTTCATAAATAGATATGCAAGTGTACTTTATGGTTGAGAGTGCATTTAAAATATGTGAATATATGTGAGCAAATGTGTAACTGTGAGAGTGTAAAAATATAAAAGTTCGGGAGCAAAACTGTAAGACAAAATATATGGGTATAAAAGTGAGAGTGTGAAAGTATGAAAGTGTGAAGAAGAGTGAAAAGGTATGGATTGGAATTACTGAAAATAGGCAGAGTTTTTCAAAAGTGACCTCCAGAGCCATAGAATTAAATAAAACCTATGTAGTCGTTATGGATGAACTCCATCCAGGTAGATACCACAAAGTTTGATTCCTCACACAGAATGTAGGGAAATGTGGAGAGAACAAACCTGACTATGGTGGAGAAGACGGACCTGGGTCCAGTTTGGGCTACCCAGCTTCCCACCTGTGTGACTCTGGGCACATGCCTCAGGGTTACCATTTCCTCACATTCTTGATAACAATGGGCCAGTAGGTCATTCAAAAATAGGTTTTAAAATGGAATCAGATTGCTATTTATTTTCTCAGGACTTTATTTCTGAAGATGGCTCTTTTTAAATGTAATTATCTCATGCAGAATAGTGAAAATGAGCTTATTTGGGTACAAGTGCAGTCTTGTTCTGGATGACTCTTTTTTTTGTGGGTCCCTGAATTATGAGATGGCTTTGTCATATTTAGAGTACCTTAGATTAAGCAGAGTACTTCTTATTATCAATATTCTTATTAATTAAATTTAAAAGTAAAAATAATTTGCTTCCTTATCTTCCAAAATCAATAAAGGCCATAAACAGTTGTCTCTCAAACCAGAAAAACCTGAATTTGTATAAACAGTGTGCTTACTTCTGTACTGTAATGATGAGGTCATGAGGTCCTCTGCAAAGTTACTTACTTTTTCATTTCTTGTTTCATCATAAAATGATAAAAAATTACTTAAATTCAGGCATCATTATCTATTTGTTTTATTTCTTAGCATTTCCTAAGGAAAGAAAATTCACAAATATGACAAGCTCAGTTTCTCTCCTTGTGGTCCTTTGTTAGAGTCTGTCTCTCTTTTCTGGAAGCTTGATCTTCACTTCATTATCATGATACACAATTTGGCCCACAGATTGCCTCAGTGTTGGTTTGTTTTCTCTGTACGTGTGGAGCTCATCCTCATTAAATTTCTCCTCCTTATTAGAGTCCTGGTGACTAGTGTAATGGAAAATTTTTCATTTCACTCTTTATATGGACTTCTGTTTGATAAAAAAGATTTACTCACATGCATTACTTAGGTGCTCCTTTCTCACCTGCATCTTCTTTCTCCAGACTTTAACGTTTCCAAGTTTGTTTCTCTCTTTTTTAAATTTAATTGTTGTTCAAGTATAGTTGTCTCCATTTTACCCCCACCACTTCCTTACCCCAGCCATCCTCACTCCCCACTCTTGATCCCACTACCCTTGTTTTTTTGCCCATGTGTCCTTTGTGCATGTTCCTGAAAACCCTTCCCCCTTTTCCTCCCATTATCACCCCCATTCTGGTTACTGTCACTTTGTTCTTAATTTCAGTGTCTCTGGTTATATCTTGCTTGTTTGTTTGTTTGTTTGTTTGTTTTGTTTATTAGGTTCCACTTACAGATGAAATCATAAGTATTTGTCTTTCACTGCCTGGCTTGTTCATTCATTTTTAGCTTTGGGAGGATTGCATGAGCATTGAAGAGAGTTTTAATGCTGTGCTGATAAAGATGCCAGAGAAAGAATATATTAACCTTGTGACCCATGTATTTATACCCATGCATATGTTAATCTTTTTTCACAATTTTCAAACAGTTTATTCAAAAGTTTAAAAGTTAAAAGGCAGATATTTTCCCCTAAAACAAATTATTCCCTACCACTATCAAACACACAGACTATTATCACCCCGTTACATCTGCCTACCCATGCTTGCCACACACTCTTACAAAACATGTGGTAGTCAACACCCCAGCTACTTGGTAATACAAAGAAACTACAATTTTACACAAAAGATTCCCATTTACTTCCTTTTCACTAACAGACCATGAGTGAAAGATTAAAGGGCAGACACATTACCTTCATCTAGAATTAATACTTCCTTAACGTTGTATTTCTTCCTATAGATGTTAAAGCCCAAAGCAGTTTCACTTACTACTATAAGTTTGAATTTCATTTTTCTTTTCTGAATGGCTAAGGTAGGACATGCTTTCCTTTCAAAGATGATCTTAACAACATCAAGACTGGCAGGAGGCAGTTCCCCAGCTGTAGCTTGGACATGATGCTCTACAACAGGTAAAGTTACCACACAGATGCAAATGATAGTTTCAGAGTTATCAAAATTTAAAAATAATAATGCATTTATATGGAGTCTCCACAATTATCAGACAGAGCAAAATTCCTTTAAATATGGTGGCAGCTATAAAAGAGAAGGCACTTTGTGCTGAAATGCAGAGGTTGTCTCATGGGAGAATGCCACAGCAGGGTCCCAGGAGTACCCAAGGGTACTGGGTTACCCTTTCCAGTGGAGAGGGTAATCTCTAATTGTGATTCCAAATCAAAATGGTACTTAAAATTAGGAAAGAAGAAATACAAACACACACAAAAAAGAAGATAAACAGTTGCACCAAGGATTGAGCAGGGAACTTGACAAAGATCTGTAGGCTGCCTCTTGAACAGCAACTTCTATTAGGTTGGTTCCTTCACCACTTCAAAAGAGCTTCTGGAGACCAAGCAGGAGTAGCACCTTAGCCAAGAAGATTCCAGGCCTCCTGCCTCTGTCTGGCTCTCCTTACTGTTTTCCCAGGATAAACCAAATTCCCATTGACAGTGCTTGCAGGTATTGCTGGTCCATGGCAATATCCAACTGAGGGATTTTTTGATACAGCTGTGAAGAGAAAGTGAGTGTTTTTCACGTGATCTGGGACTCCTTGGCAGTGACCAATGGCTTTAGGGGCCTTCTAAGAGCAACAGTGAATCAAGCTGGTATTCCCCCATCAGCCCTCAGAAAAGACTCATGAGTATTTCTGGTGGGTGAGAAGATAAAAATCAATGGATTGAGAGTCTTTAGCCTCGTATCATAAATAACGTGCACCATGAATGGAGGCTTTAAAAAGCCACTCACCTGGGGTGGGGTATGGGGAGAAACTACCATCACCACTCCTCCAGAAAATGGTGGATCATTTTCTTCAGCCAGAATGCTGACTTCTGAAGTTTTCATTATTGCTTTCTTTCCTTAGTACTATGGAACTTTTAGCTGTAAAGGTAAAGAAATAATTGGTGGGCTTGGCAGAAAGCATATCACAAAATCACAGGAACTGGCTATTATTCAGTAAGTACATGTTAAAATTTCAATAATATTGGATGATACCTGTTTTTTCCCCTTCATTCTGATGAACTTAGGGAAACTATCAAATTGGCTCACGATGCTTCTAGAGAAGCTGCTTATGGCTGAAGTAATAGAAATAGTTGTCTTTGTTTACCAGCTTCTCAGATGTACAATGGAAGAGGATCTACTCAACTACCACATTTCAGTTGAGTTTACCAGGACATAGTGGTGGGTTCAATAAACTTTTTGGAAGCTCTTTTTAAAGAGTGTGTGAGAGGGACACCGTGATGTTGTGCAAAAAACTCTACTCTGTTTAGGATTCCATTCCAAAGATACTATTTTGCTGCTTTCATGTAGGAAGGTATTGGCCTTCATGCAGTCAGGCCCTCAAAACGTTTGTGGGTGTAACTGATGAGGATTCAGTCCTTGTTCTTGTAGTCAGTCTCAGGGTAATTACTTGTTGCCACTGTTGCCTTAAGAATATCAGATTCTGGAAACTCATAGAAGTTTTGGGTATCATCAGTGCTTTTTATTTAAAAAGAAATTGCATCAGGTCTCTCTGATATATTCCCAGTCAACACCTTCAAAAAAAGAATTGCATTTTATTTCCTAAACTCCAGAGGCTCCAATCTCATGTTCCCATTCACAGCAAAAACTCAAAATTAGATCCTTGGCTTTCTCAGAGATAGGTACTTCTGGAGGGAAAGTCAAAGTTTCTTTCCAGTTCATCACCTTCTTATATGTCTCTTGAGGGGTCTTGGAACAGAAAGGTGGGTAGCCAGGGAGCATCTCATACATGCTCACTCAAAGTGACCACCAGTCACAGTGTGTGTTGTGCTTGGTCTGCATAAACACATCAGGAGCAATGTAGTCAGGAGTACCTACTGTGGAAAAGGATACCTGACATCTATTTTTTCTAGGTTTCTTCTTTCCTTTTGTAATTCATGTTCTGGAAAGTGAAATCACTGTGAAGTCTGTGGCTCAAATTCCTATAAAAAATTGTCCTATGTACTTTTTTCAGGTATGTGCAAAGGCCAAAGTCAGAAAGTTTTACATGGCTTTTGCTGTCCAGGAGAAGGTTGCCTGATTTGATGTCTCTGTGGATGAATCCAAGTTAATGAATGGAGTCTATGGTTATTACTGTTTCTGCTATATAAAACTGAGTCTCCTTCTCTGTCAAGGTGTCTTTGTTTTTTTATCAGTAGAGTCACCATGTCCCCTCCAGGCAGGAACTACACGATTAGGTAGAGGTTTGGCTTATCCTGAAAACTAGAACATTTTCATAACCCACAAACTGTCTGCCTCCACTAGAATGTCATGCTCTGCACAAACGTGGCCAACCTGTTCTTTTTCAAGCATATCTGCTTTAAGGAGTATTTTCATTGCGTACACATGCATTGTGTCTTTCTTTTGAACAATCCACACCTCACCAAATGCTCCTCTGTCTATTACTTTTCAGGACTCAAAATCTTCCAATCCAAGTCTTAGTCTCTTCAAAGAAAGAAACTCTGTTTCCTTCTGAACATGAACTGATCTCCTGAACCACTTCTCATCTTTTAGGCCTTCTTCTTTCATCACTTTTTCTAATTCTTTTGTCTTATTTCTTATTCTTCATGTTGAGTGATAAGGTTGCTATAAGAATTCTACAGCTCTGGCTGGTGCAGCTCAGTGGATTGAGTGCTGGCCTGTGAACCAAAGGGTCACTGGTTTGATTCCCAGTCAGGACATGTGCCTGGGTTGTGGGCCAGGTCCCCAGTAGGGATTGTGTGAGAGGCAACCACACATTGATGTTTCTATCCCTCTCTTTCTCCCTCCCTTCCCCTTTCTCTAAAAATAAGTAGATAGATAGATAGACAGATGATAGATAGATAGATGATATATAGATAGATGATAGATAGGTAGATAGATAGATAGATAGATAGATATAGATAGAAAGATAGATAAGAATTCTCCAGTGTCACATTTGTTACTGTCACCTTTTCTTTTGTGTGATTACTCATGGATGAACAAGGCATTGACCCTGTCATTGCAATGGCAGAGCCCTGACAGGGAGGCTGGGCTGCAGGCTGTGGACAGCCACAGATGCAGGCAGGCCAGAGGTTTTGAGGTGCAGACAAAAGTTCCAGCAGCAGCAGACAGCTGGCCAGAGGAGGGGAGGGGACAGTTGAGTTGCTCTGAATTAGAGGACTAGGGGCATTTATTAGTGAGAAAAACAAGAAGCTCCCCAACTTCCTAAAAAGACGGCAGCACAGAAAGGCCAAGGCAGCCAGTCTCCCTATTGTGGAGATGGGCTGGTGGTCAGGCCTTCAGCCAGGTGTATATATTAATCTTGTGAGTCATCTGTGTTTAAATTTTTATGTTGCCTGGGATGAAGTAATTTATGCCTAGATGTCCAGTCACTGAACACAGTTATGCACCAGAATTATATGCTACGTACTAATATCTGATATCAGGAATCCCTAATGACACAACCTTTGCAGATTTTAATGTGTTTGTTTGCTTGAAGATTAAAACCGAGCTCAAGAGCAGCTCTTCAAAAGTAACTCAGACATGAGGCGTTTAGGGGAGGAAGGTCACCACACATATCTCAGACCTGCCTTCATTCTCTTTTCCTTTGAGTCTTGGTGTCATTCAACTCAGCAACTGGTTGTTGAGATTGGAGCATTGTGGACTTTGAGATTATGTTCCACCTTGTATATCTGTTATGGCAGTCCTTAAAAGGGACTGAAATCCAGGTCTATATTTTGTTGGAAAAAACAAACCTGTTAATGGACCTTTGTGTTTTCTATAACCTACTGTTTGATATGTATTTTTTTCCTTTTCATTCAGTTTTAAAAAAGATTTGCTGATATTACCTTTGATATTTTATTTATTAATTTATTAATTGGATTAAGAGAGGTATAAATGACTGATGCCTAGATTAATGATTTACCTCTGAGGAAGGATATGTATTTTTCAGTTTCCATAGAAACCTAACAATAGACAGAAACTTACAATGACATTCTGTTTTCAATGACACCTGGGTTATGTCTATACAGCCTAGAAGTAGAAATATTTAGCAGTGGACGTAGTGGCAGGAAAAAAGGGATACCTTCAATACCAGACTTATTGTCTACCACTATTATGAGCTTGTATATTTTGAGGTGGAGGATGTAACCTGGGACAGGGGCCATCTGATTCCTCTAGTTGCTCCTGCTGAGGGAAGACTGTTCTAATCATGCCCATCATGCCCTATATACTACTTATTCTGTCATTTCAGATGACAACTGTGATGGGAGGGTCTGATGATTTCTGAGTTCTGGAAAGAGAGGTTCCTGAATATATTTGAATAACCCCCATCTCTTCCCCTTTTTTAACCCTATCCCCCTTTTTCACCCTATCTCTTTTTGTAACCCTAGTGGTAGGTAGCTGCTTCCTGCTATTACTTCCTCTGTGCAATCTCAATGATACCTTTTCTTACCTCCCACTTTCAGGATTCCAACTTAAATTATTGGAGCTTTATTAGTACATTTTAATGGTGTCATTTTAATCCAATTCATCATGATACTTGAATCCCTGTATTGATATTTGCACACTTAAATAAGCACTCTCCTCTCACAAACTTCACCAGTTCACTTTGTCAGGAAAAGGGCTTCACCCATTAACTCAGCTTGTAGTACTGCACAAATCAATTGGGGGCATTCAAGGGCAGGTGGGACTTGCCATCAAGGTCTCTAGTTGGGTGAGGCCACTGCTTGATACCTGGAGGTGAGGGGTGCTGCCTGGGCTCAATGGTTGGGTGTACCTGTTGGCTGGGCTCTTTTTCAAGTAGGTATCCAGGGTGAGCCCCATGGTTGGACAGGGCTGCAGATTGTCATCTGCAGCAATGTGCGGCCACTAGTTAGTCTGTGTAATCACCTCCAGTTAAGTGGGGCCTCCAGCTGTGCTCCCCAACCAACCAGGTGGTACCTCTAGCTAAACTCGATATTCAAGCAAGGATGTATGCCAAGCTTTACAGGTGTATGGGGCCTTATACCGTGCTCTGAAATCAAGCAGGTGATCACAGACTATACCCCAAAATTGGACAGTTGCACAAACTGTATTTTTTAATAATTGGGTAAGCTGTTGTCTATGCTTCCTTGTTGTGCAAGGTTATTACCTAGGCTCTTTGGTTCAGTGAGTCCTCTAACTTTACCCTGCAGTTGAATGGAGCTGGAAACTGTATTTATTAGGTCTGGGTTTCTCTCGTGGCTCTCTGCTGAGGTTGGATTGCAGTTTGTGTTTCTTTATTGGGCAGAGTCACAGGATGAGTTCCCTGAATAGGTGAGGCCATAGGTTATCTTCAGTAATCAGGCAGGACTGGTCTGCTTCTGGGTGACATTGCAGAGTGAGCTCCATGGCTTGGTGATACATAGATTGGGCTCTGAGGCTGCTCAAGGTCACTGTTCAGGCTCCCTGGTTTTGTAAAGTCAGATGCTATACTCAACAGTTGATCAAGATTGTTGGCTTGACTCCCTGACCAGGTGGGTCACTGAATGTGCTCTGAACTTTCCAGGTGTCTGCAGATACACTTCCCACAAGGGCAGGACTTGGAGGCTATGCTCAGCAATGAGTTAAGACTAAAAATTTTCTATGCTTTCAGGCAGGCCACAGGATATGTTCCACAGCTGCTGGGCATATTTGACCATGTTTCCCGGAGAGGTTGGATTAGATGTTGTGCTTAGAAGTTGGGCAGGACTAAAATTGTGCTTCTCTACCTAGATGATAAGAGATGGATCAGTGAATTTACAGACGGTTCAATAGAATATACTCAATCTGAAGAAAAGAAACAAAATAGACTGAAAAAAAATGAACAGTCTTAGTGACCTGTGGGGCAGTAACAAATGCCCTAACATTCATGTAATTGGAATCCCAGGAGAAGACAGTGGGACTGAAAAGGTATTCAAAAAATAGCTGAAAGCTCTCCAAATTTTGTAAAAGACATATACCTAGAGATTCAAGATATTGAAAGAACCCCAAATATGATAAACTCTAATAACTTCACATCAAGAGACATTCTAATTAAACTTTTGAAAACTAAGAAAAAAATACTGAAAAGCCTGAGAGAATACAATGACAGTAAATTTTTCATCTGAAACCATGGAGACCAGAAAGAAGTGGCACAATATTTTCCAAGCACTGAAAGAAAAAAACTAAAGTCTGCAAATTTTATATCTGGGGATAATATATTTTATGGATAAAAAGAAAATAAAAAAAATTCTAGGAAAACTAAGAAAATGTGTTTATAGGAATCCTACCCTTAAAGTGTTGCAGAAAATAACTCACACGCGGGAGAGATGGCGGAACACAATCCTTTATTATGCACTTGGGCTCAGAGGAGAAACCCCAAATTCTGAGCCACGAACTCTGACCTTCCAGAGTTTAAATAGCCCCGCACTTCCTGCCTACATGGGGAAGCAAGGTCACAGAAGCCCAAATGCGGAAGTTAGATCTAGTTACCTTATTTGGCTAAAACAAAGAACAAAGCACAGGGGCTCAATACAGAAGCACTGGAGCTCAACAGCACGGTTGCCCGTCACATTGCCACCTTTGATGCTATAAGGTGTTTTTATCCCTTTAGCATCACTATATACCTGGCTAGAAGGCTGAGGTCCTTGGGAGGGTTGCAACTGCTGATACTGGTGTTGGTACCGCTGGAGGGCGAGCACTTTGGTGGCTGTCCTACGAGTCACTATGGCCCCAGGTGTTGGACCAAGTCCGGAGGATGCAGGGCCCCATATGCCTGACACCTCGGGGTCTGGTATCCTATGGTCTTGGATATCACTCTAGTCTGGTATACCTTCCCTCCCCAAATGCAGAGGGATTGCTGTGGCTGAATGCAACCCCATGGCTTGTCAGTGGAGGAGCTGAAACCCTACCCTGGGAGATAGTAAAAGACCACTCACCACTGAGCATAATCCTATGCCCGGGGGTATTACATTTGCAGGCTGGGGCTGAGACAGGGGCCGCATTTGTTAAGCGAAGCATACAATAAACCCAAATGCAGAGACCAAAGAGAGATAAACTATTCCTAGGGTGATCTGCTCAGTGGGATTTGATTCTGCAGGGGTCACAGTCACTAGTCCAATTCCCAGTGCTCCTGCAAAGGTGCCAATTAAAGTCAGGTACCCTGCGGAACAATGGTCCATTCCCTTGTGTCTTCTTTACTGGCTGGCATCCTCCAGTGCCTCAGCGTGGGTATTCTAGGTGCAGGCCTAGTCCTCGGGTCGTCAGGATCTGCTGCTCTTTTGGCCCGGCTGTAGTGGATCCAAGGGGTGACTCTGCAACTTAGGCAAAGCTAGCAGCAGCAAGTCTGTCCAGGGCAGTCCAGTTTCCTGGTAGAATTTAGCTAAGGTTTTATTTTCTGTCCATACCCCTGATCATACCGTGAGTACTTCTGACAAGCCTGATTGCTGAGCGTTGCACTGGGCGAGGCACCAGAACCCCAAGGAAGCTCATAGGCTGCTGGGGCAGGTGAACCCGATGGACCACTGTGAAGGGCCATGACCGAGGACTGCACGGACAGCTGTGGGGGCACTTCAGATACACAGCGGTGCCCTCTGGAACTCGATGTGAAGAGTAGTAGTGTGTTCAGGATGTGTTTCTGGTGTTCTTTCCTTAATTCAGCCAGGTGCTTCAGCAGCATGTGCGTTCCCTCCCAGCACCGTTCCTGGAATGGGGCCACCGGGGGGGGGGTCATCCATGTACTGCAGAATCATCAGGTTTGCCCCCCCCCTTAGTGAGGGGCTTCAGGTCTCCTGCTAGGGCTTCCCCAAATAAGGTTGGGGAGTTCTTAACCCCCTGGGGCAGTTTAGTCCAGGTCAACTGAGTCTTGAGTGCTGTGTGTGCATTTTTCCATTCAAAGGCAAAAATGAGTTGGCTGGAAGTGCCACAGGAATGCAGGAGAAGGCATCCTTCAGATCAAGGCAGGTAAACCACGTTGCTGTTGGGGTAAGCTGGCTTAGAAGGGTGTACGGGTTTGGGACAACCAGGTGGAGGGTGACGGCTGCTTCATTGGTGGCCCACAGATCCTGGACAGGCCAGTACCCGCTCCCATCCAGCTGCCATCATAGGTCTGGGCAGATGTGGCCCCATACTATGGAGCCAATCTTCTCCGAGCTCCCATGCAGGTGCTGTAACTTGGGGGACCCGCCTCCCAGTCACATCTTGGGCGGGGGAAGTTTTTCTTTATCTCCCTGGCCCAGAGCATGGCCACAGCTGTTCAGCATATCTAAGTGACCAGCTGAAGGCTATAGGTATGTCAAATGACTATGTCATGGATTAGCTGTAAAGCTGTTGCTGTAGAAAACAGCCCTGCAAGTTCTTGCTCTATGTCTCTCCCCCAACTCACACCTGTGGGGGAAGGGGTGAAGACATCTTAAAATCTCCTGGATGCCTTGAGTTCTGGACCCCATTTTAAATGCCCATTTGGGGTCCCCTCTCTTGGCTGCACCCTGTAATAATCTCTCATTTCAAGATATACACCTACTTAAATTCTTTTAAAGGACAATGGACGAAGGTCTTATCTTCTTGCAACTACTTCTGGCTGGAAATGGACGTTGTCCTACCTACCCGTGGGTCAGGGATGCCCTGAAGGGGGGCGGGTGCATCATGGAGGGAGTCCTTCCTGTAAGGGGAAGGACCTTACAGAATCCTGGTCAGTTGGCTGTCACCAGAAAGTCACAGGCTTGGTGTCCAAAGACTGGCATTACTGGACTGTTGGCATCCTGGTCATATTCTGGAGATGACAGATTTGGAAAGCGTTGGAAGGCACAATTAAATCATAACTACTAAATGGCGAAGGCAGGAACTTAAGTAAAGAATGGCTGATCTCGAGGAAGGTGTACAAGGCATGCTACACCTATCCAAAACTCTTGTGGCCCATTATACTTCACTCAGGCTGAGGGGAATATATTAGGATTTCCCTCCTTTCGGATATCTGAACCCTTCTTGTCCAAGCCATCAAGACAGAAAAGGGAAAATCAGTTCTAAAGTGAAGCCCACAGATCACCTGAACTGCTCACCAACCCAACCACGTAGTTCAGCCAAACCCTTGAGTTTCAGGGGGTGATGATGAAGAATGGGCTCCTTAAGTGAGGCCTATATTGCAACCAATCACTCAGATAATGAAGTTATAGGCATACATCCTATGAAAATAGAAGAGCACACAGATTAACTCACACAATAGTCCCCAAAGCAGTCTTTGTGCCTGTGAGACTGTCTTTTGGGAAGACATTCAGTTGCAAGGTCTTTCCTGCAATGACATTTAGCAATGGCAATTTGACAGGTCCTCCATACCTGTAAATTGTACATCTTTGATGATATTACAAAACCAGTTTCAACTTTCAAACAAAAACATGCTTTCAAGACAGTTGGCTGTGTTGTTCTGGTGTCCAATACTGAGCATTGTGATTTTCCTTGAACCACAATTTTTCTTCTTAAGATCAGCCTCACTGTTATTAAAGGGACTACTTTGAGTTCCGCTTTTCATTTTGACTGTTTGTTTGCATAAACACACCAAGAGCAGCCTGGATCACATATGATCTTTAATTCTGCTTTGCTGGAACTCACACAGGGAACCTTTAGATTGACTTCCTCAGTCCGCCCCTCAGGGCACAGAAACAAAGCCACACATCTGCCATCTGGCTTCGCCTGTACTAGTTGTTTCACTCAGATCCTTGAGGCTTCCATTGTGCCCACAGGTTCCTTTTTGGCCATCTTTCATGAAAGCAACCTTCGTTCCTTCCCTGGAAAGACTGCCATGAACTGCACAACCAACCAAAGTACCAGGCTTTTCTCATGGGCTTACACTAGCTTCACAAGCCAATCCCAGTTCCTCAGGGCTTTCTGGTGATGACCAGAACCCATACATGCCTCCTTCAGATGTGACATTCCAGTCAAAGTCTTGGTTAACAAAACCACTATTAATGACTGGTCTTATTGGTTTTATGCAAAGAAACCTTATGTCTTCACTCACTCCTTCAGAATGCCAAATTCTGGAGGGATCAGGTAGGGAGAAAAATACAAAGCGTGAAGGAAAATCCTTTGCCTTCTGATATCCACCAGGCTTCTCAAAACCTTCACTTCCAGACTTTCTGCAACACCCACAAACCCTCTATTATTTCTTTTTTCATACAGCTTCTGATATCCACCAAGATTGCATCTCCATGCCTTATACCTTCTATTATTAACTAACACCATGTAATCTCTTCCTAACACTTTTACTTTTCCATTCATTTTTGCAGTTTCCCACAGACCTTCTTCATTTATATATATCATATTTTTTATTTACTTTCCTACAGAGTGTGAAGTTTCAACCTTCCCTGAAATCCTCAATTTCCTTTTTAGAGCAGATACAGAGGAAAATTCAAAACACAGAGTTCTAGAACAATACACAGGTAGGGGCATTCTCTTACACCAATGCGTCCATCAGTGCCTCGCAGAGACATGCTCCTTCAGGCCCGGTCTCTTGGCAGAGACATGCCCCCTTTGCCTCTGGCTGAAGCACTCATCAGCCCCAAATGACCCTTCCTGGGTCCCGAGTGGCAAAGGCATTCTCCCCAACCAGTTACAGATGACCTTTCCCTAGATCTTACAGGTGACCTTAAACAGGTCTTCCAGTACAGAGAGTTTCTGATCAGAAACAACACCAATGTTAGAAATTTGCTTTTCCCAAAAAACCAGAAAACAAATACTTAAGGTTTCCTTTACTCCAGGTTTAAAACTTTACATTCTTTATACACAGTTTTACTCATTCCGATTTATCCATCACTCTCTTTTAATGCTGGTTCCTTTCCCACTCTGGGAAGGACTATACTTCAACTCAGTACCTAAACTCAGCATGTGGCAGCCAAAAGTCCCTGGCACTGCAGGTGCCTTCCACTAAAATTCCCTAGATTTGCAGGGACATCCTGCAGTTTTCTGAAGCTCAGACCCTGCAAACAGCCTATAGGTCAGATGTTCACCCTTGGACTTCAGTTCATGTCCTTCAGAACCAGAGCCATTCTTATCAGAACCAGTTACACAGAGAACCAGACTGATGCAGTGCCCACACAGCAGCAGCACACAGCCCATGATCTGAAGAGAACCCTTAGCCCACCACCTTGCCCATTTCCAAGATGGGGCACCCATGCATGCTCGGTCCTCCATGGTGGGGCACTCATGTGGCTCATCCTCCATTTTACCCAAAATGGCGGCACACCCACATGGCTTTCTGTCCGATATCCAACATACATGCAATATAGTACTGTGGCAGAAACCTCCCCCCTCCCCCATGATGAATTCTCCCGATCGGTGCAGGCAAACAAAGGAAAAGGGGATCTTTCACATGCCCACCTGGCATGTCCTCCCATGAGAGACTTAGGTTGTCTTATCTGAAGGCTGCCCGTGTAGAATTTGGGTTAAACTCCCAGCTGTTGTGCCATATGACCGACCCAGGAACTGCAGGTGAGGGCCCAATCAGACTCCGTAAGCCTGGCCAGCTCGTGGAGTCACAGATACATTCACACACACAGTCACACAGAGTTTACAACTTTTCCTCCCTGGAGTAGGAGTCCAATGGTCTGAGCCACGGCTCAGACTCCTGAATTTTTCTGGTTGAGAGGTGATCAGCCTCTCTCTGGTCTCAGGTCCAGTCCCTGGGGCACTTACTGATTCTGATTTGATGCCTCCAACAGTCTGTGGTTCATCTCTCCCCTTCCGCCCGGATCTTAGAGTGGTTGGGGATGCGACACTGGAGTCTCCGCCCTGGGAAGCCCAAAACAACTGGGACACGTTCTCCTTCCCCTGCAGCAGGACTCCCCCACCAAGCCCTTGGTTGTCTTCACCAGAGGCAAAATGCCTGCTCACGTGAGTCATTTCCCGGTCAGGGAATGAAAATGTTGCAGAAAATAACTCACACGCAGGAGAGATGTTGGAGCACAATCCTTTATTACGCACTCAGGCTCAGAGGAGAAACCCCAAATTCTGAGCCATGAACTCTGACCTTCTGGGGTTTAAATAGCCCCAAGCTTCCTGCCTACGCGAAGCAAGGTTTCAGAAGCCCAAATGTGGAAGTTAGATCTAGTTACCTTATTTGGCTAAAACAAAGAACAAAGCACAGTGGCTCAACACGGCAGTTGCCCGTCACAAACAAAAGGCTAAAGAAAGTACACTGAGCAGAAATGAAATGATAACAGACTAAAGTTTGGAACTTTAGAATATAAAGAACAACTCAGTTGGTAAAAATATAGGTTAAGTATGATGTTTCTTTGATAATTGAGGTAAAAATTATAGTTTCATGTGATGTCATGTTTAATATACAGAGAGGAAATATGTAAGGCAATTATATTTTAAAAGTGAATAGGGTAAGGGGACCTAAATGGAAGATCTAAATGGAAGACCTAAGGTTTGTCACTTTACCCAAAATGGCGAATGTTGAGATCAGTAAACCATGATAAGTACATATACATATTGTAATATTTAGAGTAACCATCATGAAAACTATAGAAACCATTGCACTCTAAAACACCATAAATTAATCAAGATAAAATCTCTACAAATATTTAAATAACCTACAAGAAAGTAAGAAAACAGAAGTGGTGAAAGAAGAAACAAAGAAAACAAATGACAACACTGCGGACTTAAGCCTAAATGTAACAATAATTACCTTCATTCCAGTTGCCTGAATACATCAATGAAAAGAGATTAATAAGCCCTGGCTGGCATAGCTCAGTGGATTGAGCACAGGCTGGGAACCAAAGTTTTCCAGGTTCGATTCCCAGCCAGGGTACATTCCTGGGTTGCAGGCCATAACCCCCAGCAACCGCACATTGATGTTTCTCTCTCTCTCTCTCCCTTCCCCTCTCCCTCTCTCTCTCTCTCTCTCTCTCCCCTCCCTAAAAATAAATAAATAAAAAAGAGATTAATAGATGGCTTTAAAAACAACAATGCAAAAAAAAAAAAACAAAACCATGCACAGTAAAATAGATGACTAACAAGTAAAAAGACAACCTATGGAATGGAAAAATATTTTAAAACACAATATACAGTATTTTATAAAAATTAGTATCTAAAATATATAAAAAACTCATACAAACTCATACAAGTCAATAGAGAAAACAAATAATCAAATTAGAAAAAACAAATTTATAGTGGCAGAAAGCAATTCAATGGTTGAGTTGGAATAAGGACTGAGTGAGACAGGAACATAGCAAAAAGGTGTGGAGTAATTTGGGCCATTGATAGGTATGTTTATTATATTTATCATGGTGATAATTTCATATATATGCCAGAATTTATTAATTATAAAATTTTAAATATGTGTACTTTATTGTATGCCAAATGTACCTCAATAAAGCTGTTTAAAGAAAAGTGGGTTATGAAACATTAAGTTAGATGGTCTATATATTAGATGTTACAAATATGTAATCACTAAAAAGAATGAATGGTATATATAGTGGTATGCAAACATGTCATGTTATGTTTTTTTAAAAATGCAGAATGGCATGTATCCCATAGCCCCATCTTAAAGCAGAATATATATGTCTGAACAATATGTAAAAAATCTGGAAAGTATATGCCAATAATTAACAGAGTATATCTGGGAAGGCAGGCAAGAGGTAAGAGTGGTAAGTGATACAGAACCATATCAACTCCTATATTACACAATTTTCTACTGTTCAATTTATTTTGAGATCAAATATATTGTCGAATAAAATAATCACAGCTTCAAATAGAAATTCACATAGAAATGTGTAAAAATTTATGAAGGATAAAACTACAAACAGTGAATAATTTTCATGTGTTATGCTATCTTCCTCTTGTATCCTCTTGTATTTTTTTATTTTCTATAAGCATATATAATTATTTTTCAGAAAAAAATATTGGCAATAAAGACACTATAAACCTTATTGTGCCTGGTGTTCTCAGCCCTGTCCATATTACAGGAAATGGAAACCCATACAATACTTTTCCCAGATCCCCTTTCCAGGTTGATATCTATTAGGTTATGTCAAAAGTAAGCACTGTTAAGACATTTGAAGGTTAGAGAAAGAGAGAAGCCAGTGTTCCTTTTCTTTCATTCCCTTCCCTTCCCTTGCTTTTTCTTACCACACTTCCTGCAACTGCAGTAGCAACAGTTGGAATACGATCTTTTCAGCATGAGCAAGGGTTCCTCCATGGATATGTATTTTCCTTGGTTCTTCTTCAGGCAGAAGATTCCCAGCTGTGATGGTAAGTCACAGATGTTTTGGTAGCTTATGCAGCATTGTTCTCCTGGCTGTGGCTTTAACAGTGGCACTGGAGTTCCAGAAGCCATGGTAACAAAACACTTGTATACTATGATCCCTATAGCTTCAAAGCACTCACGGAGTTTGGCTCTGATGACAAAAGTGGTAGGTAACTTTGAGTATGTGGTCTTTCATAACATCAGTGTTGCTCTCTGTCATACACATGAGGATGGATACACATATTTATACCTTAAAATAAATTAACTGCAATGAGAATGTGTTATTCTAGTTCAACACCAAGAATGAATGTGCCTGTTAAGAAGGACTCCTGGTGATGAATAGGGCTCTAATTTATAAACAGAGTCTAAGAGTCATTGCTAAACAGGGGCCTCTCATGCTCTCTGCACTCCAGGGAAAAACTACACAGAGTTGCTTGCTTTCTGCACTGTGTTCCTGCTGTCTGAGCAGACCTTTATAAAGGAGTTCCTAGGCTCATAAGTTAACCAATAAGATAAAGAGCTACCCCAGCCAATGAGGGTTGCACAGCTATATCCTCATTTGCATCTTTACTGACGAATCAGAGCTTCTCCATTCTAATAAACCAAGACAATACTATTTGTACAAATAAAACTGTGTGGATTTGAAGTCCTCATTTGCATAGAAATGGACCAATGTGAGACTGGTGCCTGGTGCTTTTCTCCATACAGGGTGGGTCAAAAGTAGGTTTACAGTTTGTATGGAAAATAATACAATAATTAATAAATAACAATACAATAACCTCTGTTTTGTGTCCCCCCCCCTTGTATAAGCCAGCTTCACCTCTGCCTCCCTGTAACCATAAAAGATGGGGTATTATAATACCCTTATAGGGTTGTTTGTTTTCTTTTAAGTATATTCCATGAATGAGGCCTCCTCTGCATTAACTCCATTTTCTCTTCATTCTCATACCCTTACTGTATTGTAATTGACAAGATCTCTTCTTTTACATAAGTCACTCCTTTGCTGATTCTCTTTCTCTGTCCTGTCCTTAATCTGGTATCTTTAATTATTGCTCATTTGAAAGATATTTTTAGGCCTCCTTAGAGTTTTAAGAAGAAAATACAAGGGCACAAAAAGTGAAAGCAATTAATAATTTTAAGACAAAAGAGTCTGATTAAAAGTGCTGCTTTAGTAGATAATTAGGAACTAAACACAAACCAATGCCCTAAAGATTTCTACATAGAGAACCCATGATAGATTTCTCATCTACATTCACATACTTTCTGGAGGAATGTCCATAAAGTATCCAGCTATGGACTATAAAAAACAGATACTTATTGAAGAAGATACAAGACAGAAGAAATATTGTACATAGAACAATGACTCCTCAGTCCCCTTCAAAGTAGGCACCTTGGGACCTCACACAGTTCTCCAAATGGCCATCAGCTGCACTGTTTTATTTTCCTAAATCTCATAGATGGTCTGAAATCTCTCCCTTTTCTTTTTAAAATTATTTTATTATTGTCCAAGTACAGTTGTCTGCACTTACCCCCCACCACTGCCCCCCTACCCCAGCCAAATCCATCTCCCTCCCTTGCTTCCACCCCCCCCCTTGGTTTTGTCCATGTGCCCTTTATAGTTGTTCCTAAAAACCCTTCCCCTTTCCCTCCATTATCCCTTCCTCCCTGCTGTCAGATTGCTCTTAATTTCAGTGTCTCTGATTATATTTTGCTTGCTTGTTTGTTTTGTTGATTAGGTTTCACTTAAAGGCAATATTGTATGGTATTTGACTTTTACCGCCTGGCTGAAATCTCTCCCCTTTCAAAGGTGATTTTAGTTTTGTGAAAAGCCAGAAGTTGCAGGGCGCCAAATTGGGGCTATATGGGAGCTGAATCACCTGGGTGATTTGATATCTCACCATGAAACTCTGCACAAGATATGATGCATGAGTGGGTACCTTGTTGTGATGAAGCTGCCAATCACCAGTTGCCTATAGCTGTGGCCTTCTGAATCATCTGAATAGTTTCTGCAGAGGAATGTTCAAGCTTAATGCAAAAATTGATGCAGATTCCTTGCTCTACTCAGTCATTTTGAATGCAATGACCACACAGCACACATGCTCACTCAACAGTGTCTACTACCCCCACTGACTAGTAGAGTGAAGCCATCATTGTTCATGCATACACATCCAGTCTACTCTCCTTGGATGCCAGGTCACGTTGATTTCTCACAAAGCATTCTCATTATATTGCCAGTGGATGGATTTTTTCTGAAAAGACCTCATATATGAATGAGCCATGTGTATCTTCAGATACTCTTTGTTTTTCCTTTCTCCTATTCTTCTATGACTTCATTAACCTTTTGTTATACACCTAATTTAGTTCTAAACACTTTTACTCATTGTAACTTTGTTTTTATGGCTTCCTATATGATAGTGTTAGTCTTTCTTACTGACACTTCTTTTTCAGAACTTTCCTAGACACTCACAGATGTTTTCATTTCAAGAGAATTATAGTATTGTTTCCATCAATTCTAGAGGTAGCTATTAAGATTACTCATATTTCTAGTTATGTACTTAGGAAACATACAAGTTAGGAAACTTAAGATCACATGACTGACTAATTAGTGGTAGAGCTGGAAAATGAACTTATATCCTGTCATATGGAACAAACTTCCCATCACATGGAAATATAAAATATGTAACCACCTTGGCATATACTTCACTTACAATTTATGAAGGATAACCATGGTCCTTGTGTGTGTGTATGCATACCGGAAGGTGAAAAAGACCTCAATTCAAAGTACATGCAGGAATAATTCTTATCCATCCTAGTCCTCCTTTTATGGGTTCCATAGAAAGTAAGAGAGTAAGGTTCCTTCTTGCTTTAGAGTCCCCCAGAAAAATCATGAAGTATGCTGATCTTTTCCTTTTAATCCTAAAAGATCTGTGTCACACTTTAACTCTATCTAACCTGTAATCCCAGAGTGTGGCAGGAACTGTTTTTTTAATTACCTGTTTACTGTAATAATATGTTTGTTAGGTCTTTAGCAACTTTACTGACATTTAAAAAAATCTTACTATAATATTACACAAGTGGTCTGCCTTCTAGAATCATTAGGCATTGACAGTGTGTAGATTTTAGTAAAAACTCAGGAACGCAAAATTCCCAAATGTGACAAACTCAGCTTGTATCTTTTGGGTCATGTGTCAGAGGGTCCTCTGTGGGAATTCATTTTTCAACACTGAAAGAACATTTTCTCAGAAAAGCACAGAAATATGTCAGCCCCCTTTAGACCTGCAAGTGACTCACTGACTAGTTTGCCTTTCTCTGTATCTGAGCACAGTAAGGTCTTTTCTCTTGCTCTTGCACTTTTAAGGTAGGATAGCATTCAATCAGTATGCATTCTAAGGTCATACTGCTTGTTTATAGCCACTGTTGGATACTGGTTTATGACTTGGGCATTGTTATAGGCTTTGTCTATTGTCTGGTAAAACTTTGCTTTAGATAAATTTATCTCTAATGTGTCAAATTTTAACTCAGTAGTTAGGAACCAGAAAAACAAAAGAATATTTAAAAGAGAGTATACAAGGACATTGATATTGAAATGGAATGGTTACAGATTTGGGGACTAGGAATGCTTACATGAACAAATGGGTTTTTTTTTTGTAATAATTCAAGTTTCATTTCACAAAGTCTAAAATACATAATGTCCTTGCCAGTTATTAGAAGATTAAGCTTTGTAGCAGAATGGTACATGCTATCAGTCAAAAAATGAAAAAAAAAACAGTGCATTTAATTAGAAAATATTCAGAATATATCTGCCTAAGTTTTCATCATCCATCAATAGTGCATAATAAAGACATCAACCACAAAAGCATGAAACAAAGTCAACAGAGATTGGAAGCAGAGTATGAAATAAGTTGGTGTCAGTGATTTTTCTTTCAGACTGAAACAAAGATACAAAATATATATAATAGCTTCCCTATTTCTTAGTTTGGGAACAATTGTGTTTGTCTTTGCCCTTCACCCTTTTTGTTTCTTTCTCCAAAAAGCAATAATAATTCTCATGTCAAATTACTGGTTGAATAATTTTTTACAATTTTTGAATATGGCAAAAGCAGACATAAGCTAACTTTTAAAAGATTATTTATTTATTTATTTTTAGACAGAAGGGAAGGGAGAGATAGAGGGAGAGAAACATCAATGTGTGGTTGCCTCTAGCATACTCCCCACTGGAGACCTGGCCTGCAACTCAGGCATGTGCCCTGACTGGGAATTGAACCATCAACCCTTTGGTTCCCAGGCCAATGCTCTCAGCCATGCCAGCCAGGAAGAACATAGGCTTATTTTTATACATAGTAATTACAATTATGGTTATCTCAAGGTTTATACTTATTTTACATTATCCTTTAATTTATTTTCTAACATCTCAGAAGGAATTCCAAACAAATCCAAAGGAAATCAGTCTTAACAGTAATAAAGTAATTTTGTCTATGAAACTGGACTTTCAGAGTATGGTCTTTTTCTTAACATCCTTATATATTTACATAAATTCCATAGGAGTGTTCTGAATCATACACATGCCTCCTTATTGTATAGTTAACAATTTTCATTGTAAGAAACTGCCAGGGCCTGATAATTTTTATTGGAAGGTTATGGAAATAATCCAAAGCTCTGTTTTAAATGGTCCCTATTACTTCAGAAATGTCCTTTATCATTTTTATGAGCTTAGCTTATACAAAGCTAAAGAACAAGGGCTAAGAAATTTACCTCCATTTGTTTGCAGTACTTATTCTGTGCAGCAAACCCACATTTCCAAGGTTCTTGATCTGCCAGAAGAGAGATATTCTTTAATACCTGTGCTGCAGGGACCCTGGGCAACAGAGCAAGTACCAGACAGTTTCCTGGGAGGTCATTTTAGAAATTGTTATCAAGTGTAATCTTTGATCTTTGATGGTAGGTTTAACAATTCTGATTAGATAATTTTACTTTCAAATACAACATTTCTGGTGTGGTTAGAGTTATAAATTTGATTTGATTTGTGATGAATTTTATTATTTCAATTACTCTTGTCAAATATAGAGATAGATATTAAGATTACATGCTATAGATGAAGAAATTGAGGCACACAAAAGTTAAGGAATTTAAGATGGCACAGCTAATAAAAAAGTAGAGCTGGGGAATAAGTTCATATTGCTTATCATATTGAAAATATCAAACATGTCACCATCTTGCCTTGTGCTTCTGTGGCAATACATAAAGGCTAAACAGTGGGCTTTTTGAACAGCTTCCTTTATATCTAGAGTCATCATCTTTAAGTTTCTTTATTCCCTTGAAAATTCACATTTGTAGTCTCTTTTTACATTAAAATGTCATAATATGAACACGTAGAAAATTCTATGTGTTTCTGAATTCTGATGGGTTATACTTTATACTGTAATATTCTGAAAAATATAATCTGCTGCATCTTAAAATGCAATGAAAGGAGCAACGCCATAATAATCTTTCCATGGATTTTTAGGGGATCACTTGGACTTCACACTACTCAAACAGCTAGTTATTTTTGTTATCCTATGATTCTTTGGAGTTATAACAAAAAGGAGGAGAAAGAGGAAGAGAAGAAAAATAAGAGAAAAATTGTTGTGGTAATATAAAGCACAGTACATAAATCATCCAAATGCAAACTCATGATTAAATTTTTCTCATTTGTTCAAGGAGTCCTCCTGTAGTCACATGTAACTAATTCTTGTTCATTCATCTGGGGTCAGCAGTCTACTTCTTGAAGTCCTATGCTTCTTCACTGATATAGTCCTCAAAATTTCAAATCTCCCATTCTTTGTACAATCCATTTCATTGTGGCTTTAAGGCTTTCTTGGGCCTCTTCTAATACACCTAATCATTAGCCTGAAAGCTTGTGACAACAGCCCTTCAGTTCACACATGTATGGGAGGGAGACTGACAGGCTTGGATTAATTTATTAGAGCGACTGAGTATATCAGGAAAGGAGCATGCATTCCCCTACTGAGTAAAACACATAAAAATATGGACCTGACCATGACTTTTTCTTAAGGTGTTAGGCATTATTTGTAAAAAGTAAGTGTAAGACTTTTTATGAATTGTGATTGACAAATCTTTAGAGCTTTTAAAACCTTTCTATAAAGTATGGACCATAATAATTACCAATAAGCAAGAAATAACAACCTAGGAATAAACTCTTATACATCAATTTGTAAAAAGTTACTGTGCCAGCTTATGCACAAGAATAAGAGCTTACTTCCCTATACAGGGTATGGCAAAAGTAGGTTTACAGTTGTGAGTATGTGAAACATAGAATTTATTCTTGTATATTATTTATGAATTATTTTATTATTTTCTGTATGAACAATTGTAAACTTACTTTTGTCACATCCTGTAAGCTAAAAAGATAGTTACTGAAATATATTTATATCAGCAATACTTTAGCTATACAAAATTAACTTAAGAGTTAGGAGTTCATTTTCTTTTCTGGTTTGACAGTTTTTCTAGTATGTGTATCTGGAAAAAAAGTATTTCTTCTAACACTATGGATACAATTAGAAAATAAAGAGCAAGCCAATTACATTTAAATTAAGTCTATTTTTCATCCCTCCTGACATAATTTGAGGAAATAAGCTTTTTATATTATCTTCTAGCCATCTGGAAACTACCAGAGATGATCTGATTGTAGAAGACCCCTTGACAATTTTATTACTCTAAATTTAGTGTTAAAATTTGGGGGAAGAAAATAACAAAAGGATTGTTATGTGAATAATGAGTGTGTAACATGTAATGTGCCATTATGTGTATATGGACCCAGATTAAAAATAAAATTAGAACATATGTACCCAAGTATAGAAACAGTTTTGTTCTTTGCTATCTCATTAAACAGAGTGACTATACAACACATTTAGAATAAACAGCAGAAAGAAGCACAACAATAAGTAAAAAAAATTAGCTCTTCCTGAAATGAGTAATTTGTGAGTAGGATAAGAGGCATTATACAAGAATACAGTTTAACTATTTTGAAATGAAAACATACATACGGGTGAGACATATTACACCTTTTTGTTATCTGAATAGAGTGTGTGAAAAATACATGTCTATATGATCTCATTGTGAGAACAGATTTTATATTCAAAGATTATTTTTTGTTTTAGTTATTCACTTAGTGCTATCCTTTCTATTATTTTTAGGTTGTTCTTATTTAAATAAGTGTACCATTTTAGGTATATAGTTATACATATGGGCCCAGATGCACACAAATACATATTATAGAAAGTTTAAACTTGAGCTTAACATTTAATCTGAACTTTAGAAAAAATATTTTTATATGTAAAACTCTAAATAAAATATATTGCATTGCCACTTGATATGTTTGATTCTCTGTTTATGGATTCTGATTTTCTTAGGAATTTTCCAGGTACCCCCAAAATATTCACTCATTATTCTCAAGGTCTCAAAGTCAATCAGAGAACTTATAAATTAAATTTAGGTAGGCATTCAAGAAAACTACAATCATTGTTGGTATTAAAATTTGACTTTATAGTAATACAGAGAAAATTTATATTATAGTCCAAATGGAATAATTATAGCCCCACATATTTTGAAGCATTGTCTGAAGTTGGCAAGAATCAATCCTTTAGTTAAAAACTTGCCTTAGTATAATTTAGTTTCTCATTATTAAACATTTAATGGGAGTAATGGTACCTTTTAACTGAGAGGTGAAATCAGTATACAGATTATAATCCCACACTGTTGCCAAACTCAAGACATTTGTTTCTTGGGGTGTTCTATTCAAGAAGATGTAGTTGTCAGCAACTACTGTATTTATTTGCAGCAATAAAGGAAGTAAGATTAACATGCAAAACAGTCTTCCTCAAGGGAAGCGTAGCCATTGTTAATTACACTGTTTGGTCAATTACATGCTGATTTCTTCTTTGCAGTTTACTACACTTCCCTCCTTGAGCTCCTGTCAAGTTCATTTCTTTACAGCTACATCTAGAGTACACTGTGCTACATTTTTAACATTTAGCATGAATAACCTTTAGTTAGAATGGTTCAGACTTTTATACCTTTGTTCTAACAAAACTATCAAGGAGAAGACAAGTAGAAGGACTATGTGGGTTATGAGTCCCATAAAACACAGAGCTCCACATATTTTTTAATTATCTCTAGTGTAAAACTTTTGGACATCCCCAGAGTTCATACTTTCATAAAGTATATAAAGTCTATGCAGAAGGCATTCGGCTATATAACATGGAAAATAGAGACAGTTATGGAAGAAGAGACAGGACACAAGAAATATTGTACATAGGACAATGACTCCTAAGTCCCCTTCAAAGTAGGCACCTTGGGAACTCACACAGTTCTCCCAATCAGCTGTCCCATTGCATTTTCCTGAATCTTATTGATGGTTTGAAATCATTTCCCTTTCAATGGCATTTTTAGTTTTGGGAAAAGCCAGATAGAATGGCACCAAATATGGGCTGCAGGAAGACTGAGTCACCTAGGTGATTTGATGTTTCACCAAAAAACTCTGCACAAGACATGATGCATGATTGGGCACATTGTTGTGATGAAGCAGCCAATCACCAGTTGCCCATAGCTGTGGCCTTCTGAATCATCTGAATAGTTTCTACAGAGGAATGTTCAAGCTTAATGCAAAAATTGATGCAGATTCCTTGCTTTACTCACTCAGTCATTTTGAATGCAATGACCACACAGTACACATGCTCACTCAACAGTGTCTGCTGCCCCCACTAAATAGTAGAGTGAAGACATCATTATTCATGCATCATAGCCAGGCCACCCTCATTAGCTGCCAGGTCACATCAATTTCTCACAAAGCATTCTCATTATATTAACAATGGTTGGACTTTTTCTGAACAGACCCCATATATCAATGAGCCATATGTATCTTCAGGTACTCTCTGTTTTTCCTTTCTCTTATTTTTACTATGTCTTCATTAGCCTTTTGTTGTACACCTAATTAAGTGAGTACTAAACACTTTTACTCATTGTAACTTTGTTTACACGACTTCATATATGATAGTGTTAGTCTTTTTTTACTTCTTTAAATTTTTATCACTTTTTAATTTTTTGAATACAGTTGTCTCCATTCCCCCCTGCCACTACTTTGTCCCCCCACCCTCACCCTTAATCCTACCCCTCTTTGGCTTTGTCCATGGGTCTTTTACACATGTGCTTTGACAAGTCTTTCTTAGTGACACTTCTTTTTCAGAAGTTTCCCGGAAACTCACAGATGTTTCTCATTATATCAACAATGGCTGGACTTTTTCTGGACAGACCTAGTATAATGTACCAAAGTACAAATAATTTATTATGAGCATTTTAAATATTTATAAGTAGAAGCCCATAAATAAATGAAGATTAAAAATTGAATTTTAAATATTTACTTCCTACATTCCATTGGATAGTTTGAACGTGTGCTGGAGTAAACATAGTTTTCTGAGGAGAGCATTTCTCTACTAACAATTTAGATATGCCACTCTGATACTTAAAGCTCTAAACGTTGTCTGTTAACCTTTATAATGTTCAAGTTTAGAAGATAATACCAAATTCTTCCCAAAGTATTAATTCAAATAAATACTCCAGTAGTGTATGGACTTTTCAGCTGCTCCTTATCCTCAACAGCATTTGTTATATACATGTTTTATATTTTGATGTGTTTGTTTTCTATGTTTCATTGGTTTCTTTTAAAACATTTTAATACTGAGAAGCCTCAGTAGCCTAATGGATAAGGCACAGGCCTCCTAAAATATTTTAATACTAAAGAAAATCAAAATAATAACAACTATAAAAGAGCAAACCTCAGAGAACCTTTTTGTTTTGAATAGCAATTTTTCAAGGTCTTATTTTAAGAGCAAAGTTTGTCAGTTCTCTGTTTTTGATGTTGCTATGTTTTAATGAACAATGTTTTTTAATGTTAAATCTTTGATAAGCAGTAGAACTGATTCCATAATTTTGCAGAGAGTCTCATGAACAGAAACTAGTTTTATAGAGTTGTTGTATTGAGAAGCTTTCAATTTTGAAATAGTTATAGAGACTTTGAGAAAATGTGCTATTAAACATCTTATGAGGCATTGTAAGACCAAAATAAATAGACTTTAATCTGGAGAGAACAAAATGCTTTGTATGTTAATAGAGCCTCAGGAAAAGCTGACCAGAATTTTCTCCCACTTCTGTTAGAATGGAACAAAATAATCTTGCTTTCCCAGTGATGTGCATAAACATTTACAGTTGTATCATATCTTGAAAATAATTGAAAAATTACAATAAAATAAGATAGCAGATAAAACCAAAATGCCAGCCTTATTAAGGGAGGGACGTGAATTGCAGGATATTGCTTATTATGAGAGTGAAATGGGACTAATAGAATCCCAGATTTAGGCAAACTATGTATCCATTAGCATGAAGGTTTGTTTGTCTACTCTAGAAGAAGCAGAGAGAGCCTTCAAGTTGCACTACTGGAGCTTTATTCACAAGGAAAGTATATATCAGGAGCAGGAAGGAAGTTTTAAACTGTACGTATCCTTTGCCCAGTTTTCTAGTCTTGTTCATTTACTGAAATATTAGAACTAGTTTAGGGATATTTTTATTTATACAATCATATTCACTGAAAATAATATCTAAGTTTGTTGTTGATTTTTTTACTTTGGCTTGTTGTGATTTATACACACACACACACACACACATACACACACTGACACATATAACACTTCTTTTTATTATAAAATCTGTTATTACAAAATCATAAGCACGTAATTCTGTAACATAATATCACAGTCAAGCACACCATATGACATTTTAGGTGAAATCTTAAAATTAAAACTATAAATTATTACACCCATATTATTACCCTACAAACCACACTCAAGCAGGCCTTACCTCTGCCTGACATTGTATGTGTGTATTGTTTTCAATTTCAGGATAGTCAGATTTTGTTTGATCATCTTTCTTTAGAAATAACCGAAGGGAGAAACTATTAGAGTAAATGAGTAAAAGGAGACACATATTATGTCCCAGGTTCAGATTAAAAATGATAAAAAAATTAATTTTACCTAAAATAAAGTATTAATTTACTATATTCACAATCAAGACACACAGCATGCTTTTTTTATGTTTAGTGGAGTTTGACTTGCAGGTATTATATTTACTGGGGATAAAGTGCAAGAGAAAGCCTGAAAATATGTAAGGAATATTTTAACTGCATTTTTATGACATGAAAAAGGGATTTACTACTGTTTCCTTTTTTTTTTTTTTTTCAGGAAATTGCCCTCCCTAAGAGTTTTAATGGAAATGCAAAAGACGCATGTTGCCATTGCACTTTAAAGTTCTTTAAAAGAAACATTTATTTCCTTTAACTGTATTTTGGTTTAACTTGATGATTCTCCTCCTCTTAAGTGAAGGAAGGAGCTCCGGCTTTCCCCATCACACCAAGGGGGCGGGGCATCCTCTATTCAAGAAGCTTGTGAGGGAGCCTCCCTGGGCAGTCTTAGCGGAGGAGCTCTGTTACATCAGACTTCAGAGGCTTCCGCTGAAGGGCAGAAGCCTGGGGGTAATGCTATTGTAAAATCTAATTTTTATCAGAGATTTCTGGAGACTTTGGAGTAAAGGTGAGAAGAGAAGGGACTCTTGCTTTGGAGTAGTGTGACAAGAGTGTTGTTTTGTAAGAGTCATTGTTTCTGTGAGGGAATTAATACCTGGATTTTGTATTTTTTCAGATATTTCCAAAATCCATATTTTACAAGTAGGGGATGTGGTGATCAGATTACACCTGTGGAAAAATTACCTCATAGGGTTGCAAAACTTAACTTTTGAATAGAGTGTTCTATGTTTCCATCAAAAATCAGTGGTAACAGAGATAAATGATGAACCAGAACTTGAGAAATTAATCTTCCTTACTTTGAAAATAAGATTGTGATAATCCCGAATGAAAAATGAAGTTATTGGTTGGAGGTGTTGGCTTTTTATATTACTTTGCTTGTGTTTGCTGTGTTTCTACCAAAATCTGTTTTAGTGGTTTGTATAGTAATAATCCGAAGTAGTCTGTAACTGTGGAGATTAAGTACTTGTGAGAATTCAAAGCTTGTTTTTTTTTGTCAGGGAATACTTAATGTTTAAAAGAATTACTGGTTTATGGATGTGCAAAGACTTTACCAAAAATGTGTAAACACAAAGACTTTAGAAATATGGAAAGGTCTTGTAAAAGTAATTCACAGGTAGATAATATAGAAAATATTGATATGCAAAGATGTTCAAATGTATTCTTGGGTGGTATTAAGGTCTGGTTTTAAAAATACACATTTTAAAATATTTATAAGAAAATTCTAGAAGTATATAAAGCAAACCAGAATATTTTGACCATTATTTTGAGGACATGTTTTCTTTGAAAAATAAAAAGATGAAATATATACAATATACATGAAAGGTATTATCATAAGAAACATTAAAATGAGGAATTATGATCCCATTTTTGTCTTAACACTCACACAACTCTTAAACTGAGAACAAAAAATTATAGAAGCCTGAGAAGGCTGTCTAGATTCCTGTACTTCTCTCCCTTCCCTACTAAGGACCTGGGTGTCTGCCTTTCTGGTTCTAGTCACAAGATGGCACTTGCCAGGTGTCCTAAATTTTCTCAAGGCAACTATTTTTATGAAGTGGACAAATCAGCAAAATGTATTTTGTATTAGCAGATTACAAGAGAGTATCAGAGTGTGATTGCATTTCTGGTGCAGAATTGCACATGCATACAGGAAAAATACCTGCACAAGACTGATGTGAGAATTCAAACAGAAAATATTTTTTAAAAGTTGCTGCGCAGATTTAGCTTATAGAAGACATGAGGCAATTGTTATTCCCTTGTAGGATGATTGTATCATAAACCAAATAACAATGGAATCACAGGGATCATTTCAAATAATAAGAACAAAAAGGAAAATAAACATGCCATCTACATTACAGATGAGGTTTCATCTCCTTCCTGTGTTTCAGAATAACATGTCTGCTAAAGTTTTGGTAGGGAAGTTTCTTCACACAATTTCCATTTATTTGGTTTGATTCCCGGTTTCTTTTTGAACAGCCTAGATTTATGTCAGAGATGCACATGACCTAGGGAATCTGCATGTGAAGCCCACTGAGGCCCAGAAAGTCAGTGCGACCTTAGAAACCTAGAGCAGGGAAAAGCAGCTAGAGTGAGGATCACAATAACTAGATCACAGGGCCAGACTGTCCATGTTCTACTTGATACTGGGTGAGGATTTTCCTATTTAATGAAATATGAAATGTTTAACATTGAAAACATCTTGAGAACTTTGGGTATAATTCATTTTGCTTCCTTCTCTGCAGCCATAGCATTTTTAATTAAAAGCCAGATTTCATAGTAAAATATGGTAAGTTGAGACTTTGAAGTACATATTGTTTTGTATCATGTTCTACCATCATAATGTTTTATAATTAAAGGCCATAGCTTTTAGCTTAGGGAAAAATGTTCATGTGTTAAGCCATGATGAAGAAATTGTGCAAGAGGCTCTTCAGACATTTTGAGGTTCCAGCAAGTGGCCTAAAGCTCCAATCCTTGACAGCTATGTCAGGTTATAACCATATACTAGATTGTATAGTTACAAAGATTTCTGTAAGGTTTTATGTCCTTCCTTAAGTAGACATCTGTATACTCTCTTGAGTAATATTTTGTAGTGATTTAACATATTTAAGCCTTTCCTAATAACCATCAACATTCTCTTCAAGTCATGCTCTTAATGAGGTTGTTGGTAATGAACCCCGCTATCAGTGTCCATGAGATTGCATTGCTCTTGACAGACAGGGCAGCCATTGTAGTTTAGGAAACATTACAACCCAGCATTTACTCATGGTATCCCAGTGGAATCCCAAAGGCACAACTTATCCAGGAATACAAATAATGTCCCTGACATGGCAAAATACTCTCTCACACATATTTCCTTCTCCTAGTACAACAGAAATAATAAAAAGAGGATACTTGTTTTGTGTTATCATAATACCTCTTTTCTGTTTTTGTTCCCCTTGCCCCAAATAATTTCCATTTATCTGACCTTTACCTGATACCTACTGTTCATTATAATTTCTAACTTGTTTTCATTCTAATTGTCCATATTCTTTTTTCAAGCTATTCTGTGAAGTTTCTGAAGAAGGTACAATAGATGAAAACCATTTACTAACCTTAATGCAATAGAGTCATGGGCCCTTCAAAACATTGGTTTTCTAGAAAAACAGGCAACTAAAACCAGACAGGTGACCTAAGAATTTTTCACCATATTTCTCATTTGATTTCTTGTCTATATCCAGGTGCACTAATTGAACATGAGCAAAGTCAGTATTTCTATGGTTAAATTAGGACTTCTTTTCCTCTTTTCCCATTCTTTCTCTCTCATTTGTCTCTTGCTACACACTGAGGTTCTAAACTCTTTTTTATTATTGTATCATTAAATATGGTTTAATATGTAGACAACAGAAATTAATATAAGAGATGCACATGACTCATGCATATTTCTTAACTATGCTATCTTGTGTGAGAAGATGACAACTCAGCATTGTCAGGGATTTGAAAGTTTTCTCTCCACTTGAATAATAAAGATCTCAAACCCAGAACTGTCTGTCTACCTACCTATTAGAACACTTCAAAAACAACTCATAATGCTTTCATGACAAACTCTTAAAGGCTAGACATCGGGTTCTTCTATCAGAAATCTGTATCTCCTCATCAAAGTTCTTTGGCAACTAAAGTTCTTTGATGAGGAGATACATCCTTATTTCGGATGTCCTGAATAAAGGACATCTACATATTGATGTCCTTTATTCAGATTGGTTTCTGAAATAATTTTGAAGTACAATGACCTTTCTGTTACGTGTTTCTGGAAGAATGTTGGATTCTTTCTTTGGAGTTCCCAATGAAGACAGTTTTATTTGTTTTCATTTGTTAATTACAGGAAGAGCTGTGTCATACTGCAGATCTCTTTCTCTAATCTGAATAGTCAGATGGTAAGAGATAGGAATCATGTTTACTAGTTCACTCTAATAATGCAATGGATTGTGTCTCATCAACTTTAATTATGCATTTTTTAAACTCAACGTTATCTTAAGATAACGAATACTCAGAATGATACATTGGCAATTAAATGCAATAAAAATTTAAATATTTTAATTTCTTGAACATTTTGTGAACAAAAAAAAGCTCGATACAAAGGATAGAAATGTTTTTCCACATTGAATTAGCAATTGCAAACAATAAAAGCACAAGAACAAGGAGTTGTCTGTTTTAAAGGAGATGGCATGAAATGAGCATGTCATTATGAGCATGTCTGTATAACAAACGATTTTTTAGCCTCTGTCCAGGAATAGCTACATCTGGAAGGGAAGGTATTGCCAAACCTTGCAACATAAAGACACACGTCATAACTACACTACAGCCAAGTGAATACTATCATGAAGATAAGGTCAACACAAAAGAATAATGAAGAAAACACTTTTTACTTTGTGTGGGAATGTGGACATATATAAAAAATAGAGAGTTCATAGATAACTATGGTAGTTACTGAAGATGATTGTAGTTCACCAATGTGTTCACTAGCAGGGACATGAGATTAAACAATATTCAATCTGAGGTTATATTCACCAATGTCCTCAGAATCTGAAAGTGAATGATATCCTTGGCTCTACCAAAGAGATGGGATTCCAAAACCAGGAGGCAGAGAGTACTGGTGGAAAGAAAACACATCCTTCTGTGTGGGGTCAGATAGACTTTGATTTTGTCTGGCCCTTGTCCCATCTTTGTGATCTTGCACATGAGAAAAAGTACCCATTTCATCAATCCTTTACCATCTCACCATTGCAATATTTCTTTGCTTCTTTGTAAGTCAAAGAAGGTAGGTAGAAAGTGAAATGTTGTTTATATTTGCATTTCTTTTATTATTAGGGAAGCTCATTATCTTTTATGTATTGTTCACTTTTAATTTTTATTTGAATGTTTGCATTTTGAGGAGCCCCTATAAATAACATGTCCCTTTCTCCACTTAACATATGGGTATTAAAAATGATGTTGCAGATGGAAGCCAAGATGTAATCTTTTGCACAAGAGGATGCTAAGTTGAAAGACAGTGGTTATCATGAAATTTAAGTGGGACTTATAACAACAAATTTAAACAAATTTACCAAACAGCCTAGGGACTTATAATATACAAGAACAGACCTGTAGTCATACTACATAAATTTGCTCACAGAGAAGTAAGTATCAGGAGCAGGGAAGAATTATGCCCTCGGAACATTGTGAATTGCCTATTGATGTTCTTTGCTCATTTTTTAACTTTGTGATTTATTTCTTATTAATTTGTAATAGCTACTTTAGAATAGAGATTTTAAAAAAAAATAAAAGGTTTTGTCAAGCCCTGGCTGGGTAGTTCAGTTGGTTAGGGCATTGTTCACATATACCAAGATTGCATGTTTGATCTCAGGTCAGGGTGCATACAAAAATCATCCAATGAATGCGTAAGTAAGTGGGACAAGAAATCTCTCTTTCCTCAATAGATACAAAAATAAAAAGTTTTGTCAAATTATTCTGTTTTTAACTTTGGTTTACTATGTTTTTACCATAGTTTTTTTTTCAATTTCATTATATTCAGATACCTATTTTCTAGAAGGATTTTGATTAATGTTTTTTTTTGTGGAGAAATTATTTTACTTGAAAAAAACTATGAAATCTATGAAATGTTCTAAAGGATGATTGAGACAACCTGAGTAAAAAGAGAAATGTATCATGTCCCTGGGCCACAAGAATTAAAATTGTAGAGATTTAATTCTTCACAAAATAATGTATTAATTCACTGCAATCACAAACAAGAATGTAACAGATTTTTTTACATTTTAATTTAATTTTTTCAATTTAATATTCTTTTGAATTATTTTCTGGAGTACAGAATAATGACTACACAATCATATACTTTACAAAGTGTTCCCCTGGTACTTGACCAGCTATATCCTAACATCTTTGTAAAAATAAAGTGCCAGAAAGTGCAAGAAAAATATGTAAGAGACATTTTTAACTGGGTCTTTATAGTATGACAAAGGGATTTGCTACTTTTCAGGAAATTACCTACCCCGGTGTTTTGAACGGAAATTAAAAGGGACACATGTTGTGATTTCATTTTGAAATCCTTTAAAAATGACTGTTTTTCCCCTTTAAGTGAATTTCAGTTGACTTGGTGATTCTCCTCCCTCTAATTGAGGGAAAGGCCCCCTGCTTTCCCCATCACAGGGAGGGGGCGGAGCATTCTCTGAAGCTTGGAAGAGAGCCTTTCCTGGCCCATCTTGGGGGAGGGGCTGTATTTCACGAGGCTGCAGCTGACAAGAAGCTTCAAGGTAATGGCTGTCTTATAGCTAGTTATTTTCTGGGATTCTTAGGGCTGTGGTATTATGGTGGAAAAACAATAGATTGTTGCCTGTGAGAGGTGGGAATGAAATAGGGTTTGGGGAAAATTACTGTTATTGTGACAGAGTCAACCCCCTGAAAATTTAGTTTCTCCCGATATTTTCTGAAGTCCACAGTGTGGGAATGGGCGATCAGATTACCGCTTCTAAATTAAGACTTCAGTGAGGCATGCCGTTCATGTTAATTTTTTACACGGCATTCCATGTTTCTATCTTTATTACAAAGTTTATTATATTTTTGATTTAAACAAAATCAAATTTTACACAAAAATTACTCATAGAAAAATGTAAACATAAAAAGTGGCACATACAAACAGAAATATAAATATACACAAACATCAAAGGTATCCAGATACGCTGTTGAGTGATAGCATGTGTGTGTGTGTGTGTGTGTGTGTGCGCGTTTTCCTTAAGGAGGGAACTAGAATCCTCTCTTAACAGTCAGCATCTCTGGAACATTCATGTTACTGGGGGTTTCAAAATATATTTTTATCCAGCTTCAGCATTTTTAGAATTGATTTATTCTATGATCGTTTTTTATCATTAGAAGAACAAAATGAAGCTGAAACAGTACCCCTGTTTGGTTTCAGACAAATAAACATTCATAGACACACACACCTAGAGATGTGCAAACATACCCCCTTGCTTGGTTTTTGCCAATAGTGGAAATTTTCCTGGATCTGATCAAGCCCACAGCCTGGTTGCTGTGTTGGCTACAGCCCTGCATGCATCCTCCTTGCAACTCATTCTTTCAGACCCACAGGTATGGCAATCGTCAGCAAGAACTGTCTATATATTTTAAGTTGAAGAGTGAGGCAGAGAGGGAATCTGGTTCATTTCTATTGGAGCTTTTTAAAATATTATGTGGCCTGATGCAATACATACAATTGAATGTTATATAGCTGACAAATGGAAATACGAACATGTAGTAATTTGAAAAGATGTCTGAGAAGTAGTATTAAGTGAAAAATGAAAATTGCAGAATGGCAAAGATAAAGTACTGTGTTAATACAATTTGTGTAACAAAATCAGAAAAAAATATAAGGCTACCTACTAATGGGGTTGTTTGTGTGGTTGGAGAGATAAGAAACTCTTTACTACCTATTTAAAAATAATTTTTAATGCATATTTAGTCATTTTTAAAGAATATCAGAAAAAAGTTTGAGATAAAATGTTACAAATTAAGGGGGAATTATATTTGAAGTGATTGATTAAAAATGACATTGAAAATACTAATATGGAAAAACTTTCAAGCCATGGGCTTGAGCATGGTAAAATGGTTGTCTGAAATTATATGTATTCATGTATATATGTAAAGAAAAATATGGAATGATACTCAAGAAACAATAATGATTATTTTTTACAGAATTATATTTCCTTTTTATAAATATTTATCTTTCCAGTTTTCACTAAGCATCCCATTTTCTTTTGATTAGACCATTGGAAATAAAGACATTAGCATTCTATTTTTTGTGCAATGCATAACAAAGCTATAATTTTGAGCATAGTATATTCTGGAAGCCTGAGAAAACTGCTGGCTTGGCAAGATGTAGTTCCCAACCTTCCATACAGAGGGTCTGGTAGTAACAATGTGCAGTTCTGGTATTGGTCACAAGATGGCACTTGCCAGATTTAAGAAATTTTTTTAGGCAACTATTTTACAAAGTGAACAAAGCCATGAAACCTATTTTATATTAGCAGACTGTGAAACAGCATGAAGGTTGTAATTGTAATTCTGTTTCCAAATTTATATGTGTCTGGAATCAAAAGCCCCAAATTAGCACTGATGGGAGAACTCAAAAAAGCATTAAAAATATATTTACATAGAATTTGGCCAACCAAAGACTGAAAGCAATTGGTATTTCCCTGTTCCCTGTCCACACCTCACACTTTTCCTGAGAGACATTATTTCAGCATGAACCAAGTAAGAACTGTGTCACAGAGAACATTTTAATAAAAACAAAAAGAAAATAAACATCTACATTACAGATGAGATTTCACCTCTTTCCTATGTTTCACAATGACATGCTGCTGAAGGATTTTTTCTTTCCACTTAACTGGTTCATTCCCTGTCTCCTTTTGGACAACTTAGGTTAATGTTATAGATGTACATGACCTTGGGAGTGTGCATGTGAAGTCATCTGAGTCCCAAAAAGGAAGTGTGACCATAGAAGCATCAACCAGGAAGAAGGTCCTGCTGGACAAGCAGCTGGAGTGAGAATCAAAGCATCAGGATTATTGGACAGTGCCCCCCATAGTCCATGTGACATTGGTAAGGCTTTCTCCATCCCATGTTAAAACATGTTTAAGTTGAGAATATGGAGTGCAATTTATTTTAATTATAGCTTATTAGCCATACCATTTTAAATTAAAAAACCTTAGATATTAGTGTTAGGATGTAATTAAATATGTTAAATTCTGATAAAAATTGTATGAATGGCTATAATGATGTTTACTTATAGATTTGTAGGTCCCAACCAACTGCTTGACTCTAAAGGAATCCTTGCAAACTACCCTATTCCATAAGTAGCCATTGTGTCCAAATATCTGACCCCTCAGTTCATTTTCTTAATGAAGTCATTGTGTTATTGTCTGAGTTTAGGAGACACCAACCCCAGTATCTGTGCCTGGCCACCTTGGGTTGATAAGGCAGCATTACAAAGTTAAAAGATTACCCTAGAATAAATCTCAAGAGGCCCCAAAGTATCAAAGTATCCAATAACAGAAATGATGTCCCTGATACACTCACCAACATCTCACCCCTCCCAATCTCCTACCATATACAGGTTCAACATTCCTTATATGCAGTAGCTTTAATGAGGCCTGTATACTGGGGCATTATAGAACTGTTTCTCATTTCTGAATTTTTTTAGTATTTTCCCCCTGTGTTTCTTTGGTGCCCAGTATGTATTTGTATTTTTGTGTATCTTCTCTATTTTCATTGTCCATCTTCTTTCTTCTTTAACAGAAGAAAGCTCTTTACTTATTCTCTTTACTTTTTGTTTGAGTATCTTCTAGTATTGACCATTCAAATCATTTTAAAGCTTTCTTGCAGGTTTTCAGGAGGATATGTATAAGCATGAAAGGATAAAACTATTAAAAGCCCTAAGACAAAAGAAGCTTCTAACATCACTGTTTTTTTTTTCTTTTTTTTTTTTTTTTTTTTTTTGTGTGTGTGTGTGGTTAACCAGGCAGTTAAACAAAGACCAATGGCCTAAGGATTTTTCTGGATGTTTCAGATTTCACAGATTAATTTCTAGTCTATATCCAGGTGTACCAACCAATCATATACACTTTCAGATCTTCAGTGTTTCATTTTGAATTTTTTCTTCTTTTCCACATTCCTTCTTATGTTCCTATCTTTCCCTTAGACTGTTGCTGAACTTTTAAAAATTATTTTAAATTTCTGATATCTTTTGATATTCATAGTAGCATTTGTCACTCCAGCCAGCTAGTAAAATTAGAACTCTGTCCAAAATCCATGTCAGTATATCTGTCTATTTGAGAAATTGTAACATACAACCTTGCCACAATGCTTGTCTGAGAAACTTTGAAGTTTAGATATTTTATCTTTAACAGTTTCTCATATCTCCTCACTAAAGAATTGATAAGTACTTTTATTCAGAATAGTGACAGGAAATATTTTGGTCCAGCCTGGATCTTTTTTCTGAGTGTGTCAGAGAATGGAGAAAGAAGTTTGTTTTTCTTTGAATCCCCCAAGGCAGGTCCCATGGAGGTCTATCTTTTTGCTTGTTAATCCAGGGACTAATGCAACAGTGTAGTCTCTCTAATTTAATATTCAGCATGTAGTAAAGCTTTGTGCTGTGGTGATTAAGTTGTAAGGTTCTCATCAGCCTTTCTTTTATTTCTTTTAATATGTTTCCAATTACATCATTCTGAATCTTGGTTTTAGCAGCTTCATCCATTGGCACTGTGTAGGTTTTAGAATTAACCACAATACAAAATCTCCAAACATAGCAGGTTTACCTTCTTGTGACTTTAGGTCACTGCTTGGTATTAGTTTTCTTTTTTCCTCTTTTTATTCATGTTCACATACATTTCAACAGAGATGATATGTCCCTTTGGCCCTGGCAGTGATTCACTGTCTGGTTTGCCCTTTCCTTACTGAGGATGCTCATCCTTAGTAAATTTTACTCTGCTGTTCTTTCTCTTCATATGGGCTGACATTTATCTAGTGAACATTAATAATAAGATTTCAACTTTGTTTACAGCCAGTTTTAGTTTCTTGTGCTTATGTTTTAGGGGTCATGGACTATTTTGAATAGCCATTAAGTATCTAAGATTCTTTGCTTTACCAATGTTTCTATCTCCCTCATGGTCTTTGGGAGTGCTTTAAATGGACCATTTCTACTCTTTTATATGGATGTTATACACTAAAAATTTGAAATTTGTTTATTCTATAACCACTCTTTCTTATATGATATTTGGCTTCTGCTTTCTCACTGAGGATATATTCTTACCCTGATCTCAATCTCCAGATTATAACACTTTGGTTTCTACTCCTTCATTTCCTTTTGCTCACATGGTTTAGTGGCATGTGAGAACTTCACTGTAGTTAAAGGCTTTGCCAATGAGGATAATTTCTCAAACTATAAGATGTTGATGTCATTTAGATTCTTAACATTTGTCTTGTGTTAACTAACTTTCAACAAAAGAGATATTTAATGAAGATAAGAATATATAGAAATAATTATACCACTGCATCAAAAGTCAGTGTCTTAGGTGCCCCCCTAACATTTTCAAGCAAATTTGGAAATAGATGTTAATAAAAATTAAAGAGGTTAAAAAATTGAATTTCTAATATATTCTTTGTACACTCCAGAGGATATTTTCACACATACATTGCAGTGCCCATGACCTTCTTTGGCAATCATTTACCTAAAGCACAAAACAATATTCCTATATGTAGTCCCATTGTTCTCACAGTAAAATACTAACTTTTTATACACATTAACTCTGAACTGGGGTACTTTTATAACACTAAAGAGGACTGAGTATAATTTAAAAGTCAAATTCACTTGTTTAGGTATATAGTTTTATAGTTTTGACAAATATATACAGTCATGTAACAACAAATACAGGCATACCAAAGAAATATTGCAGGTTCAATTCCAGACTACCACAATAAGGCCAATATGGCAATAAAACAAGAATACAATTTTTTTGGTTTCCCACTGCATACCAAAGTTACATTATACTATGTTGTAGTCTGTTAAGTGTATAATAGCATTATTTATAAAAAACAATGTACACTCCTTAGTTTAAAAATATTGTAAAGAATTCTGACTATTATGTGAGCCTTCAGCAAGTCATAATCTTTTGGTTGGTGGAAGATCTTGCCTCAGTGTTAATGGCTGCTGACAGATTAAGGTGGTGATTGTTGAAGGTTGGGGTGGCTCTGGCAATGTCCTTTCTTTTTAGTTTTTTAAATTGTTGTTCAAGTATAGTTGTCTCCATTTTCACCCCACCCATCCCCACCTACCACCCTCAAAACTACCCCCTTTGGCTTTGTCCATGTATCCTTTATACATGTGCCTTGATGGGCCTTCCCCTATTTTCCCCCATTATTCCTCTCCTCCTTCCCCTGTGGTTACTGTCAGTTTGTTCTTTAATTCAAGGTTTCTGGTTATATTTTGCTTGCTTGTTTTGTTGATTAGTTTGTACTTATGGGTGAGATCAATTTATTAAAATAAGACACGCCTGCCCTGGCTGGTGTAGCTCAGTGGATTGAGCCTGGGCCTGCAAACCAAAGGGTTACCAGTTCGATTCCCAGTCAGGGTATATGCCTGGGTTGCGGGACAGGTCCCCAGCAGAGGGTGCTTGAGAGGCAACTACACATTAATGCTTCTCTCCCTCTCTTTCTCCTTTGCTTCCTCTCTCTCAAAAAATAAATTAATAGAGTGTTCAAAAAACAAAAGTAAGACATGACTTCCTCACTAACGTTAATCATTTCTAGTTTTTGATAGAAAGTGAGAGATGTGAAGATCTTCTTTTAGCTTGAAAACTTAGATACCATTGTATGATTTTTAGTTGGCCTAATTTTGATATTGTTGTGTCTCAAGGAACAGGAAATCCTGAAGGGATGGAGAAAGACAGAAGGGTGGCAGGTCAATAGAGCAGTCAGAATACACACATTTATCAGCTAACTTCACAGTCTTATATGGGTGTGGTTTGTGGTGCTCTAGAACGAATAATAAATCAAAGATTACTGATCACAAAACACCATAACAAATATTAGTATTACAATATTGAAAAAGTTTGAAATACTAAAAGAGTAGCCAAAATGTGACACAGACATGAAGTGAGCAAGTGGTAGTAGGAAAAATGGCACTAGTAGACTTTCTGGACACGGAGTTACCACAATTCTTCAATTTGTAAAAAAATAATACCTGGGAAGCACAAATGAGAAAAGCACAATAAAGGGAAGTATGCTTGTACAGTCAAGTTACAGAATATTTCCATAACTCCAAAATGTTCCCTTCTGCCCCATTGTAATGGAAACTCTCTGTCCCAGTTTTTGGCAACCACTGGTCTAAATTCTGCCCCTATAGTTGTTGTTTTTTTTTTTTTCCCATAATGTCATAAATGGAACATAAAGTATGTAGACTTTTTCATCTGGCTTATTTTGCTTGACATGTTGATGGTATTTACCCATTTTGTTGCATATATTCATAGTTAATGCCTTATTATAGCTGAGAGGTATTCTGTTATTCTACAATTTGCTTATTACTCACCTACAGATTTACAGTTTTGGTGATTATTATTAAATTTGTTATAAACATTCCAGAGCAGGTCTTTGTACATAAGTTTTCATTTCTCTTGGGTAAAAACCTAAGGGTGTAATTTCAGGGTTATATGGTAAGTTTATCTCTAGCTATGTGAGAAAAATCACCAAAGTGTTTCCTAAATCACCGGTGATATTTTGTATTTCCACCAGGAATAAATAAATAAATTCATTAGATCTGCATCATTGCCAGCAACTGATACTGTCAGGTTTTCCCCCCCTTTTAGTATTAGTAATTCGTACAAAGGTGGTAGTGGTTCCTCATTGTGATTTTATTTGCATATCCTTAATTACTAATGCCATTGGAACATTTATTAAATGTTCATTTGACATTCATATATAGTTTTCCCTTGTTATCTGAAAGTAGTGTATTCCTATGAAATCTTTCATAAGCTAAATAGCCTAAAGCAAAGAATAAGTTACCATTAATTTATATGGGAAAATTTCTAGCATCCCAAAACCCAAAAACAACCTACCAAATCATAGTGATTTAACACATAAAACCTAAAATAACACTAACATATAGTAAAATCAGGAATATGATACACAGCTTGTATAAAGTACAAATAATGCATGCACAGTGTAGTTTCACTTATTAAAAAGATTGACTGCCTTCTCCTTATGCGTAAGATAGCAGAACACCTAAGTTTGTACACCCATCAATCCACTCAAGCAATAGATTGTCCACTTTATCCAGTACTGGGTGCCAACTGAAAGAAACCACTTTGCTGCTAGCAGAACCACTTAGTAACTTCTACAGCTCTCAAGATTCTTTCTCTCTGCATGTAAATAGCAATAATGGTGGACACAGGCAAGTTCAAAGCATGCATAATGTTTCATTCACCATGACTGAAATCCTTAATTACATCTACTTTTATGCTAAATATAACATGTTTACGAGTTCTCTTAGGCTTTTCAGATACCTAAGGCTTTTCCTTTTTTTTTTTTTTTTTTTTGGACACATCTTGCTAATGGATGCACAAAGCAATTTACTGAGGTAAAGCACAGGTGCTCACAGACACAGTTCACAGTCATGAGGGATGAAGGATGACAGATGCTGAGTGTAGTTCCCAGGAAAGGAGCTGGGCAGTGCCACTCTTGCTGCTAGGGGTGCATGCTGCTTGTATAACTGCTCACTGCAAAATAAAGGCTGAATGGCTATTTTTTTCACTTTTTCTTCATAAAAGAGAAAATTGTCGTAGGATTTCTTTTGGTTAGCAAATACAGGTACTTATATAGGTGTTTTGTAAAATTGAAGTGGCATAATGTAAACTTTTTAGAAGTGAGGGATACTTGTATCTTTGTTGGTGTAGGTCTATTTTAAATTTCTTATTCATTTTTATTGGATTGTTAAAATTATTGAATTGTAAGAGCTTTTTATATATTATGGAGAAAAGTTCTTTATCAAATATGTATTTTGCAAATACATTTTCCCACTCTGGATTTTTCCATTTTATTTTATTTTTAAGAAGTTTTTAAAGATTTTATTTATTTATTTTTAGAGAGGGGGAAGGTAGGGAAAAAGAGAAAGAGAAACATCAATGTGTGGTTGCCTCTCATGTAACCCCCTCACTGGAGACCTGGTCTGCAACACAACTATGTGCCCTAGACTAGGAATTGAGCCTGGAACCCTTGGGTTCCAAGGGCGGCACTCAATCCACTGAGGCACACTAGCCAGGACTCATTTTAATTTTGGTGAGCAGAATTTTTCAAGTCTAATTTATCAAAATTTTTTATGGTCCATTTTTTGTCTGAATAAATCTTTGCCAAAATGAAGGTCTCAAATATTTTCTACTTGGTTTTCTTCTGGAAATTTTATAATTTTTGCTTTTGCATTTAGCTTAGGAATTCATTTTGAGTTAATATTTGTATATGACCTTAGCTAAGGCATCAAGATGGATGTTTTTGCATATGATGACCAATTTTTCCAACACTATTTGTTGAGATTTCCAGCATTATTTGTTGAAATTTCTCCATTTAATTACTATTGTGAAAAATCCATTAAGCCTAAGCAGCGCCCTCTATTGAAATACCCTCTTCTGCAGCCCCCTTTACAAGGACCTCGGTGCTTGCACCTATACTTACATTTCCCGGAAGAGACCCTGCTCTCTGATGGCTTTGCCAAGGTCTATGTCTGGCCTTGCAAGTCCGATCTTTGGCCAGTGCCGTGTTGGTGGTGGGCATAAACTTGTGTTTACTGAACTGCTATGTGTCTGTGGTCTGCGCTGGCGGCTTGGAGGCAATCACTAAGCAGTACAGGGACCTCAGCACGCCTCGAGTGTGGGACAGAGTGGTGTGTTCCCCTGGGGGTGGGAAAGTAAGATTTTCCCCGTCCACTACTTCTTCTGCTTGGGGAACTGGGGTTTGGGAGTCACCTTTCTTCCTAGGCAAGGACCTGAAGGTTAAGGGACCCTCACTGGCTACAAGTGACTGCGACCTGGCTTGTGGTTCTGTGCCAGTGCCTGCCTAGACCTTTTCCTGGTCTGTCGCCAGCTGAGCTAAAGCAAGGAGTGGGTTTTCTAACCCAAGGAGGGCAAGGGTAGGGCCTGAAGTGAAGGCAAGCTGGGATGTAGTATGGATCTGGATCCTCATTCAGAGAGCAAAGAGACCAGGCCCAGGGCGTACTGAAGATTCTTGAGCCCACTACAGAATTCAGAGCTTTGCACAAAACAGGCACTCAATAAACATTTGTTGAATTGAATGGGCTTTAGCATCTGCAGACAGGCAGCCAGGAAGGAGTGGAGCTGCCAGAATTTTCATGTGAGTCGTGGTGCGGAGGCACTAGAGAGAGGTAGCTGGAGGATGTTAGCTGGGACTCTAAATGAACCAGTGCTCTTGAGATTGGGTTGGTGCGGACAGATATCAGAAAGGATTTTATAAAATTGATGTGGTTCTTTAAAGAATAAATGAATATTTGCTACTCTGTTTGTATTATATTTATATAAATTATGCCAGTAATATACTGTCTTGATTACTATAGTCCTGAAATCTGGAAACATGGGTCTTCCAACTTTATATTTCTTTTTAAAAACTCACCTGGCCATTCTGGCTCCTTTGCTTTTCCAAAAGTAAACATTTTAGAATTATTATATTCTCAATTTTTACTAAAAGCTTGCTGGGATTTTTGTTGAGATTTTAACGATTTTATAGATATGTCTGGGCAGAAGTTACATCCTAAAAATAGTTCATCTTTCAGTCAGTGAACATGGTATATTTCTCCATTTATTTAGGTCTTTGTTAATTTCTCTCACCAGTATTTTGAAGTCTTCAGCATAAAATCATGCACATATTTGTTATACTTATTCTACCATAGTATTTTTTTTTGTTTTGGTTGGTATTATCAATGGTTCTTTTTAAAACTTCAACTGCCAAATTCTATTGTATAGAAATGAATTGTTTTATATTGACTTTGTATCTGGTGATCATGAACTTATTAGGTCTAGTAGCTTTTTTTGGTAAATTCACTGGGATTTACATAGATCATCATGTTGTCTGCAAATGAAGACAGTTTTATTTCTTCTTTACCAACTTGTATGCCTTTAATTTATTTCCCAGGCACTGTATTGCCTAAGATCTCTAATATAATGTTGAATAGAAGTGGTTAACAGCAGACACCCTTGACATGTTCCTGATTTTTGGGTAAACACATTTCTTGTTTTACCATTAAATATGATGTTAGCTTGAGGAGTTCTATAGATGCCCATGATCAGTTCGAGGAAGATCCATTTAATTCTTAGTTTGATGAGAGTTTTTATCATGAATGTGTCTGGAATTATGTCAAATGCTTTTTCTGCATTAATTGAGATTATCTTTTATCTCTTTTTATTCTCTTGGTATTTACATTGATTGATTTGCAAGTATATAACCATCCTTACATTGCCACAATGAATTGCATTTGGTAATGATGTATCCTTCTTTCTCTATATTATTTTATTTTCTCTGTTATTCTATAGCATTTTCTGTATAATTTCTACATCTATGCCATTGGACTTATCTTTGTTTATGAGATACAGTCTGTAGCTTACTTGTTTTTCTTTTTCTTCTTCTAGTTTTGGTGTCAGGATAGTGCTAATATCAAAAAATATAGATTTTATATTATGTCCACCCTTTCTCACTCAATTGCCATGTAGCTTTCATAACATACATTGCTTTGGTTAGAATGGAACATAGAGTGTCATAGGATTTTTCTCAATGCTCTTTCTGTACCCTAAATTTTCAGCAGATCCTTCACATTTGTACCTCTAGAAGGTTGCCTGTTTTGTGCTCTTGCCTATTTTACAGTAGTAGACTCCTGTTATTATTAGATGTTAGGATCATGGTGAAACAGGGAGCACTCTCTTATCTTGCTCAGCCTTAAACTTAGGGAGGCCCTATGCACCTTGATTGTGAGGGTTGCGCATTTTTTCAGCATTCCTTCCTTTTGGCAAGGCAACTAACTGCTGATTTGTATCTGGGTTTGGTCTTTGGTGAAAGATATATTCTTGCTCCTTCCTCATCAGTAGCTGACCACTGCTTTTTATTCCTGTGGGATCCTGGGCCCAGGATTTTCTGTTCCTCCTCCAGAAACATTTTTTAAACCTGGGTCCACAAGGACAGGGTTTTCTGTTTCTCCTCTAGTGGCTTAGTGCTTTTGCTTCCCATAGAAGGGTTTGAATCTATATAGAGTTGCATTTCTGACCTCCAGAAACTCTTGATTGCTTCCTGCATACCTGAATCACTGAAATGGGCTCTGTTTGTTCTGTTTTGTTCCCAGTCATGTTTGTGTGCTTCTGATTAAGGACTGTGAAAAAGAACTTGGCAGTGAGTGTATTAGTGCCTGGGATGCTAGATACTCCAAACTATTGGCACTTTAACCTATTAAGAATGTAAGAATTAATTAAAATTGGAGTTGATTTCTTTTTACCTGCTTGCTGGCAGCCACTTCTGTCCCCATAGTTTGCCAAAGGCAAAACAGTGCTTGTGTCCCTCTTTTAAGACATTGGTTACCCTTTGGAATTCAGTTTATCTCAGTTCTCTGATGGACTTAAGGATGTTTATTATCTATATTTTTGTTATTATTAAGTTATGGGCAACATTTTATGGCTTTTCATATCCTCGGTGGAACTGAAATTGATGATTTCTAATAATGTATATATGGGTGTTATTTTTGTTTTCTTTGTTATTAAACATGCTTTATGAAGATGCAGATGGTTTTTAAAGTATACTTGTAAGGAGTTTATTTGTATATAATGATTATTAAGTTTTTCTATTTAAATTTTTATTTTTCAAATTATCCATTAAAATCATACTTTATTATAGAAAATACATGACTTTTTCTGCATATGCTTCTTTGTATTTTACACACTTAAAGATTTGTGTGATCATTACTACAGTCAGAATACAGAAGAGTTCCATCACCCCCTTGATTCCCTGTGCTACCCTTATACAGTCATACCCTCCCCTTACCTAACTCCTGGCATCTACCATGATCATGTCACCATCAGTGTACTTTTCTCTTTTTTGAGAATGTCATATAAATGGAATCATACAGTATTGTGGTAGACACACACACTGTAAGTTACCCATCCCCTTGTATAATTCCCTCAGCCTAAGTGTGGGCAAAACCTGTGACTTGTTTCTAATAAATAGAATTTGGCTAAAATGATGGGATGCCACTCACTGATATAGTTGCATTATGTTATGTAGGACTAATTTATGTTAAATTAGATACAGAGCCAAGTATAGTATTCTCTAAGTTTCAGTGACTCCTAGTACATAACTATTGCAAATTAATTAATTCACCATTCATCCAATACACATTTATAGAGCATTTATAATAGAGTAAGTACATTGTATCATAATGATTAAGAGCATGGGCTCTGGAGTCAAATACCTATCAAATTTATTAACCTCTTTAATGCCTCATCTACAAAATGGGAATATTCATAATACCTATCCAACAAGATTTTATAAGTATCAGAGGATGATGTAAAGAGAGCACTTGGTACAATGCCTAACACACAGTATGGAACACTTTTGGCTTCTGTTGTTGTCATTAGTATTAATGATATTACCGTTGGTATGCAGAACAAATCAGTTATGGAGGTTATCTTCCATAAAGTAATCATGTAATTATTCAGTGAGGTAATACGTGAAGTGCTTGGAAGAGTGCCTGGCACATAGAAAAACATTTATAGATATTATTATATCTATAATATTTATCTTCATTAAAATAATCATATTGGCATTTTTATTGGTTAACATTCTTCTCCCACTACTTCTAAAAAAGAGGAAAATATAAAATATTATGTAAGGAATTTATGTTTTCCTTAGCATTTTGTTTGGAAAATAGTGAGGTGAGGTGGTGTACCATTTACTGGTTTATCTACAATATGGAAATAAAATAAAATAAATATAAAGAACTATAGTTTTAATGTAATGACAGTACTTTATGTGCCTTTGTTTTCTTTTTCAAACATGTGAAATGAGAAAATAGAATGAGAAATATTAAATAATAAAATATAGAATTTAATATATCTCTTCACTTAACTAAAGCCATATTTTACACTGGCCTACTAATCCTCTTGAAAATATATAGTTATAATTTGAAAGCTTTGAAAAGATTATTTCTGTAATAAGAATGATACCTTTCTGGTGATTGTAAGATCAACTATTTTGTTCTAGAAGAGAGACTAGAAAGCACAGTGACTTATGTAGGTTTGAAGTTTACTGTTCTACTAAGTTAAAGTGATTGGAATGAGGCAGTCCCTTTATTCAGGGGTTCAGGTACTTCTACCTTTGATGAGTTACATTATTTTTAAGTATATTAAGTATATTGATTATGATATTACACTTGGCCCATTTTTTCTCTCCTTTATCCCTCCTCTGACCTGTACCCTGCCACCCTCTAATATTCTCCCCCCTTTAGTTCATGCCTATTGGTTGTACATACATGTTATTTGGCTTCTCTATTTCCCATACTATTTTTAACCTACTCCTGCCTATTTTATGCCTACCAATTACCCTTCTTATTCCCTGTACCTTCCTCTCCCTATTCTCTTTCTCCCTCCCCACTGATAACCGTCCATGTGGTCTCCATTTAGGTGACTCTGTTCTTGTTCTAGTTGTTTGCTTAGTTTTTGCTTTTTAGGTTCAGTTGGTGATAGTTATGAGTTTGTTGTCATTTTTGTGTTCATAGTTTTTGATCTTCTATATTTCTTAAAGTTCCTTTAACATTTCACATAGTAAGGACTTGGTAATGATGAACTCCTTTAACTTTACATTAGCTTGGAAGCACTTTATCTGCTCTTCCATTCTAAATGATAGCTTTGATGGATAGAATAATCTTGGATGTAGGTCCTTGCCTTTCATGACTTTGAGTACTTCTTTCCAGCCCCTTGCCTGTAAGGTTTCTTTTGAGAAACCAGCTGATAGTCTTATGGACACTCCTTTGCAGGTAACTGTCTCCTTTTCTCTTGCTGCTTTTAAGATTCTCTCCTTATCTTTAATCCTGGGTAATGTAATTATGATGTGCCTTGGTGTGTTCCTCCTTGGGTCCAATTTCTTTGGGACTCTCTGGGCTTCTTGAACTTCCTGAAAGTCTTATTTCCTTTGCCATATTGGGGAAGTTTTCTTTCATTATTTGTTCAAATAAGTTTTCAATATCTTGCTTTTTTTTTTCTTCTCCTTTCAGCACCCCTATACTTCAGATGTTGGAACATTTAAAGTTGTCCCAGAGGTCCCTAAGCTTCTCTTCATTTTTTTTTGTGCATTCTTGTTTCTTTATTCTGTTCCAGTTAGATGTTTATTTCTTCCTTTTGTTACAAGTCATTGATTTGAGTCTCTGTTTCCTTTCCTTGACTGTTAGTCCTCTGTATATTTTCCTTATTTCTCCTTGTATAGACTTCATTTCTTTCTTCATTTTGTGACCAAGCTTAGTCAATTCTGTGAGTATCCTGATTACCAGTGTTTTGAACTCTGCATCAGATAGGTTGTCTATCTCCTCGTCGCTTTGCACTTTTTCTGGAGTTTTGATCTGTTCTTTCATTTGGGCCATATTTCTTCATCTCAGTGCACCTGCTATGTTGTAAAGGGTGGAGCCTTAGGTATTCGCTAGGGCAGGGCAACCCTCTTTAGTTTGTTGTGGCACTGTCTTTGGGGGAGGGTCAGAGGGAACAATGCCACTTGCTGGCTACGCTCTAGCCCCACTTTTTAACGAACTGTCCTGTGAGACTGAGAGTTTCTCCCTCTTTTTTAACCCCCACAGGTTTTACAGCTAGAGGTTTTGAGTGTTTCATTTCCCCTTCAGCAAGCCCAGCCTCACCCACATATCCACTGCCTTGCCACAGGTCATCTTCTCTGGATGTCTGCCCTTCTCTGCCCCTCCTACCAGTCTAGATGAATGTTTAACTCCTTGGTTGTCAGCGTTCCACCCAGTTCAACTTTCTGGCAGTTCTGGTTGTTTATTGTTTTTAAATTGGCTCTTATCCTTTTGGTTGTGTATGGAAGCAAAGTGTTTCCACCTACACCTCCATCTTGGGTGTAACTCCAAGTTACATTCTTTATCTAAGTCACTTCTTGGTGACTTAGACCAAATTTTATCATCATCAAATTCTAGGGGAGAAGCAAGAGAAGAAGGGAAAGTGGAAAAAAGCCCAAGTTAGCTGTTCAACCCCTTTTGAGGTACCTTCTCTAGAACCTACATACCTATTTCTGCTTACATTCCTTGGCAATAAATTCTGTCACATGCCCATGGTTTATAGTAAGAGAGTCTGGAAAAATAATATTTTTTGAGAATTTATATATATCATCATTCTGAGTGAAACTGAGATTCTGCCAATGAAAAAGAATTCAAAGAGTAGATTTAGCATCAACAACTAAAAGTTTCTTCTGTCTTAGTTATTATAAATATGATACACAGTTGTAAAAAAAAGCATTGATTATATAATAGAAGTCTATATAAGATCAAAAGGGAAAACTTTCTGTGGCAGAGAGAATGTTATGTGTTCACAAAACCTTGTTTCATTCTCCTCCTGAGTCACAAGGGGACTACCTTCCCCAGCCTCTATGGCAGTTTTAGCTGGTTGATTGTGACCAGTAGTAAAACTTGCTAGACCTGGCACCTAAAACCTTCCACGGGATTTTTTAACACCCTTCTTTATAACTTTGGGAGCCAGGTGCAAAGAACACAATGGAGGATGTCAGGGCCAAAGAAGATTGTAGAACAATAGAATAGAAGGTTCTACTCTACTCTAGTAGAGAATCATTAAGGGAAAATCATTAAGGGACTCTTAATGATTGCCTTGGAACAGAGAACCTTCCCCCTTTCTGACTGCTTGATGAAGTACATTGAACTTTGACATCAGTAAAATAAACTTTTGGGGTTGAACCTCTGATATTTAAGAGTTGTTTATAATATAAAACATTACATGTAATTATTAGACTCCTTATTAATACACTAGCCTAGAGATGATCATCATTATTTATTGGTATTTATTGTTCCAATATTAATGTTTATATAAAGATTGATTTTAAATATATATGTATACATGTATATTACATATTATAGGATACACAGGCATTTTGTCCCCAAATATTTTCATTCCCTAAATTATCACTAATAATATTTAAAATTGATTTTCTAAGTTAAATCAGAAATCAAAATTTATTACAAGAGAATTTTAGTAAACAAAATTTGCAAAATTTATTTTAGACCTACATATAACAAAGACATAAAATTTTTAAAACATTAGCTTCCCCACATTGAATTGCCTGAGTGAAAAGTACCAACAAAACATCAATATAAGAAGAAGGGATTGGTAATTATGATGCGGGTATGTGAAATATATACTTATTACTAAACCACTGATTTTCAGTCTTTAGTTGGAAGCATCCAAGTTTGTGAAGAAATCCCTGAAACTTTCCTGAAGCATTTAAGAAAAGAAATACATAAAATGAATGACTACCACTCCTAGAAACAGAAAAAATATTATAAAGGAGTAATTTTTTATAAAATAATGTACAGTTTTAGTGCAATCCCAATAAAGATTCTTATCTATGTCAATTCATCTTGACCAGCTGGGTTTTAAATTTACCTGCAGTGGTTAGGTGCCAGATAAGGCAAGGAAAAATATGTCAGGAATATTTTAAACTAGATATTTCTTTTAATAAAGTGATTTGCTACCACTTTTAATCATTAAGTTACACACTTCAAGAGTTTGAATGAAAATTAAACAAATACTTGTTGCCATTTCACTTTTAAGTTCCTTAAGGAACGTTTTCTACCCTTCAACACATCAGTAGTTTAACTTGGCTGTTGTCCCTCCTCTAATTCAGGGGGGGCCTTTTGTCTTCCCCATCACAGCAAGGAGGCAGAGCATTCTCTAAAGAAGCTTGGAAGCATTCTGTGCCTGGGCAGTCTTGTTAGAGGGACTGTTTCACAAGGCTGCTGCTTACAAAAAGCTTCAAGGTAATGACTGTTTTAAATCTAGCTATTTTCCAGGGACTTCCCAGGGCCCTAGAGTAAAGATGAGAAAAATAGTAATGGTGGTCTTGGAGGGGGTGAAAAGGTTGTGTGGTTTTGAAAGAATTGCTGGTATTTTAAAGGAATAAATCCTTTAGAATTTCTGTGTCTCCCAATACTTTAAAAGTCCACAGTGGGAAAATGGATGATCAGATTACAGCCTCTATATTAAGATTTCAGTGCAGTACAGCCATTCATGCTAATATAATTTTGTTACTGTTTGAACAAATTTACATAGAAAACAATGGATAAAATATTTAACATCAAGGGAAAGAATACTTATAAATTGATTGTCACACAGAAAGACTGTGTGTCACCTTTATATGAACATGGAAAGAGAAACAAATATGTAGTTTACTGAAGATACTTGTACATACACATGCATATATATGTGTGTACACACACACACACACACACACACACATATATATATTTCCATATATATGGGGGAGAGAGAGAGAGAGAGAGAAACCCTGGGAGACAATAAACTCCCATGTTAGCATTTCCAAGTGATCGGGTTACTAGTATTATGATACTACTTTTGAGCCTATTTAAGCATCTCTAGAGTAGATTTTTCCATGATTATTTTTATAATCATGAAAGAAAAATGAACGTGAAGCAACATACCCATTTTGTTTAAAACACATAAGCATTCATAGATATACACAGATGTGCAAACATCTTCCCTTTGTTTTTTTGCTGATAGTGGACATTTTCTAGGATTTGATCAAGTATGTAGCCTGGTTGCTGTGTTGGCTACAGTCCCTGTATGCCCTCCTTGCAGCTGATTCTTTCAGACAACAGGTATGGTGGTCATCAGGAAGAACCAGTTTTCTGTATCTTTTAATAGTGAAATAGAGAAAGAATTGGATTTATTTCTACAAGCAGTTTTTAAAGTATTATATGAATGCTATGTAATATTATACATAGTATTATAAGTAATATTATACATAGTATAATAGTATAATATTGCTTATCTGGAGAATAAATATATGTAGTGATTGGAAACTAAATGTGTATGTTGTAGTAAAACATGTATGCTACTACAATACATGCACCCAAATCTGGGAGAACATATATGTTGCACTATTAAAAGGATCATTTTCGTAGTAAGAGAGACAGGGCTAGCTTTATTGCTCTCTATTTAAAATAGTATTAATATACAATTATTTATATACTTAGTTTATATCATTAGGGAAAATATTGAGATAAAATATTGCAAATGTGGGAAAATACATTAAAATAATTCATAAAAATCATGTGGAAAATATTTATGTAGACTGATGTTCAAACTGTGTCCCCAACTGAGATCTTATGTTGGTTTGAAAAGATTCATCCCTACATGTAAAACAAAATTTTGGAAATAATAGAAAACATTCATAGTGGTTATATGTACAGTTGTATTTTATTTTGTATGTATCCCTCTGTACATTTTGAATTTTTAATAAGCTTCTGTGTATTTTTATAATTAGAAACATTGTAATTGGAGACAATATGATCTTGTTATAATCCTACAAAGCAAAACCCTTGAGCTTAGAATAGAAAATTGTAGAAGCCTTGGAAGACTTCTGTCTGTGTAAATGTAGTGCCTAAGCTTCACATTAAAAGGATCAGATCATGATCCAGTCCTGCTTATACTTCCTGGGGAAGCTGCAGTTTTATTTCTGGTCACAAGATGGGGCTTGCTATGTTTACTAAATTTTCTCAAGGCAACCATTTTTTTATGAAAATGGCAAGCAAAACAATGAAATATATTTTTGTGTTAGTGGACTATGAGACAGTATCTAAAGTATTATTAAATTACAATAAAAGTATATGTGCTAAGAAGGAAAAATGTACACAGCAATTGATGTGAGAATTCAAACGATATCTACAGCCTGGCTCATAGTAGTCACAAGTAATTTTGTTATTTCCCTTCTCCTTTGTCCCCACTGCACACTTTTCCAATTTGAGAGTTGATTCCATCATGAACCAAACAGAATAATTGTGTCACAGAGAGAATTTTTTAAAAAATAAGGAAAATAAACATGGCATCTACATAACAGATGGGGTTTCATCTCATTCCTGTGTTTCAGAATGACATACCTTCTAAAGTTTTGGTAAAGAAGTTTCTTTATGTTTTTTCCATTCATTTGTTTTGAATTCTTATCTCCTTTTATATAGCCTTTCTCCTTCTGAAGTGAAAATCAAGACAACTAGATCAAAGGACCCGATCTTCTGTGATCCACGTAATACTGGGTAAGGCTCATTACATTTCATATTAAAAACTTCTTTGAGAACTTGAGCTATAATTTATTTTCCTTCCTTCTCTGCAGCCACAGCATTTTAAATTAGAATCCTCAGTTCATACTAAAACTGAGTTAGACTGAACATTTGATGTATAATTCATTTTGCTCCCTATTTACTAGCCATAGCATTTTGTAATTAAAAGTCATTACTTCTAGTTTGGGAAAAGAATCTCATATGTTAAACCACTATGAAGAAATTGTGCAAGAGACTATTCAGGTTTCTACCTGAGTTCTTAGCCACCCGACTCTCAAGAAATCTTTGATAACTATCCTATTCAATGACTTAACATAGCATACATTCTGAACCTCTCCCTTCTAAACTCATGCTTTTAATAAGGTCATTGTGTTATTGTTGGGGTCCAGGAGATGCACAGCTTATTATCTTGGTCTGCCTGCTTCAGGTACACAAGAAAATGTTTATAGCTTAAAAATTATAAATTATATAAATTATGGAACAGTGCTTCTCAAGTTGTTGGACAAGTTACAATAAAATCACTTGAGAGCTTAGAAGTACAAAATGTTGGATCTTATCTAGACCTTCTGGATAATACTCTCAGGATAAGGCCTAGAAATATAGTTTTATGAAGGCCTTTAGATAATTCTGAAGCATGCAAAGTTTAGGATCCCCCTGCCTTAGGTATAAAGTTGGAAACACAAATGCCCCAAAATACCTAATAGCATAGAATCCCTGACACACCACTGCAAACTTTCACACCTCTACCAGCATGTACACTAACTCAATCCTTAATAATCATGTGCAGTAGTAAGGGCAAGTTCTTGAATTTGAGGTATTATAAACCACTTCTTCAGTTCCTACCCTCACCTTACATTATGCTGCATTTTCCCCTCCATCTCATGCCCCACTGACTATTATTCTTTCTTTTATCTCATCTCTATTTATAATCATTCACCTTCTGCATTGGCAAAATAACTATTTGCTGATCATTTTCTTCTTTTCCTTTTTTTAATTCTAGTATCTTCCATATCAACCCATATAAACAACAAGATCAAGCATCCTTGGGGAAATCTACTTGGAAGAGAACAGGCTACAAGCTGTAAATACTTTGTAGTTCTGAGACAAAGGAAATTTTGGTGAGAGTATTGTTTTTGGTAGGAACAGCCTTAGCAGTGAGAAGAGTAGCCATACACCTCAGTGTCTGATAATCTTTTAGCACACAAATCTAAATCACAATGGATGCTGAGTATGTCTTATGCAATTGGAAAGACCAGTTCTGGCCAGCAAAAGTTTTGTCCAGATCTGAGACTTCATCAAACAGTAAGAGAAAAAAGACATTTTCCCTAGAAGTTCAAATACTCTCACTAGGTGAAAAAATTAAAGTGGAAAGCACAGAAACAAAAATCCTAAATAAACCTCAAATTGAAGCCATTGCTTCCTCATTAGCAGCACAGTCAGAGGGCAATTCTTCACCTAGAGAGGAAACAGCCTATGAAAGGTCACTAAAAGTGGCACTGTGTATTCTGAATGAGAGAACAAATTTGAATCAAGCAAGCAGTTCAGATGAAGAAGAGACCACTACACTGTCTCAACATGTACCACAAAAGCTTTCTTATTTACCCCCTCATAAAAAATATCGGAATCATAAAGGATACTTATCAAAGTATCTTGAGGGAAGTGAAAATCAAACATCCCTGTTAGTATCTTCAGAGAGTGATGACTCCCTGTATGATGAAAAACCACAGGTGTGTGCAGCCATTGATACTATTCCAAATGAGATGGAAACGAAGTTATCACCAAACTCCAGCTGGTGCCAAACATTCCCTTCAATTTCAGAAGAAGATGAAAAGGAGGACAAAAAAAATATTGACATCATGTCTTTGCATTCCACAATCAAAGAAGAAGATGCTTATGTTAAGGAAGAGAAGTTCACTCCAACTTCACCATCAGATACCTTAATTGTGCCCAAAGCTTTGAAAGAGGAGCCAGAGGACATCTGCCCAGAAACCCTGGCTCTTTCCCCTGAATTCTCTACTTTCTTAGAGAATATTGACGATCCTGGAGAGGGCCCCTCGAATTCATGCTTAAATACCAGTCAGAATCAACTTGTGGAATCAGAGATGGGTGTTGTGGTGTCCCCACAGCATTATTCATGGGAATGTCAGCTTTCATATAGTCCTTCTAACTGTGTCACAGATTCTTCAGTTACTGGGAATAATGAAAGAAGTCTCCAGAATGTGGATTTTGAGGAACATGGGGAAGAAGTTCAAGCTTCTGATAAGTCAGTACCTCTAAATCCTATTGATACTTCTGTATATGATGATGATGATGAAGATGAAGTACTTCCACGCCTTGTTTTTAATTATGAACCACGTTCATTTGAAACAGGTATGATAGTTTGGTTTAAATATAAAAAATATCCATTTTGGCCAGCAGTGGTGAAAAGCATCAGGCGAAAAGAGAAAAAAGCGAGTGTGCTTTTTGTTGAGGCAAACATGAATCCTGAAAAGAGAGGTATTAGAGTGCCTTTGAGAAGATTAAAGAAATTTGACTGTAAAGAGAAACAAACACTAGTGGAGAGAGCCAAGGAGGATTACAGTGAAAGTATTGACTGGTGCATCTCACTGATTTGTGACTACAGAGTTAGAATAGGTTGTGGTTCTTTTACAGGCTCTTTCCTTGAGTATTATGCTGCTGACATTAGTTATCCAATCAGAAAAGTAATCAAACAAGATACCTTCAGGAACTTATTTCCAAAGCTGCATAATGAAGATTCTATGGAACCAATGGCCATGACTTCCCAGACCAAGAAAATGTCCTTCCAAAAAATTCTCCCTGACCGAATGAAGGCAGCTCGGGATCGAGCCAACAAGAACTTAGTGGACTTCATTGTGAACGCAAAAGGAACAGAGAACCATCTTCTATCCATTTTAAATGGCACAAAAGGGTCCAGGTGGTTGAAATCATTTTTGAAAGCAAAGAGGTTCACTCCCTGTATTGAAACATACTTTGAGGACGAAGATCAGTTGGATGAGGTGGTGAAATATTTACAAGAAGTCTACAAACAAATAGATGAAAGAATGCTGGCTCTGATAAGAGATGATAAAATTAAATTTATCCTAGAAGTTCTTCTGCCAGAAGCAATCATTTGTTCAATTTCTGCTGTTGATGGTTTGGATTACAAGGCAGCAGAAGCAAAGTATCTAAAAGGACCATCTCTAGGATATAGGGAAAGAGAGTTATTTGATGCCAAAATCATATTTGAAAAGAGACGGAAACCATCAACAAAAGCTCACTAAATTACCTAAGCATCCAAATCATAATAGGGAGATTTCATAGATACTAATTTTTAAAAAAATCTCTCTAACATATGTTTTCCAGAATGAGCAACTTTATGTAATATATTCACTTTTTTCAGTCTCTGTGATCTGTGAATATTACTACATTAACATTTTCTTTCTCACACTTTTTCAACATCCATTTTACTGACAAATTTCAGCAGCTCTAATGTCTCATACATTTCTAGAATTCATAATACCTAGATAATTTTTAAGGGAAAGCACTATTTTGTTTTCTTGACATATTTTTGTCTATGCTGTATAGTTAAATACAGTGCACAATCATTTACATATTAAAATTGCACTAGTATTAGATATTAAGCAAGATGATTACAAAAAAGTCTAAGAAAATTTGAGTATATATTTTTGCTCAGTTTTTATAAAATATTGGGTTTCTCTTAAGATAGTTGAATTATTTTTCCTGCCATGTCTATTTATTTTTGAAGAAAAAGTTTCTGAGATGTAGAACCAAAGATGGAGATGCTTTGCTATATATTATGACTAGCTGTAATTGTTTTTGCAAGAAAACAATCTGGAATTGAAAAATAAAGTAAACGGATTACCTGCATGCCATCTATATGTTTGAGAATAACATCTCATCATGCAGAAAATAATATTGGCAACCTGGAACAGGATTGTTCATTCTATACTTCCCTGAAATTCCATTTATGGAGTGTCTGTTATTCAACAGCTGAACAGTTTCTTAAAACAGACAGGCTTTTGGCTGTCTTTATAACTAACAGTGACTGTATCTTAATACAACCATCTGACCACATGTGGAAAGCAGCTATTGTCATTGTATTCATAGTCTGGCTACTATAGATTATGAGTCCAGACTGACTGCTTAAGGCGTCCATCTAGTTTGATATAAATTGTAGAGAATGCAAGCACTTTGTTCTGAGTATTGTATCTCTAAATACATAGTCATTTGTTTCAAACCAATCAATTTGTATCATATGATTTATTCATAGAATAGTTCAGTTGGCTCCAATACTGTAAATGCCAGGTGGTAAGTCATTCCAGGCTTAACAAAAAGTAGATGGACCAGAATCTGTGAATTTGGAAATGGGTCATAGAAAAAGCCTCCATTTGGTTAAGTATGACAATTATTCAAATTTATTTAAAAGTAAAAGTCTGAAACCAATGAATAGCTTATTCTAACTTCAAATAAGGCTAGTGAAAATAAATGCTTTAAGGGCTACTTTATTCTCAAAACTTGACATAAAAATAAACACTAAAAGCTTAACATGAACCTGACTGCACTTTTACTCTTAGAGTGAGACAGCTGTTACCCTTGGCTTTTATCTGTTCACATGGCCACATGTTTATGTAAAATTTGCAAAAGTTTGAAGTTTTGATTTGTAATAAAACCATTATGTCTTTCACTTTAGATGTGCACTTCATTATATTTCCAACTGTGTAGTTACATAACTGATGTTTCTCTTACTGGAATTTTTGCTTGTTGTAGTTGTCATCATTTTAAGGCTTGTTATACATTATCTTATCATTCTAAATAAATATTCACTTTAATGGTTGATTTTGCATTACTTTAAAAGAAAGCCTTCCAAATTGTATAAGTTTTATATTCCATATGATCTCACCTTTAACTGCAACCAAATCAACAAAACAAACTAGCAAGAAAAATATAACCAGAGACATTGAAATTAGGAACAATCTGACAGTAACCAGAGGGGTGGTGGGAGGGGATAATGGGAGAAGAGGCTAAGGTTTTCAGGAACAACTATAAAGGACACATGGACAAAACCAAGAGGGGGTGGAAGCAAAGGAGGGAGGTGGGGATGGCTGGGGTGGGGGGAAGTTGTGGGGAGTAAATGCAGACAACTGTAATTGAACAATTAATAATAATAATAATAATAATAATAATAATAAAGATCCACATAGCCTTGTCTTGGTCTGCCTGACAAAAAACAAGAATCTTTTAGTACGCAGCCTTTACCAGTCTGTATAGCTTCCTCATGATTTTGAGGAGTGTTTGAGAACAGACCATCATCGCACCGTAGGAGGATCTCATACCCTGGGAAAACACACTGCATTTACTCTATAACATTCTGTCCCTTTGATCCAATATATTTACCACCTTCAGTTTTCTCTTTAAACCCATTTCTATCTCTTGGTTTTGATGTTGCTTTTTTAAAAATATATTTTATTGATTATGCTATTACAGTTGTCCCATTTTCCCCCTTCACTCCCCTACACCCTGCACACCTTCTCTCACCCATATTCCCCCACTTTAGTTCATGTCCACGTATCATAAGTTCTTGACTTCTACATTTCCCATAATATTCTTACCCTCCTCTTGTCTATTTTCTACCTACCATCTATGCTCCTTATTCCCTGTACCTTTTACCCCTCTTTCCTCCTCCCTCTCCCCTGTTGACAACCCTCCATGTGATCTCCATTTCTGTGGTTCCATTCCTGTTCTAGTTGTTTGTTTAGTTTGCTTTTGTTTTTATTTTACATGTCATTGTTAATAATTGTAAGTTCATTGTCATTTTACTGTACATGCTTCTTCTTTTTTTAGATAAGTACTTTTAACATTTCATATAATAAAGGCTTGGTGATGATGAACTCCTTTAACATGACCTTATCTGAGCAGCACTTTATCTGCCTTTCTATTCTAAATGAAAGCTTTGCTGGATAGAGCAATCTTGGATGTAGGTCCTTGCCTTTCATGACTTGGAATACCTCTTTTCAGCCCCTTCTTGCCTGCAAGGTCTCCTTTGAGAAATCAGCTGACAGTCTGATGGGTATAACTTTGTAGGTAACTCTCTCCTTTTGTCTTGATGCTTCAAAGATTCTCTCCTTATCTTTAATCTTGGGTAATGTAATTATGATGTGTCTTGGTGTGTTCCTCCTTGAGTCCAACTTCTTTGGGACTCTGTGAGTTTCCTGGACTTCCTGGTAGTCTATTTCCTTTGTCAAAATGGGGAAGTTCTCCATCATTATTTGTTCAAATAACTTTTTCCAGTTGTTGCTCTTCCTCTTCTCCTTCTGGTACCCCTGTAATTTGGATGTTGGAAGGTTTAAGGATGTCCTGGATATTCCTAAGCCTCTCCTCATTTTTTTGAATTCTTGTTTCTTCATTCTTTTCTGATTGGATGTTTCTTTCTTCCTTCTGGTCCACACCATTGACTTGAGTCCCAGTTCCCTTCCCATCCCTATCAGTTCCTCATACATTTTCCTTTATTTCACTTAGCATAGCTTTCACTTTTTTCATTTAATTTGCGCCCAAATTCAACAAAGTCTGTGAGCATCCTGATTACCAGGGTTTGAACTATGCATCTGGTAGGTTGGCTGTCTCTTCATCTCTTAGTTTTAGTTTTTCTGGAGCTTTCATCTGTTCTTTCATTTGGACCATTTTATTTGTCTTGATATGCCTGTTACATAGTGTGGTCAGAGCCCTAAGTGTTCACCAGGGCAGGGCAACTGAGGTCGCTGAGTTGTGATGATGTATGTGGGGCAGGGGTCCCAGAAGGAACAATGGCACTTGCTCTGCTCTCTGCCAGATTTCAGTCCCCTCTGCTGCTTCCCACAAGCAAATTGAGCCCTTCTGGTGCTGATTCCCATGTGGGTGGGTTTGTGTACATTCTGGGACCCTATGGATCTCTCCAATGAACTCTCCTGTGAGGCTGGGAGTTTCTTCGGGCATGTCCTTCACAGGTGTTTTCAATCAATGTTTTGAGGCTTTATTTCCCCAAGTTGGGACCCTGGGATGCGTGGTCTGTCTTTCTCCCAGTTTTGCCTGATTTATCTGCATGTGAATGTGGGACTGGACATGCCATGCCCCTCTACGATCCGCCACATTGCTGGGTCTTCCAGCCACCCTGCCTCAAGCCCTGCCTGTCCCTGCTTCCCGACTCTGCTCCTCCTTACCAGTCTGGTTAGATATTTCTTCTTTAACTCTTTGGCTGTTGGACTTCCATACAGTCCAGTTTTCTGTCAGTACTGGTTGTTTTTTGTTTTTAAATTGTTGTTGTCCTTATTTTGATTGTGGGAACAGGCACAGTGTGTCTACCTATGCCTCCATCTTGGCCGGAAGTCTGATGTTGCTTTTTTGAAAATATATTTTGATTATGCTATTACAGTCCTCCCATTTTTTTCTCCTCTTTATTCTTCTCTACCCTCTACCCACCTCCTACCAGCAATTCCCCACCTTAGATCATGTCAATGGGTCGTACATATAACTTCTTTGACTTCTCCATTTCCCATACTATTCTTAACCTCCCCCTGTCCATTGTGTACCTGCCGTTCATGCTTCTTAGTCCCTGTACCTTTTCTTCCATTCTCCTCTCTCCCCTCTCTCTGCTGATAACCCTCCATGTGATCTCTATTTCTGTGATTCTGTTCCTGTTCTAGTTGTTTGCTTAGTTTGTTTTTTATTTTTTTTTATGTTCAGTTGTTGATAGTTGTGAGTTTGCTGTCATTTTACTGTTCATATTTTTTATCTTCTTTTTTGGGTAAGCCCCTTTTTCATATAATAAGGGCTTGGTGATGATGAACTCCTTTACCTTGACCTTATAGGGGAAGCACTTTGTCTGTCCTTCCATTCTAAATGACAGCTTTGCAGGATAGAATACTGTTGGGTGTAAGTCCTTGCCTTTCATGACTTTGAATACATTGATCCCTCACCTATAGCGGGAGTTACATTCCAGAGACCCCCGCGATAGGTGAAAATCCATGAAGTAGTGGTGTTATATTTATTTTATTTTTCATATACATTTTAAGGCTTTATAAACCCTTCCCACACTCCTATAAACCTTCCCCACTCTCTTATTAACCTTTCCCACACTCTTGGAAACACTTCATATGCTCTTAAACACTTTCTACACTCTTAAACCTACATAATTTTGACAACATATAAAATTTTATATGGGTACTCATCAGCAAAGTGTACTATAACTTGAATGATGAAGATCATGAATCATGTAGCTGTGCAGTACTGATGGTGAGGAAGGTGATGATGAGATGAATGTACTGCACAGCCAAGAAGAGCATTACAGCTCTTCTGAAGGCACCACTTCATCAGATGTTTCATCAGGTGGTGCAGTATCTTCACCCTGGGCCATAACTTCTATTTCTGCTAAAGGCATAAGCGTAACTGATCTTTTCATTCAAGTGATGAACATAGTTATGGGAAGTTGCTGGCACTGCTTTTTATCCACAGAGGCAGCTTCTCTATGCAGAGAAATGCTCTTGAGTCCAAAGCGTCTCTGAAATTTGTCAAAGCCCTTGTTGGCACTGAATGGGGTCGGTTTGGTGGGAGAAGCACTGGACAGTCCTGCTTCTGCATTGTGGTCCTCTTCTTCATCCTTGTCACTGTTGTGAACATCCATGCTTTCCACAAAACTATCATAAAGTTTCTTGGCCTTTGTCCAGATGGTGTTGGTATCCAGCGAGATATTCTTCTTCCTGCAGTCATTTATCCACAGGGCCAGTGCAGACTCCATCCTCACAATGGCCTTATTGTGGGAAGTGACCACCCTCTTTGCAGTCTTGTTAAAAATCATTGCTGCAGTAGACGTAATATTCTTCTCATCTTTCTTTATGTAGCGAACAGTAGATTTGTTGATCCCATAATGGCAGCCTACAGCCATGTAGCTTTTGCCTTCCTTTAACATGTCGAGAAGTTCCAGCTTTTCTTTGATAGTAAGCATATTCCTCTGGCACTTGGGTTCACTGTCAGAAGCCTCAGAAGGCACAGAACATTTGGGTGGCATTGTAGGGCTTGAAATAAATTCAAACTTTTACAAAAATTTCACAAAAACACAACACCACAGAGCAACACTATGCACAGTGATCAGACGGCAATGTGAAGTGGACAAGGAGGGATGCTGAACATATGGGCACAGTGCAGGAGAGCAAACAGACCAATACTATGGTCACTGAGCCAACCAGTGCCCAGGATACAGAACACAGTGCTGTGGTTGGTTGCCTCCCATTCCGTCAGCCAATAGTGTGCCATGTACAATCTCACGTTGGCAAACTTGCACAAGCAGTAGTGGTGTACTGCATTTGTTTCCATTGTGTACAGTACAGTATTTATCTGCTGATGAAATGCATACTGTATTTTATTTAGATTTAATATTTTAATATGTTTGAATTAATATTTTTTGTATTTTTATATTGTTTAAAAATTTTAGGCAAAGTAATTAAAATAACAAATATTATATAAATACCTATATACCACAAAATTCTATGATATAGCGAAAACTCCGTGATACAGAATTAGATATATATATTTTTAAAAACCCACGATACAGTGAAGCCTCAATAAGTGAACCTCAATATAGCAAGGGGCAACTATACTTCTTTCCAGCCCCTTTTTGCCTGTAAGGTCTCTTTTAAGAAATCAAATATGGGATAATCTTATGGGAACTCCTTTGTAAGAAACTGTCTCCTTTTCTTTTGCTGCTTTTAAGATTCTTTCCTTATCTTTAACCTTGGGTAATGTAATTATGATGTGCCTTAGTGTGTGGTTAACCTTGGGTCCAAATGTTGGAGGGCTCTCTGAGTTTACTGGACTTCCTGGAAGTCTATTTCCTTTGCCAGATTGGAGAATTTCTCCTTTTTGTTTTCAACTAAGTTTCCAAATTCTTGCTCTTCCTCTTATCCTTCTGGCACTTCCATGATTCAGATGTTGGAAAGTTTCAAGTCCTGGAGGCTCCTAAGCCTCTCCTCATTTTGTTGAATTCTTGTTTCTTCATTCTGTTCCAGTTGAATATTTGTTTCTTCTTTCTGGTCCAAGCCCTTGATTTGAATCCTGGTTTCTTTCCCTTCACTGTTGGTTCCCTGTAAATTTTCCTTTATTTCACTTTTAATAGCCTTCACTTTTCCCTCCAATTTGTAACCAAACTCATCCATTCCTGTGAGCATCCTATCACTAGTGTTTTGAGCTGTGCATCTGATAGGTTGGCTATCTCTTCATCACTTAGTTGTATTTTTTCCTAGAGCTTTGATCAGTTATTTTATTTGGGCCATATCCTTTTTTTTTTTTTTGTCTCAGAACACCTGTTACTTCATAAGGGGCAGAGGCTTAGTTATTTGCCAGGGTGGGGCAACCCACATCACTGTTGTGTCACTGTATGTGTGGAAGGGGTGTGAGAGGGAACAGTGTCACTTTCTCAGCTCTCAGTTGGCTTTCAGTCACTTCCTCTGCTACCCTCAATCAAATTGTGAACTTTTGGTGCTTATTCCCAGGTGGGTGGTTTTGTATATGTTCTAGGATCCTGTGGGCCTCTCCAACAAACTTTCCTGTGAGGCTGGGGATTTCTTCTGCTGCCTCAACCCCCACCATTTTTTTCAGTCAGGGGTTTTTAGGCTTTATTTCCCAGTGTGGGAACCCTGAGTTACATGGTCTGTCTTGCTTCCCAGTTCTTCCTCCTGGTTTATCTGCAAACAAAGGTAAGACCACCCACTCTGCCAGCCTCCACATTGCCTGGTCTTCCAGCCACCACCTTGCCATGAGTCCTCTCTACCCTGGCTGCCTGTCTCCACCCCTCCTACTGGTTGATTACTTCTTTAACTCCTTGGCTGTTAGACTTCCATACAGTTCAATTTTCTGGCAGTTCTGGTTATTTTTTGTTTTTGTTGTCATTCTTTTGGTTGTGCCAGGCAGCAAAGTGTATGTACGTACTCCTCCATCTTGACTGGGAGTCTAGGTTTTGATATTTCTTTACCTCATTCTTTCATTCACTCATTCATGTGGTTTTTAGTCAGGTAAGCAAGCCATGTGTGGTTTAAAGCTCTGCTCTTCTCTGAGGATTTAAGATGGCAGATTTAAGGTGACCCTAATGACAAGGTCAAATTTAAAGTGAGCCTGATGACAATCTAATTTCTAAAAGGACTATGATGCACTGTTTAGTAGTGACAAATATTTATTAATCTTATGGATTAAATGCTTATATTTGAAAATCAAAGCCCCAGGCTTCCCCACATTTGTGAGTTATTGGGTGTCTGCTTTTGGGTAAAAGGGAGGACACCTGATTCTTCCTGGTTGCCTTTTACATTGTGGCATGTATTTAAGTGACAGAAATGTGTCTCAGACATGCATCAATTCTCCCCTTTGCATGAGTTGGCATTTGAGGTGTGAGAATGGCTGAATTTATCTTCCAACTCAGTATGGATTCTCAGATTCCTTTTAGCCTGGGTGTTTGAGGCTGGCCCTGAGAGTACATTAATTTGGATCTCTAACCTAGGTTTATATATCTGATGGGAATGCCCATCTGACTCATTGAATTGAGGAGACCCTTATCTTTTCTAATCATAAGGCAGGCTGCTGAACATCAGGCCCAAATTCTAATTGTAATGTTGACGAAGATGCATGGAAACAATTCACAACCTTTACAGGTCACCATATCAATACATGTGTCTTAAATAGGAAAGAGTAGAACTCTGAGACCTATAATAGTGATGGATGTGAACAACTTGGATACCTACAATCCCCTCACCACTCATCCAGCCAAAAACAGTCATCTAACCCTTGTTATTGGAGAATGACCCCTTTGTTCCTAGAGACAAGGCAATAACCTCATCTAAGACAGCTACCTCAAAGGACATTGTTCATATTACTCAATATCCAACACATATTTTTCACTGATCCTAACTTATGACAAGGGCAAGTTATCATCACTGCAGAAGAAGCAAAATACAGTCTCTGTTTAGGTTGAAAATTGAGAAGGAACTATAGGAACTAGCTAAGATGTACTAGCATGCACTGGGATCATATATTTTGGAATAAATTTTGACAATGTCAAATTAGCAACACAATGGGGAAGATTATAAGTGAATATAGGAGGGAATTTACATGGGGGCACACACCTATAACTCAGCATTCTGTGACCTGAAGCTACCTTAATATTCTGCTAGGTGGCATCTTTAAGCTTGGACAACAGCCTATAGGAAATGAGATGGGGACACTGAATGTTTCTTGCTAGAATATTGAGAAATTGCTGAGAAGGTCAAACAGTGAAGATATTAGAAATGATTTATTGCATGAGACAAGAGGACCTATCTCTAAACTATTTTTCTGGAAGGCAGAGAAAACATTACTATAATTGTGAGGGGGAATACTGACATTTTTGAGAAGGTCAGTATTGTCTCTCCTCTGCAACCTATGATTGGAAATAATCTATGTTGCAATAGAAATGATAGGATTCCAGCCCCAGCCAGGTGGCTCAGTTTGTTGGAACATCGTCCCATACACTAAAAGGTTTTGTGGGTTCAATCTCAGTTACCTGAGTTATGGGTTTGATCCTTGTTCAGAGTGCATATGGGAGGCAACTAATCAATGTCTCTCTGTCTCTCACCTCCTCTCTTCCTCTCCTCCCCTTCCTTTCTTTCTAAAATCATTAAACATCTCCTTGGGTGAATACTTTTTTAAAAAAGATTTTATTTATTTATTTTTAGAGAGGGAAGGGAAGGAGAAAGAGAGAGAAACATCAATGTGTGGTTGCTGGGGGCCGTGGCCTGCAACCCAGGTATGTGCCCTGACTGGGAATCGAACCTGCAATGCTTTGGTTCTCAACCTGCGCTCAATCCACTGAGGTATGCCAGCTAGGGCAATACTTTTTAAAAGTACATAAAAATGATAGGATTCCAGAATTGCAGGGCCCAGGTGAGGGGACAAAACCCCAGGGGCAAGTTGAGCATCATTACCATGATAAGAACCAAGGTCAGAGTAGAGTCGGGCTATGGTGACTGTTAGAAGTCTGTTCCAGTGCCTTACAGATAGTATTACAAGGCCAGATGTATGGATAGCTGACCAGAGTATTATTTCTTTCATGCAAAAAGAAAAACAATTGGCAAAGTAAAGACTAATGTTAGCAACTGTGTTAGAAAATCATAATTCCAACCAACTTTCCAGATTTGCAGTGCAAGTAGCCCTACTACATGGCCATATGACTCAACATATTCTGATAGTGCTTATGGTATGTATGGTGAATAAGATGCACTATCTAGTCATTCTAAACCATAATGGAGTTGCAACACAGAATCTGAAGTTCTGAACAAAAGCCATACTTCTTATGCCAATTAACTACTTAGCATTTAAAAAACTGCTTCTTATATAGTATTTTAGAGTTAGTAGACATGAAGTGCCTAGGCAAGAGACAGGCAATTGACTATATGACAGGGGCTGCCCACCCTACACTGTACATTATGAGATTCATTGAGTGATAAGGTCTGGCAGGCTTAAAAGCTGTCCACCCTGTGATGGAATTGCTATATTCAAAATCTAGCCTGAGAAGGCACAAACAAATAATTGCACAACACCCCCATACCATTGAATGTTGTTGCAATGATACCCCTCATGGAGTAGGAGGTGATCTATGACCACCTAATGAAAGAAGGAATTATTAAGTTTGGTGCTTAGATGTGTCCACATTAAATATTGATGATAACTGTAAGTGGACTGCCACCCCATTTCAGCTTTGATTGAAGTATCCCTAAAGAACAACATTGACAGAAAAACCTCTTAGTTGGCACAGCTGTGAGCATTATTCCTGGTCCTTAAGTCTGTATGGAGGGAGTTGTAGCTTGGGGTGGTCTCCTAGACTGTGGAGAACCATTGGTTGTTACACCTGTGTCTTGGAATGATAAGTATTTTAAATGAAAGGTAAGAAAGTTTGGATAAGAGGCATGTGGATGGAACTATGAGAATGGAAACAAAGCATACATGTCTCTATGCTTCATATTAATGGCTACCCAAAGAATTGACATAAAGAAAACACTTTAAAAAAACAAGTGGATCAGATGACTCATGCTGTAGATATAAAACAGCTTCTCTTCTCAGTCATCTTAGTTCTGGCACAATATATTTATGAATTGTCATGATGTTATGTATTGAGTCAATCTTGAGCTTGGTTTTCTCTCACCAAGGGTGATCAGGCTATTGTCACTGCTGAATGTGTAACTCTCCAAAAGCAGCATTTGATGCTGGGCCTTCCTTCAAGGATATCATCCAGCTATATCATCCTATATTGAATGCATTGCACCCATTCTATGTGACGTGGTAGTTATTCATCCACATCAAAAGGAATACCAATTTTACACCCATAGATTTAAGCACCACTTGGTTATAGTGATGTGCATTTCATAACAACTTTGTTTCACTTTTCTGCCTACCTTGTTTCACCACTTACTTCCTTCACTCCAACTCACTAGAACCACTTGCCAAAGGAATTACTTACATGGAAACTCCCGTGTTATACTCTCTATTGTGAATACTCAGGCTAAGACAACCAGTGATAATTATGTATATATTTTATAAAACATAAGCAGGCACCACTGTATAAAAATGTACTAAAGATTTTTAAATTATTCATAAATTAAAGCTATTAAAATTTAGTAAGTTTTCCGGTTCTCAGTAAGATATATTTCCTGATATTCTCCTGCCAAAATCAATAACATGTTTTCACCTAGGAAACTAGAGAAAAAAACACATCATATCTATAACAAGTAATGTAATTATATTTTTCCAGAAATACAAATCTATTGTTCTCTGTTTTTTTAATTCATTGATATAAACCATTGGATTTCTTTTTTTTTAAGATTTTATTTATTTACTTTTAGAGGGGGAAAGGAGAGAGAAAGAGAGAGAGAGAGAGAGGGAGAGAGAGAGAGAGAGAGAGAGAGAGAGAGAGAGAGAGAGAGAGAGAGAGAGATCAGTGTGAGGTTGCTGGGGGCCATGGCCTGCAGCCTAAGCATGTGCCCTGACTGGGAATCGAACCTGTGATGCCTGATTTGCAGCCCATGCTCAATCCACTGAGCTATGCCAGCCAGGGTGGATTTCTTTTTTATATAATTTCTAAATTTCCCCTGTTAAGCCTATTTATTTATGGAAAACTCTCTTTGAGATGGCAAACCAGTGACAGATGCTTTCTTATATATAATCACTAACTTCAATTACTTTAGCAATAAAATATTCTGCAGTTAAAAATAAAGTTAATGCACCCCTGGCTGGCATAGCTCAGTGGATGGAGCGCGGGCTGGGAACCAAAGTGTCCCAGGTTCGATTCCCAGCCAGGGTACATTCCTGGGTTGCAGGCCAAAACCCCCAGCAACCGCACATTGACCTTTCTCTCTCTCTCCCTCCCTCCCTCCCTTCCCTCTCTAAAAATAAATAAATAAAATCTTTAAAAAAATAAAAAAATAAAGTTAATGCATTATCCTTGTGAGTTTATTTGTATGTGAATAAAATGTAAATCATTTTGGCAGCCTTTGGAAAAATTATTCACTCTACGTTTCCCTGAAATATCATTTATGGGAGTGTCAATTCTTCAGTGGCTCTATAGCTTTTTTAAATAGGCAAGTTTTTGGTTATGTTTCTGTCACTGACTAGATCCTCTTCATATAGCATGTGGAAGGCAGATAGAGTTATTGTATTCATGATCTGGCTACTCTAGAATATGAAACCAGGCTGACAGCGTGTGAGACCATCTAGTTTGGTATAAAGTGTAGGAAATATAAGCACTTTGTTCGGATTCTTGCATCTCCAAAAATGTAGTCATTTGTCATAAAACAAGCTTTATCATCTGGCTTATTCATAAATTAGCTCCAATATGTTCCAATAATATAAATGGTAACTATTAAGTCATTTTAGACTGCTATAAGGAATACATGATGTCTAGGAATTTGGAAATGGAATACAGAAAAGCTCCTATTTGGCTAAATATGACAATTATCTGAATATGGGTAAATACACACAATTAAAAGTTAAAGTCTAAAGTCAATTAATTGTTTATCTTGAGCCTTTTTTGTAAAAATAAATGTTGGTAAAACTACTTTATTTTAAAAACTTTAAAAAATTATTTTATTGTTGTTCAAGTACAGTTTTCTGTTCCCCCCACCATTCCCCCCTATCCAAGCCATCCCTTCTTCCTTCCCCTGATTCTACCCGCTTTGTCCATGTGCCCTTTATAGTTGTTCCTGAAAACCCTTCCCCCATTTCTCCTCATTATCCCCTCCCATCTCCCTTCTGCTTACTGCCAAATTGTTCTTAATTTCAATGTCTATTTTTATATTTTGCTTGTTTGTTTGTTTTGTTGATTAAAAACTTGATGTGAAAATAAATAATAAGGGATTAGCTGAGACATAACTGCATTTTTTCCCTTAAGGTAAGTGACCTGCATCTCAGATGATATCAATTACATATTTTTTTTCACAGTAATGAGTATAGTAACTGAATTTACAGGGGAGAATGAGACCACTTTCTTAATTTCCCCTCACTTTACAGAACCATCTCCTTTAACAAAAATTATATAGCATTTCCTATTGGGTGTGTGATTATTCATTTTCCCTTTGTTTAGTAAGTTAATGTTTTAAGAGGAAGACAGATGTTCAGGAAAAATAATTGCAAATAAAAATTATTTTATATTTATATTTTCAACATTGATTTCAATGTCTGATATGAAAGTTTAAAAATATGTATTTGCATATATTGCTACATATAAAACTTGAATGGGATGCTTGGAGAAGATCTATGGGGACTCTGAATTGTAAATAAAAGCAGGCAAAGTTGGAAGGAACAATCAAATTCAAAGAATCATGGAACTGAAAGTAGCTTTAACATATTTTTATTCTTCCTGTATCCCCTGACTTAAACATAATGTATTCTGAAACCCAGAAGTAAGAATTGTGGTACATAAAGTGAGAATTCCAGAGAACACAAAGACTTGAAATGGTAATGCCTAACACAAACATCACAGATATATCCCTTTTTCTTTTTATCTTTTATATACACCTCCCATCATATACAATGTTTTAGAAAGTGCAACATCAAATTAAATGTAAAACTGGAAACTGTACAACATCCACAATAAAACATAGGAGACACTCTTTGTGACCTTAGATTAAGCAATGATTTCTTAGTTGTGACATCAAAAACATGATTGATAATGAAATTAATAAACTGCACACTATCAAAATTAAAATTATTCTCCTTGAAAAACACTGTTAAGAGAATGAAAAGACAAGTTACAGAGACAAAATATTTTCAAATACCACACTTGATAAAAGACACATATCAGAAATATACAAATATCTCAGGATTCAATTGGAAAATTACCCAACATAAAATAAAATTACAAAATTCAATAATAAGATAAAAAAACAGCCCCAGCTGGTGTAGCACAGTGGATTAAGCCCAGGCCTGAAAACCAAAGGGTTGATAGTTCTATTCCCAGTCCAGGCAATGCCTGGGCTGAGGGCCAGGTCCCCAGTGGGGGGTGCATGAGAGAAGCCACACATTGATGTTTCTGTCCTTCTCTTTCTCCCTCCCTTCCCCTCTCTCTAAAAATAAAATTAATAATTTTTAAGAAGATAAAAAACAACACAACATAAGATAGGAAAAACATTTCAGCAGATAGTTTGTTAAAGAAGATATACAGGTGGCAAATTAGTGCATCAAAAGATGTTTAACAATACTTCCAGCAAAGATGGAGGCATGGGTAGATACACTGTGCCTTCTTGCACAACCAAAAGAAGGACAACAAGAATTAAAAAACAAAAACCAACCAGAACTGACGGAAGATCAAACTGTATGGAAGTCCGACAACCAAGGAGTTAAAGAAGATACATTCATCCAGACCAGTAGGAGGGTTGGAGTCAGGCAGCCGGGAGCATAGAGGACTTGCTGAAACCATGGCTGCTGTGTTCCTGCCCTGCAGGGCCCACTGACTCTCTAAGAGGAAGGCGGAGATGCCCCTACAGAGGAGAGCAGCAGGCCTCAGGGATTCAGCAATCACCAGAAAGACTAACTCAGTGGGGGTGCTGAGCTACCCTGAAGAGCCTCTGAGAGTCCCTAGCATCTAGGAAAGCAAAGAGTGAGAAGGTGGTGTGTGAGTTGCCCCGAATTGGTACACTTCAAGGACAGCACAACTGGTGGACTGAAGGCATAGGCCAGGCATAGAAAGGCACTGGGGGCCTGGCAGTGAACTGAGGAACTAGGCTGAAGGCTGGGCAACTGCAGACAGTGTGGCTCAGACTTGGCCCCCATCCCCACAAAACCACAGGAAGGGAGAAAAGCGAAACCAATACTCCCTCAGCATGCTGTAGGAAGAACAGAACTGGTTTGGCTTATTTAAAGCCAGCAGGAGCCTTCTTTTTTTTTAAACTTTTTTAGAATTGCTTCTTCCCTTCTTTCCTTCTTTCATTTTTAAATTCCTTTTTCCCGTCTTTTTTTATTCCTTCTTACTTCTTTTTTTTTATTCCAACAAGTGAGACAAAAAAAAAAAAAAACACAAAAAACCTGGAGCTATGAAATGACAAGAGTTAGACCCAAAGAGGAGTCATCCCAAAACTGAGACAGTAAGACAAATTTCACTTTGCTACTCCAGGGAACTTGTGTTATTGCACATTTGTATTATGAATTTTTCATTATTTTTACATCTTTTATTTTATTAGTATGTTTTTTATTTCTCTTCTTTCTGCTTAGTCTTCTTCGCTGGGTTTGTTAAATTGTGTTGTTTGCTTCCCCTTGTTCTCTCTTTTATAGTGTACTTTTAATTTTCCATCTTTCACTTCACTTATGTTTCAATAGCACACTACTCTAGGTCGTGTAGTTCCCACTCTTGTTATTCAGATCACATAGATTCTGTCATATGATTGTTGCTCCATTACTATTGTAAATAATTGTTGTTCCATACAAGTATAAATACTACATGGCACCCTTCTCAGACTTCATTTCACTTCACTGTTTCCGGAACTTTACTACTGTTGTGGTTAACTCTATTCTCTTGCACACTACACCTATTTTCTATCACTTACTCTCACTTTATCTCATAATTTGACCTCCCACAAGCACACTGCTATCTAGATCCAAGTCACAATTCCCCCCAAACAAGAGTCTTATCTTTTTCTACCCTTTCTGAAAAGTTGCTAGTTGGGTAAAATATCATGGTTAACACTATACATATCCAAAGGATCCCCTAACTCTTCTCTATGGGTTGGTATTTTAAATGCTATAGAATACACTCCCACTGTCTTAAACCATTTTAGCTTCCCTCTCCAAATGATCATAAAAAAGAATAAATGGGAGCTGTGAACACCAATATACTAACTGGAAGAGGAAACTCACCAACAAAAGAACCACAAAAAGATAACAAAGGACAAAGGTGAAGGAGGGAGTGGAAGTCACACTAAACTTCATGCAGGACCCATCTGGAAATACAACTAAATGGTGGAGAAATTACCAAGAACAAACAACTGAACAATAGAGAGAAAGAAGCCTCAAACATCGTATGCACAGAAGAACCAACTTCAACACAACCTGCACAACAGAATACAAGATGTGGTGGATGGAATGACACTCAGTTAACCAGCTGGAGGGAAGGAATCACCAAAGAAAGGCCCAACAACAATCAAAATCCAAAGACATACAGAGACCCAACATAAAATGACAGCACATAACCAGTGAGCTAAGGAGAACAAGGAGACTGCACCACTGAATCTCACAGGCATTCTACCATAGAAGTTCACATCATAAACCCAGGAGTCAAAACAGATCAATTAAGAAGCAGAAGCTAACAAGAGTCTCACAAACAATGGGAAGACAAAGGAACAATGCCCAAAACAAAGGAGAGAAGGAAGCCTCAGAAAGAATGCTACATGAAATAGTGGCAAATTAACTATCAGATATTGAGGTCAAATCAATGGTTACAAGGAAGCTCAATGAGCTCACAAAAATTACCAGAAACCACAGGGAAACTACAATGAACTCAGTAGTTTCTATATCAACTCAGTTGATGTAGAATCAATATCAACATGAAAAAGGAAATAGAAACCATCAACAAAGGCCAAGAAGAAATGAAGAATACAATTTCTGAATTGAATAACACAGTAGAAGGAATCAAGAGCAGGCTACATGAAGCAGAGGATTGGATCAGGGAGCTACAAGGTAGGACAAGGTAGGAAAAAAAGTACCCAGAATGAGCAAGAAAAGGACAAGAGGATCATAAAGAACAAAGATGGATTAAGGGAAATGTAGGACAACACAAAACACAATAATACCTGTATAATAGGGATACCAGAAGAAGAAGAAGAAGAGCAAGGGATAGAAAACCTATTTGAAAAAAATAATGATGGGAAACCTTCCTAATTTGATGAGGGAAAAAGTCACACAAATGCAGGAAACAGAGAGTCCCAATGAAGAGGAACCCAAGGAGGCCCACTTCAAGACACATCATAATTAAAATAGAAAAATTCCAAACAAAGAGGGAATCTTAAAGGCAGCAGTGAAAAACAGGGAGCAATATACAAGGGAGCTCCTATAAGACTACCAGCTGACTTCTCCATGGAAATGCTCCAAGCCTGAAGAGATTAGCTAGTAATGCTTAAAATAATTAAAACCAAGGGCCTGCAACTGAGACCACTCTATCCAGCAAGACTCTCAATCAAAATGGAAGGCCAAATAAGGAGCTTCCCAGACAAAAGAAGCCTCAAAGAATATACCTCCTCCAAACCAGCTCTGCAAGAGATGCTAAATGGTCTGCTTTAAGAACAGGAAGACAAACAGTGAGAGAGAGAGAGAGAAACACAGGTAAGAAAATGGCAGTGAATAACTGCCTAACAATATTAACCTTAAATGTAAATGGATTAAATGCCCCAATCAAAAGACAGAATAGCTGAATGGATAATAATCCATGACCCACACATATGCTGTCTACAAGAGATCCACCTCAGAGGAAAACCTATACAGACTGAAAGTGAAGGGCTGGAAACAAATATTCCAAGCACATGGACAGGGAAAAAGTCAGAGTAGCAATACTCATATAAGACAAAATAGACTTCAAAAAAAAGAGCCATAAAAAGAGCCCTAGAAGGGCACTTCATCATGCTTAAGGGAAAAATCCATCCAAAAGACATAATCACTGTAAATATATATGCACACAACATAGGAGCACCCAAATACATAAAGAAAATCTTGGAGGACTTTGAGAAAGATGCTGACAGCAACACAATTATAGTAGGGAATTTCAACACCCCACTATCAAAAATGGATAGGTCTTCCAAAGAAAATATCAACAAAGGCATTGTGGCATTGAACAATGCCCTAGATGAAATGGACTTAATGAACATGTAGAGCCTTGCATCCCAAAGAAGCAAAATAAGCATTCTTTCCAAATGCACATGGAAAATTTTCAAAGATAGACCACATGATAGGACACAAAAGAAGCCTCAACAAATTCAAGAAAATGGAAATCACATCAAGCTTTTCCTCTGACCACAAGGGACTGAAACTAGAAACAAACCTCAGTGGAAAAAAAAAAAACAAACCCAAAACCCTAAAACTGATGGAGATTAAATAGCATGCTATAAAACCCTAAAACTGATGGAGATTAAATAGCATGCTATTCAACGATGAATGGGTCAAGAATGAGATTAAGGAAGAAATCAAAAAGCTTCTGGAAACAAATAAAAATGAACACGCAATAATATAAAACTCATGGGACACAGTGAAGGAAGTCCAGAGAAGGAAGTTCATAGGCATACCTGCCTACCTAAAAAAGATAGAAACATTTCAAATAAACAACTTAACCTTACACCTGCAAGGACTCAAAAGACAACAACAAAGACAGCCAAAAGCATGTTGAAGGAAGAAAATAATCAAGATGAGAGCAGAATTAAATGACAAAGACTAAAAACACAATTCTAAGGATCAATAAAAACAGGGACTGGATCTTTTAAGATAAAAATTGACAAGACTTTAAGCAGACTCATCAAAAAAAAAAAAGAGAACCCAAATAAACACAATCAGAAATGAAAGAGGAGAGATTACAACTGATATCACAGATATACAAAGGATTGTAAGAAATTACTATAAAGAAATACATGCCAAGATATTTGGAAACCTAGGTGAAAATGAAAAATTTGTAAAAACATATAATCTTCCAAAACTGAATGAAGAAGTAGCAGAAAGCCTGAACAGATGAATAACGGCTGATGAAATTGAAGAAGTAATTTAAAAAATCCCAACACACAAAAGCCCTGGACCAGATGGTTTCACATTAGAATTTTAAGAAGCATTTAAGGAACAGCTAACGCCCATCCTTCACAGATTATTCTAAAAAATTCAAGAAGGTGGAAGACTTCCAACCTCTTTTTATGAAGCCAGCATTATCCTAATCCCAAAACCAGGTAAAGAAATAATAAAGAAAGAAAATTTGAGGACAATATTGCTGATGAACATAGACACCAAAACCCTCAACAAAATATTGGCTAACTGCATCCTGCAATACATTAAAAAGATCATACACCATGATCACACAGGATTCATCCCAGGGATGCAAGTATGGTACAATATTCACAAATCAATAAACATAATACTTCACATAAACAAAACAAAACACAAAAAATACATGATCATATCAATAGATGTGGAAAAAGCATTTGAGAAGGTACAGCACTGATTTATGTCAAAAAAAAAAAAAACACCCAGCAAAATGGGAATAGAGGAAACATTCCTCAACATAATAAAGGTCTTACATGAGACAACTACAACCAACATCATATTCAATGGGCAAAAACTCAGAGCTTTCCCAGTAAGATCAGGAAGAAGACAAAGATGTCTGCCTTCACCACTCCTAGTCAAAATATATTGGAAGTGTTAGCAACAGCAATCAGAGAAGAAAAACAAATAAATGGCATTTAAATTGGAAAAGAAGAAGCAAAATTGTCATTGTTTGCAGATGACATGATATTGTACATAGAAAATCCTATAGAGCCCACCAAAATACTACTTGACCTAATAAATGAATTTGGCAAAACCACGGGATCCAAAGTCTATACTCAGAATTCAAAGGCATTTTTGTACACCAACAAAAAAATAAAGTACCTAGGAATAAATCTAACCAAGGAGGTAAATGGCCTTTACTCAGACAACTACACAACACTGAAGAAAGAAATTAAGGAAGACACAAACAAATGGAAACATGTACCATGCTCATGGACTGTAATAATTAACACCATCAAACTGTCCATACTACCCAAAGAAATTTATAGATTCAATGCAATCCCTACTAAAAGACCAATTAAATATTTCACAGATACAGAACAGACATTTCAGAAATTTATATGGAACCATAAATGACCCTGAATAGCCTCAGCAATTTTGAGAAAGAAGACAAAGTAGGAGGGATCACAATACCTGATATCAATCTGAATTACAAGGCCACTCTAATCAAAACAACCTGGTACTGGCATAAGAACAGACACACAGACCAATGGAACACAACAGATAGCCAAGAAATCAACCCAAGTCTCTATGGCTAATAAATATTTGACAAAGGGGGCAACAGCATAAATTGGAGCTAAAATAGCCTCTTCGCCAAATGGTGTTGGGAGATCTGGACAGCTACATACAAAAAAATAAAAAGAAAGAAAATCAATCATAAACTTACACCTTACAAAAATAAATTCAAAGTGAATAAAAGACTTATATAAATAGTGACACTGTAAAAATCACATAGGATATCATTGGCAGGTAATCTCAGACATTCCATGGAGCAACATCTTCACTGATACATCCCCTAAGGCAAGGGGCATAAATGAAAGAATAAACAAATGGGACCTCATCAAAATAAAAAGCTTCTGCATGGCTAAAGAAACCATTAGCAAAATTAAAAGGGAACCAACTATATGGGAAAACATATTTTCCAATGATACCTCAGGCAAGGGTTTGATCTCCAAAGAATATAAAGAACTCACATGACTCCACTCTAAGAAGACAAGCAACCCAATTAAAAAATGGGCAAAAGACTTGAACAGACACTTCTCTACATAGGACATACAGAGGGTCCAGAGACACATGAAAACATGCTCAGTATCACTAGCTATCAGAGAGATTAAAATTAAAACCACAATGAGGTACCACTTCAAATAAGTCAGAATGGCCATCATAAACAAAGGAACAAACAACAAATGTTGGAAAGGTGTAGGGAAAAGGGAACCCTAGTGTCCTGTTGGTGGGAATGAAGACTGGTGCCACCACAGTGGAAAACAGTATGGAATTTCCTCAGAAAACTAAAATTGTAACTGCCTTTGACCCATCAATTCCACTGCTAGGATTATAGCCTAAGAGCCCTGAAACATCAATCCAAAAGAACCTATGCACCCCAATGTTCATAGCAACACAGTTTACAATAAGCCAGTGTTGGAAGCAACCTCAATGTCATTGGTAAATGAGTGGATCAAAAAAACATGGTACATTTACACAATGGCATAGTACATAACAGAGAGCAAGAATGGAGCTCCTACCCTTTGCTACAGCATGGATCAAACTGGAGAGCATTATGCTAAGTGAAATAAAGCAGGCGGTGAGGAACAAACACCATATGGTTCTCACCTTTAGTTGGAACATAACCAACAAAAGAAAAAAGCAAGCAAAATATAACCTGAGACAATAAAATTAAGAAGAATCTTACAGTAACCAGAGGGGAGGTGGGAGAGGATAATGGGGGGAAGGGTTTTCCAGAAGTACTATAAAGGATATATGGACTAAACCAAGGGGAAAAATGCAGACAACTGTAATTGAACAACAGTAAAATAATTTTAAAAAAATTAATAAAACAAAAAAAGAAGTAAATGGATAAACTACAAACTGATGTATCTACATCTATACCAACATCTACACATTCATCTACATCTCTATCTTTATGTATTTATGTATACATATATTTCATAAATGAAAATGAATTTTGATATATGTTACAACATAGGGTAATCTCAAAATAATTATAGTAGGGAAAAAAGCCCAGGAATAAAAGTAAATATTGCATCATTATATTAATATGAAATTATAGAAAATTCAAAGTCTATGTGTGCTTTTGGAATAGAAAGAAAGTTACTGGGAGTGGGAACAAGGACAGATTACAGGAAGAATAAGAAATCAAGGAATAACTGAAATTTCACTATCTGTAGGTGGTTATAATTTCATGGGCTTATGCATATGTCAAGAACTATGTTGTATAACTTAAGTACATGTAGTGTAGGTTATATGACATGGACAGCCATTGAATAAAGTAAAATGATTGGAAATGACATACTATGTAAACAGTAATCAAAAGGATACTAGAGTTGATATATTAATGTCAGAAAAATTAGATTTCAAAACAATGAACATTAAATGGACAAAGAGGGACATAACAATAATAGAAAATGATCAATTAATCAAAAGAAATAAATATGCTAATGGGTATATTCCTAACAACAGACTTTCAAAATAAGTGAAACAAAAAAAGATAGAAAGTAAAGGAAAAATAGAAAAATATGCATTTATAGTTGAAGGTGTTAACAGTAAGTTATAGAATAAATGAGTTTGAATATGATTTAGACAAGATTATAAACTGATTGGCCTAATTGATACTTACTGCACATTCCACACAACAACTAGCATAATAAACATTATTCTCAAGGGTACATGTGTGATTTACCAAGATAGACCATATTTAGCACCACTAAAAATCCCCAAGGAGATCAAAATGTTAAATTATACAAAGCATTTTCTCTGACCATAATGGAATTAAACTAGGAATAAATTATGAAAATATATTTAAGACCAATTGTTTTAAAATTCAATAGCATTAATAAATAATTTTAAAAAGGCAAAAGGGAAACCATATGGGAAATTAGAAAATATTTTAATGGAATAAAAACAAAATGCAACACAGCCAAATTTTTGTGATGCATTTAAAACAATACTTAAAGAAAAATCTATAGTATGAAATATTTGGAATAGGAAAGAAGATTTCCCATCAGTTGTTTAAGCTACCATATTAAGAAATTAGGGGAATAAAGCAAATTATCCCTCTTAAAAGCAAGAAGAATGAAATAATAAAAATGAGAGTAGAAGACAATGAACATGAAAGCAAGCAATCAATAAAGAAGATGAATCAAAACACAAACTGATTTCTTAAAAATTCAAGAAAATTAGAAGGAGGTGGGACTTCTGGCTAAGATGGAGGTGCAACTAGATACACTTTACCCCCTCACACAGCCAAAAAAGGACAACAAATTTAAAAACAAAAAAGTAACCAGAACTGCCAGAAAATCTAAATGTATGGGAGTCTGACAACAAAGGAGATAAAGAAGAAACAATCATCCAGACTGGTAGGAGGGGCAGAGACAAGCAGCCAGGATGGAGAGGACTTCCAGTAAGGCAGTGGCTGGTGGACCATGTGAGGCAGCAGCTGGTGGAGTGGGCGGTCCCACATTTGCATGCAGATAAACCAGGAGGAGCAACTGGGGAGCAAGACAGACCACACAACCCAGGGTTCAAGTGCAGGGAAATAAAGCCTCAAAAACTCTGACTGAAAAAACGTTTGAGGGTTGAGGTGGTAGAAGAAACTCCCAGCATCACAGGAGAGTTCATTGGAGACACCCACAGGATCCTAAAAATTACACAGATACCCACCCCAGGTTCAGCACCAGAAGGGCCCAATTTGCTTTTGGACAGCAGAGGAATTGACTGAAAACCCACAGAGAGCTAAGCAAGTGGCATTTTCCCTCTCAGACCCCTCCACCACATACAGCACCATAACAAAGTGATATAGCTTGCCCCATCTTGGCAAATATCTAAGGCTCTGCCCCTTACTACATAACAAACATGTTAAAACAAAACAAAACAAATATATATATATATATATATATATATATATATATATATATATATATGGTCCAAATGAAAGAACACATCAAAGCTCCAGAAAAAAATACAACTAAGTGATGAAGAGGTAGCCAACCTATCAGATTCACAGTTCCAAACACTGGTAATCAGGATGCTCAGAGAAATAGTTGAGTAGTGTCACAAAATAGAGGAAAAAGCGAGGGCTATGAAAAGTGAAATAAAGGAAAGCATGCAGGGAACCAACAGTGACTGGAAGGAAACCAACTCAAAATAATGGTTTGGGGCAGAAGGAAGAAAGAAACATTCAACCAGAAAAGAATGAAGAAGAAAGAATTCAGAAAAATGAGGAGAGGCTTAGGAACCTCCAGGACAACTTTAAACGTTCCAACATTTGAATCATGAGGGTGCCAGAAGGAGAAAAGGGAAAGCAAGAAATTGAAAACTTATTAGAAAACATAACGAAGGAGAACTTCCCTAATTTGGCAAACAACATGGACTTCCAGGAAGTCCAGGAAGCTCAGAGATTCCTAAAGAAGATGTATCAGAAGAAGCACGCACCAAGGTACATCATAATTATGTTACCCTAGATTAAAGATAAGTAGAGAATCTTAAAAGCATCAAGAGAAAGGAGACAGCCCTGGCTGGTAAGGCTGAGTGTATTGAGTGCTGGCCTGTAAACCAAAGGGTTGCTGGTTCCGTTCCCTATCTGGGTACATGCCTTGGTTGCAGGTCAGGTCCCCAGCAGGGTGCATATGAGAGGCAACCACACATTGATATTTCTTTCCCTCTCTTTCTCCTTTCCTTTACCCCTCTAAAAATAAGTAAATAAAATCATTTTTTTAAAAAAAGAGAAAAGGAGATATTTACCTTCAAAAGAGTTCCCACGAGACTCAGCTTCTTCAAAGAAACCTTGCAGGCAAGAAAGGGCTGGAAAGAATTACCTGACATCAAGAAATGTAAGAACCTATTTTCCAGATTACTCTATCCATCAAAGCTATCGTTTAGAATGGAAGGGCAGCTCTGGGTGGTGTGGCTCAGTGGATTGAGTACCAGCTTGTGAACCAATGGGTCACTGGTTTGATTACCAATCAGGGCACATGCCTGGGTTGCAGGCCAGGCATGATTCGGGGATCACCAGAGGCAACCACACATTAATATTTCTCTCCTTCTTTCTTCCTCCCTTACCCTCTCTGTAAAAATAAAATAAATAAAATCTTTAGAAAAAAATGAAAGGGCAGGTAAAATGCTTCCTGGATAACATCAAATTAAAGGAGTTCATCATCACCAAGACTTGATGATATGAAATGTGAAAGGGACTTATGTAAGAAAAAGAAGATTATAAAAAATATGAGTAATAAAATGACAACACACTCACAGCTATCAACAACTGAATATAAAAAACAAAAAACAAACTAAGCAAGCAACTACAACAAGAACAGATTCACAGAAATGGAGATCACATGGAGGGTTATCAGTAGGGAGAGAGAGGGGATAGAATGGGGGAAAAGGTACAGGGAATAAGAAGCATAAATTTTAGGTATGAAATAGAGAGGGGGAGGTTAAGAACAGTGTGGAGAAGAAATGGAAGAAGCCAAAGAACTTATATGTATGACCCATGGACAGGAACTAAGGTGGGGTAATGCTGGTGTGTGTGGGGTACAAGGTGGAAGGGAATAAGGGGAGAAAAAATAGGACAACTATGACAGCATAATCAATAAAATATATTAAAAAGACTGTCAGCTATTTTTTTTTCAATAGGAACATTTCAAGCTAGAAAGGATTGGCATACAATATTCTGAGTGATTAAAATAAAAAACCAGAAGCAAGGACCTAAATCCAAAATACATTAACTGGTAAGGTTATTGTACAAATAAAGAGCTTTCCAGATGAGAAACAGCTAATGGAGATAATTACCACCAAACCATTATAACAAGAAATATTACAGAAGGAGGGAAAGATAAAAAAGAGAAACAAAGTTATCAAGAATAAAATGCCAATAAATACATACCTATCAATAATCACTTTAAATGCATATATCTTAAATTCTCTAGTCACAAGACATAAGGTAGCTGACTGGATAAGAACACAATGCCCATATATATCCTGTCTATAAGAGAATCACCTCAAAATGAAAGAGACATGCAGACTAAAAATAAAAAGATGGGAAAAGATATTTCACAAAAGTAGAAAGGAAAAAAAGCTGGCATAGCAATACTTATACCAGACAAAATGGACTTTAAAACAGAGGCTAGAGTAAGACACAAAGAAATACACTACATAATAATAAAGGGATCAAGCCAACAAGAGTCCATAAACCTTGTAAACATTCATACAACCATCATAGGAGCACCTAAATACATAAAGCAAAACCTTCATGGAAACAAAGAGAGAAATCAACATAAATAAAGTCACACAAGGGGATGTTAACACCCCATACACAATCAATGGATAGACCTTCCAGACAGAAAAATGACAAGGAAATAGCAGCCTTACATGACACACTAGATCAGATGGATTTAACTGATATTTTCAGAGCATTTTACCCCAACATACCAGAATATATGTTTTTTTTCAAGCATGCATGGAACATTTTCTGGGATAGACCACAAGTTAGGAAATGAAGCAATTCTCATTAAATTTATGATTAAAATTGTACAAACAATTCCTCCAACCATAAACATATGACCTTAGAAATCAAGTACAAGAAACAAAACCTGAAGAACACACAGACACATAGTGGCTAAATAGCACACTACTAAATAATGAGTGGGTCAACAATGAGATCAAGGAAAAGATCAAAAGAAGTTTGAAACAAATGGAAATCAACACAACACAACCTAAATCTTATGGGACACAGTAAAAGCACTACTAAGACAGAAATTTGTGACAATAAAGGCCTACCTCAAGAAACAAAAGAAATCTCAAATAAACAATCTAACTTTATACCTAAAGGAATTAGAAAAAGAACAGCAATCACATTTCAAAGTGAGTAGAAGGAAGGAAATAATTAAAATTAGAGTAGAAATAAATTACATAGAGGCAGAAAAAAATAAAAATAAAAAATCAATGAAACCAAGGGCTGGTTTTTTGAAATTATAAACAAGATTGATAAACCATTGACCCAAATCATCAAGAAGAAAAGAGAGAGAACTCAAATGAATAAAATAAGGAATAAAAGAGAAGAAGTAACAAATGACAGCACAGAAATACAAAGGATTGTAAGGAAATATTGCCAATATTTACATGACAACAACTAGATAACCAAAGTGAAATGGATAAATTCTTAAAAACATGCAATCTTCCAAAACTGAATCAGAAAGAATCAGAGAATCTGAATAGACAGATTACACATAGTGAAATTGAATCAGTACTCAAAAAACTCCTGACAACAAGAAGTCTGGACTGGATAGCTTTATGGGTAAATTTTACCAAACATTCAAGGAATAACAAAAACCTATTTTTCAAGGTGTTCCAAAAAGTTCACAGGAAGTAATACTCCCAAGCTCATTTTACAAGGCCAGCACTGTCCCAATTTCAAAACCAGATGACACTGGTTTTGGAATTGGTCAAAATCATAGAAAATCATAGGTCAAATTCCTTGATGAATACAAATGCTAAAAATCATCAACAAAATATTAGCAAACTGGATCCAACAATACATTAAAAAGATTATACACCATGATCAAGTGGAATTTATTCTGGAAATGCAAGGTTAGTACAATATCCACAAATCAATTAATATGATACACCACATAAGCAAAATGAAGGATAAAAATCACATGATTATATCAATAGATGCAGGGGAAACATTTGATAAAACTCAGCACCTATTTATGATAAAAATTCCTAGCAAACTGGGACAAGAGGGAACATACCTCAGCATAATAAAGGCCATATATAACAAACCCACAGCCCATATATTCAAGGGTAAAAATTAAAAGTTTTTCCCTTAATATCAAGAACAAAACAGGGATGTCTGCTTTTACCACTCTTATGCAACATAGTACTGGATGTCCTAGACACAGCAATTAGACAAGAAGAAGAAATGAAAGGCATCCAAATTGGAAAGGAAAAAGTAAAACTGTCATTATTTGCAGATGATTTCATACTATATAAGGGAATACTAAAAAAGTCTACCAGAAAACTATTTATTAGAACTGATAATTTAGTTCAGTAAAGTATCAAAACACAAAATAAACATTCTGAAATCAGTTGCATTTTTACACCAATCATTCACGAACTAGGAAAAATGGAAACTAAGTAAATAATCTCATTTGTAACTGCATCAAAAAAACAAGATGAAAAACATAGTAATAAATTTAACCAAGGTGATAAAAGACCTATACTTAGAAAAATATAAGACACTGCTGAAAGAAACTGAAGATGATACAAATAAGTGAGAGCATATACCATGTTCATGGATATGAAGCATTAACACCATCCAAATATCCATAACTCCCAAAGCAATCTATAGATTCAATGCAATTGTTATCAAGATAGCAGTGAACTATTTAAAACAACTAGGAAAAATATTGCCAAAATTGTTATGGAATCTAAAAAGAGCCTGAATAGGTACAGCAATCCTTATAAAGAGCAAATTTGGAGGAATCACACTATCTGACATCAAACTATATTACAAGACCATGGTAATCAAAACAGCATGGTATGGGCATAAAAACCCACATATGGATCAATGGAAAAGGATGGAGAACCCAAAAATAAACCTACACCTTTATGGACAATTACTATTTGACAAAAGAGGCAAAAGCATACAATGGGCAAAGCATAAACATGATTTATGCAATAAATGATGTTGGGAAAATTGAAGAGATACATGCAAAAAAATGAAGCTAGGCCACCTTCTTACATCATACACAAGAAAAAACTCCAAAATGAATTAAAGACTTAAATGTAAAACTTGAAACAATGAAAATCCTAGGCAAATCTTGGGCATTTCTTGTAGAAATAGTTTTTTCTGATATACCTCTTTGGGCAAGGGAAACAAAAGAAAACATAAACGAGTGGTACTACATAAAACTAAAAACATTTGCACAGCAAAGCAAACCACCATCAAAATGAAAAGACAACCCACTAAATGAGAGAACACATTTGCCAATGATACATCTGATGAGGGGTTAACACCCAAAGTTTATAAAGAACTTGTAAAACTCAATACCAAAAAAAGCAAACAATCCAATTAAAAAAATGGACAAAGGACCTGAAAAGACAGTTGTCCAAGAAGAACACATAGATGGTGAATAGACATACGAAAAGATTCCCAAAGTCACTAGTCTTCAGTGAAATGCAAATTAAAACCATAATGAGATATCACCTCATACCTATCAGAATGGCTATCATCAATAACTCACAAACAAGAGTTGGTGAGGATGTGGAAATATAGGAACACTTATGCACTGTTACTGGGAATGCAGACTGGTGCAGCCACTGTGGAAAATAATATGGAGTTACCTCAAAAAATTAAAACTGGAGGTGCCTTATGACCCATTGATAACACTACTGGAAATATATCCCAAATGATGGAAACACTAATTTGAAAGAATATGTAAACTTCTATGTTTACTGAAGTTTTATTTACAATAGTCAAGATTTGGAAGAATCCTAAATTTCCATCAGTAAATGAAGGGATAAAAAAATCTGTGGTGCATTTATGTAATGGAATACTATTATACTAAGTAAAATAAGCCAGTCATAGAAAGACAAATACCATATGATTTCACTTATATGTTGAATCTTCTTTTCTAATGTACTTTTGCTTGGTATTGTTTTCATTTTATTGTTTATTATACTACAGTTGTCCCATAATTTCCCTGTTTGCCCCCCTCTACCAAGCCCTCCCCCCACTTTCATAGCCATCTCCTTACCATTGTCTACATCCATAGGTCCTTCATATATGCTCTTTGACTAAACCCTTCACTTTCTCTTAATCAGTACCCACCTCCCTCCTCCCCTCTTACAGTTGTCAGTGTGTTCTATGGTTCTATGTATCTGGTTCTATTTTGCTCATTAGTTTATTTTGTTCATTAGATTCCTCTTGAATATAATAAACAGCATTAACAAACAAAATAGAAACAGATTCATAGATGGAGATCAGACCAACAGCTGTCGGGGGGGGGTTGGGGGCTGGGTGAAATAGTATAGAAAAGAGGATGAGATGAGGTAGAAGAGGGTAAAGGGTGAATAAATGGTGATAGAAGGAGACTTGACTTAGTGTGGTGAACACAAATACAATATAGATCTGATGTGTTATAGAATTATACACTTAAAACCTATAAAATTTTTTAACTAATAATTCATTAAAATTCAATAAGAACCCCTATGTTCATTGCAACATTATTTACAGTTGCCAAGATAAAGAAGCAGCCTATGTCCATCAGTAGATGAGTGGATAAAACAACTATGGTATATCTACACAATGGACTGATAGCCATGAAAAAGAAGAAAATTTTACCCTTTTTGACAGTATGGATAAACCTGGAGAACATCATGCTAAGTGAAATAAACCAGTCTGAGAAAGACAAATACCACATGATTTCACTTATGTGTGGAATCTAGTGAACAAAGAGGACTAATAAGTAAAATGGGGACAGACTCATAGCTGGAGAGTAGATGACAGCTAGTGGTTGGGAGTAGGTTAAGGGGTGGAGGGATTGAGCAATAAGGAAAATGGACTCATTGGCATGGAAAACAGTGTGATGATTGCTGGGCATTGGGGGGTATAAAAGGACTAAATGGTAATGGAAAATACAATAAAGATTAAATTTAAAATAAAAACTTTTTCAAAAGGGAATAAAAATGCCAGAAGTGACATCAACAAGATGACAGCATGCAAAGCATTGTATCTTCCATCTTCTACAGACACAATGACTCAACAATACATTAATTCTTTTTTGAGAGAAATCCACAAACGATCAGAGTGGCTCTTGTATCCTGTGTGAGTGATAAACAAGCTACTTGTAAGCCATTTGGAAAGTTTGAGACACTCTCGACACAAGCATTAATCTCTATGGTGAGGGAAAGTAAGGGATGTACCATATGTCCATTATTTTACCCTTCCTGGGGGTATCCAGAGGCACTGGTTTCTACTTTGCCTATCTCAGGATGTTGCCTGTCTGACTGATATGCATCTGTTTCTGATTAGACCCTGACTAATATTATGTGTCTTTTCCTGTGATGGCTTTTCAAGTTTCCCCTTAGCTTATGCTTTTCAGAATTACCTCATAGACCTGATACTTGATTTTTCTCATAATTTTTGGAGAAATTTTGATCTATCTTGTTTTCAAATATTGCTTCCTCTTCAATCTTACCTCTCCTTTGCGCTGTATCATATAAGTTTCTCATGTTGTTTCCTACATTTTCATTTTGTTGCCTCTGTACCTTTATCAGTCAAAGTTCCTTTTTACCTATCATCCAGTTACTTTTATCTCTTTTCACTGTGTCTAATCTTAAAATCTCAGTTTCTACATTTCATTAAATTTTATTTATTGTTGAACATGTCACTATCTTTAATTCTGTTCATTTTTAATGTTATTTAGCTTATGTTCTTAACTATATATAATTTTTTAATGAATAATTTCTTTACCAATATAAAATGTCATTGCCCAGGCTGGTGTGGCTCAATGGATTGAGTGCTGACCTGCAAACCAAAGGGTTGAAGATTCGATTCCCAGTCAGGGCACATGCCTAGGTTGCATGCAGGCCAGGTTCCCAGTAGGGGGCATGGAAGAGGCAACCACACATTGATGTTTCTCTCCCTCTCTTTCTCCCTCCCTTCCCCTCTCTCTAAAAATAAATAAATAAATAAAATATTTAAAAAATAAACATAAAAATATATAAAATGTCCTCTACGTCTTTTTCAAACTAGTTCCCTTGAATTATTTTTATATAGTATTATTGGACTACTGTTCAATTCTCTAAATACATTCCTGACATGTTTTTGTAAATCTTTTTTCTTGTTTTAAAGATATTATGTATTTATTTTTAGATGGAAAGGGAGAGAGAAAGAGAGGGAGGGAAACATCAGTGTGTGGTTGCCCCTTGTATGCCCCTGTTGAGGGGATCTGGCCTGCAACCCAGGCATGTGCCCTAGACTGGGAATTGAATTGACAATTCACTCAATTGTCAATTCAATTCAGGCTGACACTCAATCCACTGAGCCACACCAGGCAAAACCTTGACATGTTTTATATCTCTATCATTTTCAGGAAGTAATACTGAAGTGCATAAGTAAAACAGAATTGCATTGTCCTATTTAAATTTTTCAACATTAATCTCATACTAGAGTTAACTCTCATCACCTGGCTATCCTCCTCTTTCTCTTCTTATTTCAGTCAAGTCTATTTTATCAGTTTTGTATATATCATTCACAGTTTTTTTTCTATAGATATGAATATGTCTTTATGTCTTAAAAGAACAATATAAAGTATTGTTTTCCATCTTTATGAGTTTTTTACATCAATGTTATCATTTTTTCTCTTTGGTGTATAATATGATTTTTATATCTGATTATTTTTCTGTCTTAATATATATAGATTCATACCATTCTTTTGTTGGATCCATAATATTACATTTTGATCTACACCCTATATTACTTATTCTGTCCCCCTTAATGGCACTTTGTTTCCAGTTGTTTTTCTTTTATTATAAAAAATACAATGAATAATCTTGTGACAATGGCCAGTGCTGTCCTGGATCACAACAGAGATATATCAGTAGAGGTTGAAAGAATCACATACCCAATTTGTATACCTAGAAGTTGCTTACTCTCAATCTCTAAATGTGTAACTTGTGTGACCAATGACACTGGGTGGGAGTTCATGAAACATTGAGCTTTGGTTGCTGATACGTGACGGACTGACCCACTACTGCTCCATGCATGGAGTATGAAACAGGTCCCTTGCTAGGCCCTGATGACTATGCTGCTGCTGTTAGTTAATCCATCACAGTTTCATACTGTGGGTGGTTAGTTAATCCACCCACAGTTGTTGGGTGGGGTGAATCTCAGTGCTAGGTCTTAGCTAGGCAGACTTTTTTTCAACTCCTTTAGACAAAAAGCATACTCTCTTCTTTTTTTTTTTTTTCTTCTAAGCCTGTGGTAGTTTACAAGCTAAGGTTCCTCTTTGGTGACCAGTAAGGAATATATAAGAGATACTAAGAAAAGCCAAAAGACTCACAGTGGTAACTTTCCTCATGTTTTCAGTCCCCTGGCCTGTTAATTTCTTCCTTCCACCTTCATAGTCACTTTATAATTGTCTGTTAAATTATCCCTATGGTATTTAGATAGGAGGAGAAAAGAAAGTTAGTTTATGCCATTTTGCCCTGTATCTGGAAAGCAGTTTATCTACTCTGGAATCATTTTTTTCATACTGTTACTTTTTTAGTTTTATTTTTATTGTTTATGCTGTTATAGTTCTCACTTTTTCTCCCTTTCCCCATGGATTACAATATGGCATAGTATTAATTTTATAAATAATTGTTGAAAAATTTACAGAGTCCTTAGCCCAAGCAGCTCCTCAGTGGCTGGTTTCCCTAGTAACATAATTGAAAGGTTAATATTCAATACTTTTTCTCCCCATGTTGTTCCAAAAGTACCAAAAATTCTTGTATGACCTCAACATACTCCTGGGGACTACTGTATCTGCATTATCAACAAGGATCTTTGTGGAGAAAAAAATCTCATTCTCAAATATTGCTTAGGTTCTGCTTCCTCATTAGAGCCACTTTGTTGTCCAGATTCCAACATATTCTGCTCTGCTTCATCCGTCCATCCATTTATAATTTTACTATTGTGAGTAGTAAGTGAACCACTGATCTGTGGTGCAAGGCTATGATTTTTATGATAAATTTATGGTGCAGTAAAAACAATGTGGTGTTCTTATAAACTAGGTCATTTATGCTATTGAGTGTTTGCACTGCATTTGAAGCTATATGGATTTTGAAATCCCTTTCAGCACAAGTAGCTGTTATTTTAGCTTCTAAAGTGTTCTTAAACAGACACTGAAATCACATTTGCTGTGTGTAACAGAAAACCCAGTATAGTCATCCATTCTTTTCTTCCATGTTAACATATTGCCTTAAAACCTTTTTATTTTACTACAATGGTAAATTTGGGGGCAATTACTGAAATAATATAATATTTTATTCATTTATTCATTCTTTGCATTGTTTCTGATGAATTTGTTCACTGAAGTTTCTTTGGAAAACCATTGTGAAGCCATTATGCTGATATTTTGGTTTCTATGACAGCTGGAATATGCTATCTAATGGTCAGCCATATAAACAGCTAGCACAGATATTAATGATAAAGAATGGCACACATGCATCTATAATAGGTTTAGTAGGGAGCCTACTATCACTATGACTCTTTGATTCTATGAATTTGAGTATTTCAGATATCTTATGTAAGTGGAATCATGCACTATTTATTTGTCTTCCTGTAAATGGCCTTGTTCACATAGGATAATGTCTTCAAAGTTTATCTGTGTTGTACCACATGTCAAATTCCCTTCATATTTTAGAAGCAGAATAATATTCCATTGTATGTATTTACCACATTTGTCCTATTCACTCATTTGTTGATGGACATTTAGGTTAATTCTATTCTACACCTTAGCTATTGTGAATAGAACTGCAATGAATATGGAAGTGCTAACACCTCTTCAAGATACTGATTGAACTATTTTGGATAAATACCCAGAATAAAATTACTGGAACTTATGGTATTTGTACATTTAATTTTTTGAGGAATATCATACTGTTTTCCATAGTGGCTGCAACATTTTGCATCCCCACCAAATATGTGAAAAAGTTCGTGTCTCCACATCTTCATCAACATTTGGTATCATTTTATTAATTGCCAAACTGACAGTTGTGACACAATTGTGGTTTTTAATTCACATATCACTAACGATTAAGGAAGTTGGGCATATTTTCTTACATTTCTTATCATGTATGTCTTCACTAGATAAAAATCCTCATCCCATTTTTAGGTGGTTATTAGGTTTTCATTGTTTGTTTTCTATTGAGGTATAAGATGTCCTCTCTATTTTCTTCTAGAATTTTTACAGTTTCAAGCCTCATGTTTAAGACTTTAATCCAGTTGAGTTGATTTTTTTTTGTATATGCTGTAATATAGTGTCCAATTTATTCTTTTTTATGTGAGTATTCAGTTTTCAAATTACAATTTGTTCAAGAGGCAATCCTTTCCTGACTGTGTATTCTTAACAACATTGTCAGTTTATTTTTTAATTTATTTATATATGTATTATTGTTCAAGCACAGTTGTCTCCATTTTCACCACTTTGCCCCATCCTGCCCCACCCTACTCCACCCATCCACACATCCCACCCTCAAAACTACCCCATTTGGTTTTGTAGGACCTACCTACCTACATGTTTCCTTCATACATGTTTCTTGATGGCCCTTCCCTTATTTTCCCACATTATCCCTCTCCTCCCTCCTCTCTGGTTACTGTCAGTTTGTTCTTTATTTCAGTGTCTCTCGTTGTATTTTGCATGCTTCTTTGTTTTGTTGATTAGGTTCCACATATAGGTGAGATCATACAGTATTTGTCTTTCATGCCCTGGCTTATTTCACTTAGCATAATGCTCTCCAGTTCCACCCATGCTGTCACCAGGGTAGGAGTTCCTTCTTTGATTCTGCTGTGTAGCATTCCATTGTGTAAATGTACCACAGTTTTTTGATCCACTCATTTATTGATGGGCACTTAGATTGCTTCCAGAACTTCACTATTGTACATTGTGCTGTTATGAACATTGGAGTGCATAGGTTATTTCAGTTGGTGTTTCAGGATCCTTGGGGTATAATCCCAACAGTGGTATTTCTGGGTGAAAAGGCAGTTCCATTTTTAGTTTTCTGAAGAAATTCCATATTGTTTTGCACACTGGCTACACCAGTTGGCATTCCCACCAACAGTGCACTAGTGTTCCCATTTCTCCACAACTTCTCCAAAACTTGGTGTTTCTTGATTTATTTATGATGGCCATTCTCACTGGCATGAAGTAATATGTCACTGTGGTTTTAATTTACATTTCCATAATGGCTAGCAATGCTGGGCATTTTTTCATATGTCTCTGGGTTCTCTGTATGTTCTCCTCGGAGAAGTGTCTGTTCACGTCCTTTGCCCATTTTTTAATTGGGCTGTTTGTCTTTATAGAGTGGAGTCCTGTGAGTTCTTCATTTAATTTGGGCACAAGAACATACACATAGATCAATGGAACAGAATAGAGAGCCCAGAAATAAACCTAAGTTTCTATGTTCAAATAATATTCAACAGAGGAGTAAGAAGCAAAAATGGAGTAAAAAGAACATTTTCAAAAAATGTTGTTGGGAGAACTGGATATCTACATGCAAAAAAATGATTCTTGGTCACCAACTTACACCATACACAAAAGTAAATTCAAGGTGGATGACCTACTTAAATATAAGTCACAACACCATAAAACTCATAGAGGAGAACATAGGCAGGAAAATCTCAGATATTCCATGCAGCAGTATGTTCACCAATATGTCCCCTAGAGCAAAGACATAAAGGAAAGAGCAAATGAGACCTCATAAAAATAAAAAGCTTCTGCATGGCTAAAAAACATTACAATTAAAAAAGAACCAACTATATGGGAAAACACATTCACAGATGATACCTCAGACAAGGGTTCGATCTCCAAAATATATAGAGAACTCACACAACTCCACACTAGGAAGACAAATAACCCAATTAAAAAAATGGGTGAAGGACACAAATAGACACTATCCCAAGTAAGACATATAGAGGGCCCAGAGACATATGAAAAGATGCTCAGCATCACTAGTCATCAGGGAGATAGGTGCAAATTAAAACCACAATGAGATACCACTTCACATTTCTCAGAATGTCCATCATGAACAAATCAACAAACAACAAGCGTTGGAGAGGTTGTGGAGAAAACGGAACTCCAGTGCACTGTTGGTGGGAATGCCAACTCGTGCAGCCACTGTGCAAAATAATATGGAATTTCCTTAGAAAATTAAAAATAGAACTGCCTTTGATCTAGCAATACTACTGTGGGAATTATATGACACAGACCCTGGCTCACGGGGTCCGCAGCATTGTGGTTGAGATATGAGACAAATTCACATGGACTACTGAGTCCTGTGGAGGAAAAGAGATGACACAGCCACTCTCTCAAGAGAGGAGAGTGCCAACCATTGCCTTGGCAAGCTTTTATTGCTTTTCTTGGCACATTACTTTGAGGACAGTCCTCATTTACTATGCACAGGTTCACTTTAGGTGGTTACCCCTTCACAGAAAACAAAGGAGAGGATGTTGCTAATCACACCACAGAAGAAGGATATTTGTAAATGCAAAGGGAAAAGTGGTTGACCTGGTTACACTCATCCTTGGAAGGTCTAGCACAGACTCCAGCAATTTACTCCAAAGACATGCAGTAAACATTTGCTGCCTCAATTCAGGGTGAGAGGGTTTTAGCAAAAAGCAAGCCTCAAAGCAGCCTAGGTACAATACAGGCCTGATTCCTCATGGGAGAACTATCCATGGGTGTGGGCACTGTGCATCAGACTTCACTTTCCACCGGCCCTTTTGAGTGGGAGCTGGGCCCTCGCCACATAGAACGGTCTCCTATATTTCCTTCCTTGTTTTTAGTTAGGATCACTATAGGTTGAACAAAGCTTGCTGTTTGGTAGTCTCTCACGTGACCCTGGGAAAATAATTTGCAAATGCATCCAAGTACACAGGGCATTATTATAATCAGTAAGCAACCAGCAGCTTGAAAGACACATGTTCTAAGATTAAGCCCTTCAATCATTGTCAGGCAGTAATGATCACATAATAGATAACATTCAAAGAACTATGAGGGCTTATTTAGAGTCAGGGTCAGGCAGCTAAAAGGCAATAAAATTTTGGAGAAAAAAACTCATTTCAGGCTTGGAACCTTATCATTTAAATTGAGGGTATTAGCAAAGCATGTTTCACAGGATTTTGTGCTTTCGTTCTTAGGCCTTATTACCCCAGGGAACCCACCCTTGCCACCACAGGGCTGCATCCATTTCTGTCATTGTTTCAGGCTTAGGTGGAGCAGGGGAAGTAAGGCAGCCAAGAGATTAGGACATTTCTTGCAGACAGAATGAGGACTCAGGCTATGTCAAAGCTGAGGGTCAAGGGTCCATCACCCCTTTTTTTCTATAGCCCCCCAAGTCCTTCCCTGAGGGACCCCTCATGACTGTGCCTGTCTTAGGTCATCCCTCCCTTGAGGAATCTCACTCATCATTGACCAACCAGTCATGCACTGGGAGCCAGACGGTGAAATAAGGTGGGCAGAGGCAGTGTTCCTGCCAGGGAGATAAGCTTCATCTCCTCAGTGGCTTAGCATCCCAAGGTCTTTCACTGAGCCTTAGCCATGGGGGGTTACAGCTTCTGAAACCAGGAGGGCAGTTGCTAATATCATCTCTCCCCCTTTTTTGTTTGTGAACACAATTGTAGTTGTTAAGCCTGTGAAACCTACTATTTGCTGTTCCCAAATGCAATCTCAAGAAAACAACCTCCATATACATCATAAAGCACAAATAAGTATTAAGACAAGGAGGCATCCAAGAGCTTCCATGACCCAAACTTATAATTCAGCCCATTGAACCAGTTTTTAGGGTTCAGATATTATAGATTATCGTGGAGGGTCTGGAACACTTTCTGTTTTATAAGGCCATTGCTCAAGCATTAAGAGCCTTGAAGTCCCCCCATGTGGTGGGGACATGCCTAAAGGGAACATTATGAGGCACCGAGGGATTGTTGCCCTCTGCAGGAGGCACTTGAGCCTCAGCCCCTGTCATTAGAAGAGGCCCCATCATTTTCCATTAGTGGGCCCAGACCCTTGTGTGATACTGTGGGTGTCTGTTTTCCTTCTGGTTGTTCAGTGTCAGCTGGGCCACCTGGTCTGCTAGTTGATCAGCTCTTGCCTCCAGGTAGTGGAGCTTGACATCTATCCTGCTTATGATAAGGCTTTACTCTTTTGGCTGAAAGCCAGACAGGACCTGTAGGGATAGAAACACATGCATACCCTCTTCCCCATATTGAGAGATCTACAGGGCCCTGCCAAGAGCCATCTTCCTGCGGATCTCTATATAAAATCTGATGATAAGATGGCTTTGGCTCTTTCTTCTGAAAATGTTTCTCAATTGGAGTACAAAATGATATATCACAACTTAGAAAATTATATGTGAACATGGCTAACATAATCAAATTTGGGGGGAAGGACTCATGGCTCCCCTTTTTTGGTTGTTTTTTTAAGATTTTTTAAAGTATGAAAAGCCCATTGTACAATTTCTTGATCAGTTGGATTGTAAGGTATCTTCCTGTTTTATGTTGGATATTCCAATGTTGAAGGAAGACCTGAGTAGACTATGCAAGGTATCCAGGGTCATTGTCAGTTTTAATTTGCTGAGGCCATCCTAAATGACTAAAGCCCTCTAGCCAATGGGCTTGTATATTTTTAGCAGATTCTTCTGTTAAAGCAGATGCATGCAGAGCACCAGAGTAAGTATCAATAGAAATATGAACATCTTTGAAGTTTCCAAAGGGAAAGTAATGAGTGACATCTGTTTGCCAAATTATTTGAGAACTTAGTGCTCAAGGATTAGCTCCTGTAAATGGGGGTGCCTTGCTTGTTAAGGAGGGAATGTAAGGTCAGAAATAGGTTAAGTAGATTGGGGTAAATAGAAGTCATAATTAATGTCTGATCTAGATGCAGAATAGTATAAACAGTATATCCTGAGTCACAGACTATATTCAAAGGTTCCTGGGGCCATCACCACAGGGCCATGATTGCAGCGAAAAGCTCAGCCCTTTGAGTAGAGGAATGTCCTGAGGATACAAAACTTCTCCAGTTTTTGTCCTCTTGCCAGGTGATAACAATCCGTCTGGTTTTTCCAGACCCATCAAGAAACACAGTTCTCACCCCAGTTGATTGCTCCCTGGAGTTGTTGGAGGTGATTAAGAGTTAAATCCTTGGGTAGATTAATTTGAAGGACTTAAGACCAGATTGTCCTAGTAAAAATAATATAGCCTAATATTTCCAAGGTTCTGAATGCTGGATTTTTTTTCTGGAGCAATTACTAGCCCAACAGAGGCCACAGAATTTTTAAGAAAGGAAGCAGTTTTTGCTAAAATATCTTGTGAAGGAGTTGCAATCAGGATGTCATCCATGTCGCAATAAATCACACTTTGGGGAAATAAGATTCTTGCTGGCTGAATGGCCTGATGAACAAAAATGCTGACAAACAGTGGGACTATTTAACAATGCTTGAGGTAAAACCTTCCAATGAAATCTCTCTAAAGGTGGTGAAACCACCACCAGCAAGGGATGGAAAAAGCAAATCTGTCAAGATCCATGTTACCTAAGGGAATGATAAAGAAACAGTCCTTTAACTTTTTCCTATTACTTTTCCTGTTTAGCCCCTGGGGTCTGATTCTTGCCCTCCTGGGAGGGCTCCTCTTGGCTTTATGCCCTTAAACCTTGACTTCCTGGTTTGTAACGGGCAGGGAGTATTGGGAATGAGGCTCCGAGTTGTGGCTGAAAAACAGCCTCAGTTTTAAAAGTGTCATTTTTATCCCTCCTTGGAAAGACAGTCCCTTGTTGTTTCTGCAAGCTGCAATGAGTTTAATCAGCAAGTTAGTTTCCCTGTTGTTCTCAGGACCTGGTAGCTCTTAGGTTCAGAGTTTTGAAGGAAAGTGGGAAAGATAGGGGGAGTGCTGTACCAAAATATGTTTTAGACAAAAGAGGTTATGTGCCAAGGGCCTTCTGTGATTCGACTTACTAACTGTTCCCTCCAGGAGAATAGCCAGTTCTTCCCCAAGGAAACAATCAGTGATAACAGGTACTGAGTTAAAGTGGTGCTTAGTCTTCCATGGAGAAAGGATAGCTCTCCCTGGGAGGCAGCACACCTACATTTCATTTTTACAATAAAAGGTCATGGCTCCAGTATAAACAAGAAGGATTCTTTTTTTTCTTTAACATGTCACACCCCACCATCCCATTTATAGCATGCTTTAGATTGACAAATTTATGAACACATTCATAACTTTCAGAAACAGTTTTTTTCCCCACTGGCAAATACATTTACTTTTTTAAAAAAAAATTATTGATTACTTCATTCCTTGAGTGTTCTCAAAAATGAGCTGTCTCGTTATCTAGTGCTCTTGACAACTTTAAGGAAGCTGGAGAAGAAGGAGGGAGGATACTAATCTAGGCACAGCTTGTTCCCAGGACTGAAGAAATCCCTGGGCCTTCAGAAGGAGGATTCAGAGTGGTTAAAAGACACATTTTCTCATTGCTTTTCTTCCTGTGCTTTTTACTGTCTAAGGGAAGTGAGATATTTTTTCTTTAAACAATCAATTTAAATTCTTTCTGAGTAGAATCCTTATGATGTAATAACATTAAAGATCTTATTCTATTTACCAGAGGTTTAGCAAAATATTTTGAGATTCAGCCATTCCTTTCAAAACAGAAACAAAAACAAAATTCAAGCAAACCATTTTTTTTTTCAAATTAAATCCTTTAAAGGAAGGAGTGAGACACTAGCCTTAGAATCTTATCTCACACCACCTGGGGTTATTTCAACTTCTGCCTAATTTTTCCCTAAATAACTAAATCTAAAGATCTCTTATCAGGGAGACATTCAGCAACCTTAAAAAGCTGGTGAATTATCTTAAAACATTGCTCTTGTTCCCTACAGAGACTGTTCCCCATGGTTGAGGATTTGCAGAAACCTTTAAAGACATTTTTTAAACAAATAAAATAGCCTTTTTCTGAAATTCCTCCAGCTGCACGCATGGTGATTACAAAACCAGTCTCAATTTTCCTTTTTCTCCACCTGTACTTTTAAATCATTATGCAGGTGGATGAAGGGAAAAGGCAAAATTGAAAGGACTGCAAGAGGCAGCTTAAAAAAAGAATTTGTTGAGATGCTTATAAACTGTTCTGTAACTAATTGATGTTTTTAAAGCTGATTAAAGGGAAAGTCTTTGTACTCTCTCCCAAGCCTAGACCTATTTAGGGTTTGTGCCACAGGGATGGGCTTGTGAGTGTTTTTACAGTGTTGCAGTGAGCACCCTTATGGCTCTTAACTGCTCAACCCATGTCCTTGAGATTGTGGAAAATACTTGGGAGAGGGAGCAAGGACCCTTCTTACTAAAGAAGGTACGGTTGCAAAGTGGTCACAAGAGAGGGAAACCTAGGAAGAAAACCCTTTTCCTCTGAAATCCAACACACTCTATGACCTAACCAAAAAGCACTCAGTGTCATCAGCTTTTACCTGGGCTGATGCATGCATACTCCAACATAGTTGGTGTGTTGTCCACAACGACAGCTTGTAGCCTTGGGTCCCTGTTCCTGGGCACCAGTTGATGCAGACCCTGGCTCATGGGGTCTGCAGCATTGTGGTTGAGATATGAGACAAATTCACATGGACTACTGAGTCCTGTGGAGGAAAAGAGATGGCACAGCCACTCTCTCAAGAGAGGAGAGTGCCAACCATTGCCTTGGCAAGCTTTTATTGCTTTTCTGGGCACATTACTTTGAGGACAGTCCTCATTTACTATGCACAGGTTCACTTTAGGTGGTTACCCCTTCACAGAAAACAAAGGAGAGGATGTTGCTAATCACACCACAGAAGAAGGATATTTGTAAATGCAAAGGGAAAAGTGGTTGACCTGGTTACACTCATCCTTGGAAGGTCTAGCACAGACTTCAGCAATTTACTCCAAAGACACGCAGTAAAAATTTGCTGCCTCAATTCATGGTGAGAGGGTTTTAGCAAAAAGCAAGCCTCAAAGCAGCCTAGGTACAATACAGGCCTGATTCCTCATGGGAGAACCTATCCATGGGTGTGGGCACTGTGCATCAGACCTCACTTTCCACCGGCCCTTTTGAGTGGGAGCTGGGCCCTCACCACACAGAATGGTCTCCTATAATTATGCCTTAAGGATCCTGAAATATCAATCCAAAAGAACCTATGCACTCCAATGTTCATAACAGCACAATTTATGAGAGCCAAGTGCTGGAAGCAACCTAAGTGCCCATCAGTAAATGAGTGGATCAAAACACTGTGGTACATTTATACAATGGAATGCTACACAGCAGAATCAGAGAAAGAGCTCCTTTCCTGGTGACAGCAAGATGGAACTGGAGAGCATTATGCAAAGTGAAATAAACTAGGAAATGAAAGGAAAATACCATATGATCTCACTTATATGTGGAACCTAATCAACAAAACAAACAAGCAAGCAAAATATAATCAGAGACATTGAAATAAAGAACAAACTGACAGTAACCAGAGAGGAGGGGGGAGAAGGATAATGAGGGAGGGAATTGGGGAAGGGCCATCAAGGAACATGTGTAAAGGAAACATGGTGAAAGCCAAATGGGGTAAGTTTGAGGGTGGGATGGAGGTGGGAATGGGTGAGGTGGGGTTGTGGGGGTGTCAAAATGGAGAAAACTGTACTTGAACAATAATAAATAAATAAAAAATAAATAAATAAATAAAAGTTTCTGCATGACTAAAGAAAATTGTATTAAAATTAAAAGGGTTTCAGCCGTATGGGAAAACATTTGGAAATGAGACCTCAAAACTCATTTGGAAAAAGAGTTTGATCTCCAAACTATATACGAATTCACATGACTCCACTAGTCAGTTTATTTTAACTGATAACTTCAATCATATACTCAACCTTACTCTTAAACTTCCCCCATACTTTATGTTATTGCTGTCACAATTTACATGTATGTATTTTGTGTGTATTTTTATATTATACTCATTTTAATACTTTGTCATCTACCCTTAAAAATTACAAGTATTTTATCCAATATTACCATAATACATATTCTCTATTTGTGTATGTATTTACCTTTCCCTGCAATTTTTATACTTTCTTATGCTGTTGTGTTCTCATTTAGGGTCCTTGTACTTCAACTTGAACATCTATCTAGCATTTCTTATGAGGCAAAACAAGTAAAGCTCTTGTTTTGTTTGATGGGAGGAGTCTTTATCTCCCCTTAATTTTTAAATTAGTGTTATTGCCAACTATAGCATTCTTCACTGGCAATTTTTCCTTTCAGCAGTCTGAATATATCATCTCACTTCCTTTTAACCTGCAAGATTTCTGCTGAAAAATCTGCCTATAATCTTATAGGGCTTCCCTTGAATGTAAAAAGTCAATTCTATTGCTGTTTTCAAATTATTTCTTTGAATTTTGACAATTTGATTACAATATGACTTACTGTGGACTTATTTGGTTACATTTATTTGAGATATTTTCAATCTTCTTCAATAGGATGCCCATCAATTTCCCCAAAGTTGGGAAGTTTTCAGCCATTATTTCTTTGGATAAACTTTCTGGTGTGCTCTTGCTCTCTCTCTCTCTCTCTCCCACCTGGGACTCCCATAATGAACAGTCTGTGAGACAAAGTCCCAAAGTTTTCTCACTCTTTTATTTTTTTAATCTCAAAGATGTTTTATTTTAAATTGTGTATAAAATTTACTATCTTAAACCTTTTTAAGTGTATGAAATACATTCACATTGTTGTGTAACCATCGCTACCATCCATCCCCATAACTCTTTCCATCTTATAAAACTGAAACTCTGTCCCCATCAAACATTAACTCTCTACCCTGTCCCCCAGCCCACAACATCCACCATTCTACTTTCTGTCCACATGATTTTAACTACTCTAAGTGACGCTTACAAGTAAATCATGCAGTACTTGTCTTTCTGTGTCTGGCTTATTTTACTCAGTGTAATGTCCTCAAGGTTCATTCATGTAGCATATTTAAGAATTTCTTTCCTTTAAAGGTAAAATCCCATTGTATGTATAGATCACATTTTGCTTATATGTTCACCTATTGATGGACACTTGGGTTGTGTCCAAATTTTAGGGATTGTGAATAATGTTGCTATGAATATGGCATATATTCTGGAAGGTTCTGATTGGGAGTAACATAGCCTGATTTCTCTATTTTTTGTTTGTCCTTTTATTATTGTTTATGCTGTACAGATGTCTTAACTTACTCTTTTAGTTGTTTTTTTTTTTCTCTTATTGCTCCTCTGACTGAGATGGATACTGGCCAGCAGTATCCATTGCTGCAGATGCTTGTCAAAACATGAGAAAAATAGCCCTGGCTGGCGTAGCTCAGTGGATTGAGCGCGGGCTGGGAACCAAAGTGTCCCAGGTTCGATTCCCAGCCAGGGTACATTCCTGGGTTGCAGGTCAAAACCCCCAGCAACAGCACATTGATCCCTCTCCCTCTCCCTCCCTTCCCTCTCTAAAAATAAATAAATAAATCTTTAAAAAAATGAGAAAAATATAGGTACGAAATGGCCACTCTGTCTAGTGGAGAGCTCCCTGGCCACTCTCTCTAATGGAGAGCACCTTGTTCTCCTGCCCAAGCAGACTTTTATTAAGAATACCAATATAAGGGAGAGGAAGATGGTGCCGATGTAGGAGGGAGCACATTCGGCTTCCCTCTGAACATGGGAGAACATCGTAGCCAATCTACGGAGTAGAGGAGTAGGCAACCAACATACCTCAGCATATGTGAAAATAAGGGACCAAGGATTGTGGCAGAACCGAAAAACCAGTCAGTGAGAGGAGTACTGCAACATGGTAGGGTCCCAGGGACCAGTGTTGGGTCCAGGAGGCTTTAGCCCCAAGCCTGGTTTTGCCACAGAGTCCTTGGGAGAGAGCAAGGACAACTGCTCCCTCCCCAGCCAAACAAGGTCTGAGCGGCACTGGGAGGAACCCAGTTGCTAGAAAACACACAAGGGCTGTGAGCACCCTCAGAGTCTGTGGACACCAGCATGGTTGGGTCATGCAATGGGCCCTGACCTCCACGGTCACCAGTCTGGCTGGAGAGTTGGGCTGCGGAAGATGCCAGGCCATGGTATGGATTGGCAGGCTCGAATAGGAGGAATTTCTCAAGAGGAAGGAATGAAAAGACAGACATTGTTTGGGGAATTTTTCTACAGCAATCACGCTGGCCTCTGAGTTTGCACAGAAGGTTGTGCTTGTGTGGAGGACCCTGCACACCCCCATAGCACTGGGAAGGGTGAGATGGTCTGGCTGAAGGTGCATGGGAGCAGATAGCCACACCACAGTCCACAGCAGTAACCCTGTGGAAAGACCTGATTCCCACACCCAGGGCACAGGAACAAGGAGACACGGTCGCTCCCCAGGTAGTGTGCACTGCTGACCTAGTGCAGATCCAGAAGGAAAAAAATGCCATAACAATCACCCCTCAGCCTGCCGCAGCCAGGAAGACCAGAAAAACCTGTTTGGCCACTTTGAAACCAAGAGATTTTTTTAATTCTTTCTATTTTTTTAACAATTCTTATTTTTTTGTTTTCATTATTTTTATTTTCTTTTAATTTATTTTCCTCTTTCCTGCTTACTTGTTTTATTCCATCCCCCTTTCTTTCCTTAAATTTTATCTCTTCTTCCTTCTTTTGTCTGCCTTTTTTATTTTTTAAATACCTACAAGTGAGACAAAATTATTTTTCCATTATTCTTACATCTTTTTAAAAATAGTATTTTGCTAACTTACTGTCCTTCACCTCACCTGCGTTCCATTAGCACACTACTCAAGGTTCTATACTCCCTATTCTTGTTATCTAGATCTCATAGATTCTGTCATGTGATTGGTGCTCTAATAATATTGTAAATAATTGCTCTTCCATGCAATTGTAAATACTTCACAACCCCCCCCCAGATGTTAGCCCACTTCACGGTTTCCTCAACTCTATTAATGTAGTGGTTAACTCTATTTTCTGACATACTACATCTATTTACTATCCTTTACTCTCACTTCACCTCAGAATCTGACCTCTCACAGCCTCACTGCTTTATAGATTCAACTTACAATCCTTCCTTCCTCAACAAGAGTCTTATCTTCTTTCCATTCTTTTAAAAATCAGCTAGCTGGGTGGAAGATCATGGTTAACACTACAAATAGCCAAAGGATCTTCTGACTCTTTTCTACTGGCTGCTACTGTAAATATCATAGAATACTCAAATGCTGCCTTAAACCATTTTGCCCTCCCCCTCCAACTGATCACAAAAAAGAATATGTGGAAGTGGTGAACACCAGGATACCCACTGGAAGAGGAAACCCAACAACTAAGGAACCACTAACAGATAACAGCAGAAGAATGTGAAGGAGGGAGTAGTAACCACACAAACCTCAATCCAGGACTTATCTGGAAATACAACTAAACAGTCGAGACAGTACCCAATACAAGCAACTGAACAAGATTTCTTTAAACCCTGTACACACAGAAGAACCAGCTTCAACACAACCTGCCCTCACCAGCACAACAAAATACAGAAAGTGGTGGACAGAGTGACCCACATTTAACCAGCTGGTGGGAAGGAACCACCAAAGAAAGACTCAACAACAATCAAAATCCAAAGGCAAACACAAAGCCAACTTAAACCACAGCCCAAGACCAGTGAGCTTGGGAGACCAAGGAAACAGCACCACTGAAACTCACTGGTATTCTACCACAAAAGTTCACACCACAAACCCAGGGAGCCAGAACAGATCAATTTGAGAAGCTGAGGCTAACAAGAAGAGTCTCACAAACAATGGGAAGACAAAAAAAAAAAAAAAAAAAACAATCCCCAAATGAAATGAAAGGAGGAAGCCTCAGAAAGAATGCTAAATGAAATAGAGGCAACTCAACTATCAGATACTGATTGTCAGGAAGATCAATGAGTTCACAATGAGCTACCAGAAACTACAGGGAAGCTACAATGAGCTCACTACAAACTATAACAACATGAAAAGGGAAATAGAAACTATCAACAAGGGTAAAGAGGAAATGAAGAATACAATATCTGAACTGAAGAACACAGTAGAAGGAATCAAAACCAGGATTTATGAAGCAGAAGATCGGATCAGTGAATTGGAGGACCAAGTACAAAAGAACACCCAGAAAGAGCAAGAAAATAAAAAGAAGCTCAGAAAGAATGAAGAGGAATTAAAAGAAATGCAAGATAATATGAAACATAATAATATCCATATAATGGGGTACGAGAAGGAGAAGAAGAACAAGGGAGAGAAAACCTATTTGAAAAAGTAATGATGGAAATCTTTCCTTATTTGATGAGAGAAAAAGTCACACATATCCAGGAAACACAGAGAGTCCCAACCAAGAGGAACCCAAAGAGGGTCACTTAAGACATATCATAATTAAAATGGCAAAATAACAAGATAAAGAGAGAATCTTAAAAGCAGCAAGGAAAAACAGGAAGTAACATACAAGGGAGCCCCAATAAGGTTAGCAGCTGACTTCTCAATGGAAACACTTCAAGCCAGATTAGAACAGCAAGAAATATTTCTAGTAATGAGAACCAGAGGTCTGTAACTAAGGCTACATTACCCAGCAAGGCTTTCAATCAAGATAGAAGGCCAAATAAGAAGCTTCCCAGATAAAAGAAGTTTAAAAGAATACACCTCCACCAAACTAGCTCTGCAAGAGGTGCTAAAGGGATTGCTTTAAAGGAAAGGAGGGAGGGAGGGAGAGAGAGAGAGAGAGAGAGAGAGAGAGAGAGAGAGAGAGAGAGAGAGAGAGAAACACCAGTACATAAATGGCAATGAATAAGTACCTATCAATCTTAACCTTAAATGTAAATAGATTAAATACTCCAATCAAAAGACATAGAATAGCTGAATGGATAAGAAAGCATGACCTACACCTATGGTGCCTACAAGAGACCAACCTCAGGACAAAAGATATACACAGACTAAAAGTGAAGGGCTGGAAACAAATTTTCTAAGCAAATGAACAGGAAAAAAAAGCTGGGGTAGCAATACTCATATCAGACAAAATAGACTTCCAAAGCAGGACCACAGAAAGAGACCCAGAAGGTCACTTCATAATACTCAAGGGAAGAATCCACCAAGAAGACTTAAACATTGTAAATATATATGTACCCAACATAGGAGCACCCAAATACATAAAGAAAATCTTAGAGGACTTCAAAAGAGATATTGACAGCAACACAATTATAGTATGGGATTTTAACACCGCACTGTCAAAAATGGACAGATCTTCTAAAGCAAAACATCAACAAAGATATTGTGGCATTGAACACTGCCTTAGATGAAATGGACTTAACTGATATATAGAGAGAGCCCTTCATCCCAAAGAAGCAAAATACACATTCTTTTCAAATGCACATGGAACATTTTCAAAGATAGACCACATGATAGGACACAAAGCAAGCCTCAACAAATTCAAGAAAATTGAAATTATACCAAGCATTTTCTCTGACCACAAAGGACTGAAACTGGAAATCAACCCCAAGGGAAGAAACCTGAAACACTCAAAATCATGGAGATTGAATAGCACACTATTAAATAAAGAATGGGTCAAGAATGAAATAAAGGAAGAAATCAAAATGTTTCTGGAAACAAACAAAAATGAACTCACAACAACCCCAAACTTATGTGAAACAGCCAAGGCAGTCCTGAGAGGGAAGTTCACAGAGATACAAGCATGCCTAAAAAAGATAGAAACATTTCAAACAAACAACCTAACCATACATCTGCAAAAAGTTGAGGAACAACAAAGACAACCCAGAGCAAGCAGAAGGAAGGAAAAAACCAAGGTCAGAACAGAATTAAATGACAGATAATAAAAGCACAATTCTACAGATTAACGAATCCAGGAGCTGGTGCTTTGAAAAGATAAACAAAATTGACAAGCCTTTAAGCACACTCATAAAAAAAAAGGATCCAAATAAACACAGTCAGATATGAAAGAGGAGAGATTACAACTGACACCACAGAAATACAAAGAATTGTAAGAAATTACTATGAAGAACTGCATGTCAAGAAATTTGAAAACCTAGGTGATATGGACAGATTTAGAAAAATATAATCTTCCAAAACTCAATAAAAAAGAAGCAGAAAGCCTAAACAGACTAACAGCAGATGAAATTGAAGTAGTAATAAAAAAACTCCTGACACACAGAAGTCCAGGTCTGGATGGTTTCACAGGAGAATACAACACAACATTTAAGGAAGAGCTAACCCCTATCCTTCACAGACTATTCCAAAAAATCCAGAATGATGGAAGACTCCCAAACTCTTTTTATGAAGCCAGCATCATCCTAACCCCAAAACCAGATAAAGACAAAACTAAGAAAGAAAACTTCAGGTCAATATTGCTGATGAACATAGACACTGAAATCCTTAACAAAATATTGGCAAACCGTATCCAACAATACATTAAAAAGACCATACCCCATGACCAAGTGGGATTTATCTCAGGGATGCATGGATGTTTCCATATTTGCAAATCAGTAAATATAATACATCACATAAACAAAAGCAAGAACAAAAATCACATGATCATATCAATAGATGCAGAAAAAGCTTTTGATAAGATACAGCACCCATTTATTATAAAAACACTCAGAAAAATGGGAATAAAGGGAGCATTCCTCAACATAATAAAGGCCACATATGAAAGACTGACAGTCAACATCATACTCAATGGGCAAAAACTAAAATCTTTTCCACTAAGATCAGGAAAAGACAAGGCTGTCCACTTTCATCACTTTTATTCAATATAGTATTGGAAGTTTTAGCCACAGCAATCAGACAAGAAAAGGAAATAAAAGGCATCTAAATCAGAAAGGAGGAAATAAAACTGTCACTGTTTACAGATGATGTGATAATGTACGTAGAAACTTCCATAGACTGTGCCATAAAACTGCTTTATCTAATAAACAAATTTAGCAAAACAGTGGGATACAAAGTCAATATCCAGAAATCAAAGGCATTTTTTTTTGTATAGCAACAATGAAACAGCAGAATCAGAAATCAAGAAAAAAAATCCCATTTAACATGGCAAAATGAAAAATAAAATGACTAGGAATAAATCTAACCAAGGAAGTAAAAGACCTGTATTCAGAAAACTATACAACACTGAAGAAAGAAATCAAGGAAGACACAGACAAATGGAAACATACACCGTGTTTATGGATTGGAAGAATTAACATCATCAAAATGTCCACACTACCTAAAGCAATTTACAGATTCAATGCAATAACTATTAAAGTACCAATGGCATATTTCACAGACATAGAACAAACACTTCCAAAATTTATATGGCACCATAAATGACCCTGAATAGCTGCCGCAATTTTGAGAAAGAAAAGCAAAGTAGGAGGGATCACAATACCTGATACCAAACTGTATTACAAGGCCACTGTAATCAAAACAGCCTGGTACTGGCATAAAAACAGGCACATGGATGAATGGAACAGAACAGAGAGCCCAGAAGTAGGCCCAAGTCTCTATTGTCAATTAATATTTGACAAATGGGGCAGCAACATAAAGTGGAGTAAAAACACTCTCTTCAACAAATAGTGTTGGGAGAACACCATTGGACAGCTACATGCAAAAAATAAAACTCAAGCACCAACTTATACCATACACAAAAATAAATTCAAAGTGGATAAAAGTCAAATATAAGCCATGTCACCATTAAAGTCCTAGAGTAGAACATAGGCAGGAAAATCTCAGATATTTCACACAGCAACATTTTTACTGATACATCCCCCCAAGCAAGGGACATAAAGGAAAGAATAAGCAAAGGGGGTCTCGTCAAAATAAAAAGCTTCTTCACAGCTAGAGAAAACAGTATTAAAATAAAAAGTGAACTAACTAGGAAAACATATTTGCCAATGATACCTCAGACAAGGGTGTAATCTCCAAAATATATAAAGAACTTACACGACTCCACTCTAACAAGACAAGTAACCCAATTAAAAATGGGAAAATGACTTGAACAGACACTTCTCCAAGGAAGGCATACAGATGATCCAGAGACACATGAAAAGATGCTCAATATCACTAGCTATCAGAGATGCAAATTAAAACCATGATGAGATACCACTTCACACCAGTCAGAATGACCATCATAGACAAAGCAACAAACAACAAGTGTTGGAGAGGTTGTGGAGAAAAGGGGTCCCTAGTGCACTGTTGGTGGGACTGCAGACGGGTACAACCACTATGGAAAGCAGTATGGAACTTCCTCAGAAAACTAAAAATCGATCTGCCTTTTGACCCAGCAATTCCACTGCTAAGATTATATCCTAAGAACCCTGAAACACCAATCCAAAAGGACCTATGCACTCCAATGTTCATAGCAGCACCTTTTACAATGGCCACGTGTTGGAAGTAACCTAGATGCCCATCAGTAAATAAATGGATCAAAAATCTATGGTATATTTACACAATGGAATCCTATGCAACAGAAAGAAGGAAGGAGCTCCTACCCTTTGCAAAAGCATGGATGAAACTGGAAAGCATTATGCTAAGTGAAATAAGCCAGGTGGTGAAAGACAAATACCATATGATCTCACCTTTAACAGGAACCTAAACAACAAAACAAAGAAAGAAGCAAAATATAGTTAGACATTGAAATAGAGAACAGACTGACAGTGTTCAGAGGGGAGGGGAGAAGAGAGGGAATTTCAGGGAAATTTCAGGGGAAAAGGGGAAAGGTTTATAGGAACAAGCATAAAGGACACATGGATAAAAACTAAGGGGGGTGGAAATGGGAGAGAGGAGGGGAGGCCTAGGTGGGTGGGCTGGGATGGGAGTAAAAGATAGAAAATTGTACTGTAACAACAATTAAAATAAAAACAGCATGATTAAAAAAAATAAGGAATACCAATAGTTTGTGAATTACAGTCTGACAAGGAAGATAAAACAAGTAGTTAGCTTTGATAGGGAGTGGCAAATCTCTGGCTGGGATTCTGGGCTGAGATTTTGGGGGTTTATCATTTAAAAAGACTACAGGACCTGCCCTGGCTGCGTAGCTCAGTGGATTGAGCTTGGGCTGGGAACCACAGTGTCCCTGGTTCAATTCCCAGCCAGGGTACATGCCTGGGTTGCAGGCCATAACCCCCAGCAACCCCACATTTAAGATCGTCTGTCTTTCTCTCTCTATCTCCCTCCCTTCCATCTCTAAAAATAAATATATAAAATCTTTAAAAAAATAAAATAAATAAAAAGACTACAGGACCTAAAAGGCTAGTTTCATTTTCTGCCTGTGCCTTCATGTTCTAATTAGAGCATCCTCCAACAAGATCTCACAGGATCTTTCATATTCTATGTCCCAGGTCTGATTATCCTGGGGGTGTGCCAACTCTAGTCTGGACTGCACCACCCGTTATTTCCGCAGGCCTGAGTGAGGCAGAGGAGACAAAGGTAGCTGGGAGACTTGGATTTCTGAACAACTCAGGCTTTGACAAAGCCAAGGGGGCAGGGGTTGATGTTGATCACCCTTTCGTTTCCACAGCCCCCCAAGTCCTTCCCTGAGGCCTCCATGTGATCATGCCTGTCTTAGGCAATTCCCCCATGGGAAATCTTACCTGTCATTGGCTAATTGATCAAGCATTGGGCGCCGACACAGAACAGGTAGCGTTCATGCCAGGGAAATAAGTTTTGTCTCCTTAGTGTCTCCTGGTTTGGAGGCCTCTTACTCAGCCTTAGCCACAGGTGGTTAGTTTCCTGAGACCAGGCAGGGCGGACCCCAACATCTGGCTAATAATTTCCAGTCTCTTAGTATTCACCGATCCTTTCTTCAGCTTGATGTAGTCTCCTGTTGACTCTAGTAAATTTTTTGGTTCATTGATTATGTTCTTCAGCTCAATGAACTCTGTTTTGTACTTTTTAATATTCTCTAGTGCTTTGTTGAACTCTTCACTTTGATCATGCATTGTTCTTTAGGCTCTGTTGAGCAACATTATGACAGTGAAACTGAATTCTCTGTAAATCACTGTAAATCATGTATCTCAATTCCATTAAGGTTAATTTCTGGAGATTTATTACATTCCTTTGGAACACCTTTACCTGATTATTAGTTTTCTTTGACTCTGCATTGATGTCTGTGTATTAAATAAAGCAGACACCTCTTTCAGTCTTCATGGACTAGCCTTGAACAATAAAAGACTTCCACTCATCAGCCTGGAAAGAGATTCTGGGGCTCTTGAGCAACTATCTCTCTCTGTGAGATACAGGCAACTGTGTTTTTGTCTGCTCATTTGGTTCTCAGCAGGGAGAGGATCTGTAGCCTATACCAATCCAAATCGTTGTTCTCTCACAGATAGATAGACTGTGTTAGACCCATCAAAGCTTTAAGACTGGAAAGTTAGATATTATTTCTTTGGGAAGCCCTGGAATTGAAGGTGAGAACTGGGAGTTTTCATCTGCTTACTCTACACTGAGAAGGGGAAAAGACCTGTGGCATCTAACAGTCCAAACAGTCATTTCTCTCTTGCCCAAGTAGGCAGACTGTGTCAGATCCATTAGAGCTCCAAGTCTGAAAAGACAAAGATCATTCTCTGGGGAGCCCTTAAGGGAAAGTTGGAGCACTGAACACATAAACGGACCTCTTCCTTCCCCTGGTAGAAGCTAAGAGTTAGGTGGTCTCTTCCTGATCATATAGTACTATTATGCCAGAGGCAGAGACTGAAATGCGGTATCTTAAACTGCCTGCTTGCTTTGGTGAGCCCAATGTGCAGCAACATTTAATTTAGTTACTGGATTTATCATAAACATAATTTGTCCATGAACTGTGACTGAATTGTAATGTTTGTGAAGGGAAGGGGAGTCCAAGGCTTCCTACACCAACACTTGTTGATGTAACTCCTGAATATGTTATTTCTTGATGATCATTTAAAAGGTATGAATGTATGTGTCATAGGTGGGACAAGATAAATATTTGTTATTTATATTAATTTGATTTTTAATTAATTTGTATTTAAATATTATACCAAGTTTTAGAAGATCTGGGGCAAAGTAAATATTTTGATATTTGTAAAAGATGAAAAATTATGAGATTTTGAAGATATTTTAACTGGTTAGTTTTTGTACAGTGCATGTACTAATGGTCAGAGAGAACACAGAAAGTAATAAAGACAGAGAAAGAAAGAAAGAAAGAAAGAAAGAAAGAAAGAGATTTCTTTTTTTAATATTTTATTTACTTATTTTTAGAAAGGGAAGGGGAGAGAGAGAGAGAGAGAGAGAGAGAGAGAGAGAAACATCAATGTGCAGTTGCTGGGGGTCATGGCCTGCAACCCAGGCATGTGCCCTGACTGGGAATTGAACCTGCGACACTTTGGTTCACAGTCCACGCTCAATCCACTGAGCTACGCCATCCAGGGCAATTTCTTTTTAAAAATTATTTTATTTGAGTGATCCAAGTGGTGGGGGAGTGAGTGGAAGTTACACTAACCTTCTCCCTGGACCAATCTGGAATTACAATTAAATTGTGAAGAAATTATCCTAAATAAATAACTGAACAATAACAGGAGAGAAGTCTAAAAACAGACAGAAGAAACAGCTTCAATACACATGACTGGTAGGGTGTGCAGAGGAGACTCAAGAGGGCTGGCTGTGCTCCCATGGGTGGCAGCTGAAGTGCCAGAGGGATATTTCAGTGGCTGGGGGTATCTGCCTGAGAAGTGTGGGGTATAAACTTCAAGGTGGGTTTCCCAGCCTACAGCAGTAGAGCCCCAAAATATATAGATAACATCCAGCTGCAAAGTGGCAGGGTTTTGTTGTGCTAGAGACAGATGACTGAAGACACTAAGGGCCATTTAAAGGGCCAATGTATAAATTTTACATATGCAACCACTTAACCTGGACTTTGGAAAAGGAGGGGGACAGAGTGGACTAGAGACACTTTAGGAGAGACCTGGGATGGTGGTTTTGAGGAGATAACTGAGGGATCAGCCACCAAGATCCTGGGGCTAAGTCATCCCCCATACTGCAGGAGACATCTTGCTTAGGCAGACCACCCTCTCCCTCTAAGTGGCATCAGCCTGAAGGCAAGCAATAGCCCCACCACCAGGAGATATTCTGCCCAACTTTGTGGTTCTTAAGTCTGACTGAGTACAGAGTGACTAGATTAAAAATTGAAGGAGTCAGCCACAGATAGATCTCTGGCAGTCTTGAACATGCTTCCCAAGGCCAGACTGGGACACCATCTGACATCAAGAGAGGAGGATCCAAAAAGACAAAACAGTGGTAAATACTATATTCTACTGAGATGAAACCCACTGTGATCTTCTCCATGACTTGCAATATTTTCTTTCTTGCATAGATTTTAACATTCAAAACTTGTCCTTAATTTTTATGCATATTAAGTCATTCGACTTTGTATTATTTCTCCCTCTTTGACACTCTCAAAACCAATTTCATTGTCAATGATCATCCTACACTCATTTTTCTGCTCTTAAAATACCCTCATTCTCTTTCCACCTTCAGCAATCTTTGCTCATTGGTTGTGGATAGGGTAGTTGTTGTTGCAGTTTTTAAAAAATGTATTTCTAGATCTTCACTATTTCTGTATTTCAAATCTCAAATTTTACCATTCCTCTCTCCTACTCTATTCTGCCTTTATACTGCCCATTCCTTTTTCAATCTAAAATTTTAACTTTTCCTTATATTAGCCTGTTTTTTTTTTCTTTTTATTTTTTCATCCTTGCTTTTCTTTTTTTTTCCACTTCAAATTTTAACTTTTCCCTGTCTTAGCCTGGTTTTCATTACTCATGCTTAGTATCCCTTCTCCCTCTACCATCTCAAAATCATTTCCCTTTTCTCTAGACACCTCTTAAGCTTTTCCTTTTTTCTTTTTTTGTCTCTTACTCCCATCCCACCTGTATTACTCTTAGCTCATTTGTTGATGACAGTGTTGTATCTTTTTCTCCAATTTGGTTCTTACTTTTCAATTATTTATTTATTTTTTATACTTTTGCTTTCTCTCTCTCACTTTAATGTTTTTGATTTGTGTTTAAACCTAATAGTATGTGCCTCCCTTATCTTACTCCATTCTCCCTTCTTCATTTATTTTTCATTCATAATGTACACTTTACTGTCTCTCTTTGCATTGCTCCAATTCCCTACACTAATTGGTGCTCCTCCCTCTATGCTATCAAAATCATTTTTTTTCAGATAGTCATCTCATATCCACTTCTCCTTTCCTATAATGACTTTAATGTCTTTATGCCCTTATTAATACTGGTTCATTTCCTGTTTATAGTGGGATTGTGGGTGGGAGTTATATTGGTTGGTTTGGCTTTGTTTCCTGGGCTGTGTGGTTTTATTCTGACAACACCTTTAAACAGCATACATGATGTGAATGGTGGAGTGACTGTCACTCAGTGAGCTAGAGGGAAGGACCAACCAAAGAAGGACCCCAAAACAACCAAAACCCAATTACATAACAAAAACAGCATAACGGGCATTCCAAGTGCATCAAGATCACTATATCAAGGAGACTGTACCAATGCATCCACAGGTGTCCTACCACAGAAGTTCACACCACAAAGACAGGGAGTCAAAGTAGATCAAATTAAGAACCAGAAAAAAAGAAGAGTCTCTCCTAGAGTAGGGATACAAAGAAACAACCCCCAATTGAAAGGAAAGGAGGAATCCCCAGAAAGAGTGTTAATAAAATAGAGGCAAGTAAACTATAAGACATTTAGTTCAAAACAGTGGTTGTAAGGAAGCTCAATGAGCTTAGTGAGAATTACAAAGAACTACAGGGAAGCTACAAAGAACTTACTTCAAACTATGTAAGCATGTAAAAGGACATAAAAACTATCAATAAGAACCAAGAGGAAATGAAGGATACAATTTCTGAATTGAAGAACACAGTAGGAATAATTAAAATGAAACTAGGTGAAGCAGAAGATTGAAAGAGGAATAAAGCAGAGGACAAGGTAGAAAAAACTCCCAGAAAGAGCAAGGAAAAAAAAGAATGAAGAAGACTTAAGGGAATTGTATGACAACATAAAACATAATACAATCAATATAATAGGAATAACAGAAGTGGAAGAGGAGGACCAAGGGATAGAAATTTGTTTGAAAAAGTAATGACAGAAAACTTCCATAATTTGATGAGAGAAAACGTCACACAAATTCAGGAAGCACCAAAGGTCACAAACAAGATGAACCCAAGGAAGTCCACTTCAAGACACATCATAATTAAAATGAGAAAACTGAAAGACAAAGAGAGAATATTAAAGGAAGCAAAGGAGAAACACAAAGTAACTCACAAGGGAGCTCCGATAAGGCTAGCAGCTGATTTCTCAACAGAAACACTACAAGCCAGAAGGGAATGGCAAGAACTATTCCAAGTAATAAAAAGCAAAGGCCTGAAGGTAAGACTACTCTACCCAGCAAAGCTCTTAATAAAAACAGAAAGCAAATTAAGACATTCCCTAGAAAAAAGAAGGCTAAAAGAATATACCACCAAACCAGCCCTGCAAGACATGCTAAATGGACTGCTTTAAGAAGATGAAGGAATAGAGTAAGAGAGAGAGGAATAGAAGTATAAAGGGGAAAAATGGCAATGAATAAGTACCTATTAATAATAATTATAAATGTACCCATTAATTATAATTATAAATCCATTAAATGGATTAAATGCTCCAATCAAAAAACAGGGGAACACTGGCTGGTGTGGCTCAGTGGACTGAGTGCCAGCCTTTGAACCAAAGTGTTGCTAATTCAATTCCTGGTTTAGGGCACATGACAGGATTGCAGGCCAGGTCCCAAGTAGGGGGCATGTGAGAAGCAACAACACATTGATGATTCTCCCCCTCTCTTTCTCCCTCTCTTCCCTTCTCTAAAAATAAATAAATAAAATCTTAAAAAAAAAAAGAAAAAGAAAAAGACATAGGGTAGTTGAATTGACAAGAAAACATGACCAGCACATACACTGCTTACAAGAGACCCACCTAAGAACAAACGACTTACACAGAATGAAAGCAAAGGGCTGGAAAAATATTCCAAGCAAATGGAAAGAAAAGTGGGGATAGCAATACTTATATCAGAGAAATAAATTTCAAAACAATGGCCATAAAAAGAAAAACAGGACACTTCACAAGACTCGAGGGGAGAATCCATGAAGATATAAACATTGTAAACATATATGCACCCAACATGGGAGCACCTGAATATATAAAGAAAATCTTTGAGGAACTTAAGGAAGAAATAGACAGTGACACACTTATAGTACGGTGTTTTTAACAACCCACCATCAACAATGGATAGATCTTCCAAACAAAGAATCAAGAAGGATATTGTGGCACTGAACGATGCCCTAGATCAAATGGATTTAACTGAGATATACAAGCTTTTCACCCCAGGAAGCAAGATACATTCTTTTCCAATACACTTGGCAGATTTTCAAAGGTAGACCACACAATAGGATACAAAACAAGCCTCAACAAATTCAAGAAAATTGAAATCATACCAACCATTTTCTTAGACTACAATGCCTTAAAACCAGAAAACAACATCAAAGAAAAAAACTCAAAAACACTCAAATTCATGGATACTGAATAGCATGGTATTAAACAATGAATAGGTTAATAATGGCATCAAGGAAGAAATCAAAATTTATGGAAACAAATTAAAAGGAACACAAAACACCCAAAACCTATGGAACACAGTGAAGGAAGTCTTGAGAGGGAAAGTCATAGTAGTACAAGTCTACCTAAAAAAGACAGAAAATTTTCAAATAATCAGCCTAACCCTATATCTACAAGAACTGGAGAAGCAAACAAACAAAAAACAAAACATAAAACAAAAACAAACAGAGTAAGTAGAAGGAAGGAAATAATCATGATCAGAGCATAATTAAATTACATAGAGATTAAAAGAATAATTCAAAGGATCAATAAATCCAAAAGCTGGTTCTTTGAAAAGAAAAACAAAATCTTTATATATTTTGGAGATCAAACCCTTGTCTGGGGTACCATTGGCAAATATATTTTCCCATACAACTGGTTCTCTTTACATTTTTCTGCTGTTTTCTTTTGCCTTCAGAAGATTTTTATTTTGATGAGGTCCCATTTGTTTATTCTTTCCTTTATGGCTCTTGCCTTAGGGGATCTATCAGTGAAGATGTTGCTGCATGGAATGTCTGAGATTTTCCTGCCAATGACTTCCTATCTGGCTTTTATGGTGTGGTGACATATGTTTAAAATAAGTGGTTTAAAAAAATGGTACAGTTATACAGTGGAATACTATGCAGCAGAAAGTAAGAATGAATTCCAACCATTTACAACAGCATGAATGGAACTGGAGAGAAATATGGTAAGCCAAAAAAGCCAGGTGGTGAAAGACAAATAGCATATGATCTCACCTATAAATGGAACCTGATCAACAAAACAAATAAGTACACAACATATAACCAGAAACATTGAAATAAAGAACAAACTGACAGTAACCAGAGAAGAGGAGGAGAGGGTTAATGGGGGAAAATAAGAGAAGGTCCTCCAAGGAATATGTATAAAGGACACATGGACAAAGCCAAAGGGGATAGGTTCAAGGGTGAGAGGCAGGGATGGGTGGGGCAGGGGGCCATGGTGCAGTGTAAGTGGAGAAAACTGTATTGAAATGACAATAATAAAATAATTGACAAGCTTTTAACCAAACTCATCAGGAAATAGAGAAAGATGGCCCAAAGAAATAAAATCAGAAATAAAAGGGGAGACATTACACATGAAACTACAGAAATACAAAGGATTGTAAGAAATTATTATGAACAACTATATGCCAAGAAGTTTGAAAACCTGGGTGAAATGAAAAAAGTTTCTCAAAACATATAATCTTCCAAATCTAAGTCAAGAAGAAGCAGAAAGTCTGAACATACTAATAACTGCTAGTGAAATTGAAACAGTGATCATAATCTCCCAGCAAATGAAAGCCCTGAAACGGACAGTTTCACAAGGGAATTTTACAAATATTTAAGGAAGAATGAACCTCTATCCTTCTTAAACTAATCCAAAGCATCCAGGAAGAGGGAAGGCTCCACAACTCTTTTTATGAGACCAGCATCATTCTAATCCCAAAACCAGATAAAGACACCACAAAGAAAGAAAACTACAGGCCAGTATCACTGATAAACATAAATGGTAAAATCCTCAACAAAGAAGCTAAAAGGAATAATCTGCAAGTGTCCTCATGTCCTCAATACTGCTGGTTTTGCTTTCCACTTAGATTCCTGGAAGTGACAAATTCAAATTTGGATAGCAATGACAAAGGATATATTTGAAGAATAATTAGGTGAAGAAAGTATGATTTTCACATTAATTCCAGTTAATGATTAATGTAATGAAGAACATGAAATGGAGCCAAACATTACTTCCACCTCAGGAGCTAACCTAAGGATGTCTAGAACAAACAATATAGTTTATTCTCCCAGATGAATGAGCAATTCAAAGATTGCCACAAACCAATTTTCCCCTTGCCAACCATTTCACCTTTAATTAATAAAGTGTGTCATGATACTTTACAGAACTGGTGCCAACAAATTAAGTGGTGTACGAAAGGCAAGGAAACAGATTTATATGAGGCTGAAGGAACATCCTTACTCTGAAGAAAAAACAAGTGAGTGAGGGATATGGAAACAGCATAAAGAGCTCCTGAAACACCACAGGAGGACACATTGCAGTCCTGTTTGAGGATATGCGAGGTGGTGATCAAGGAAGCAAGAAGTAATAAAAGTTGTAAGATGAGTAAGAAAGAGAAAGGGACCAATACATTTGAAGTGACAACTTCAGCTCAGGAGGCCATATTAGCAGCACTGACAGGAATTGCTGAAACAGCTATACAACATAAGTCTGTGAATTCATGTTCTATTCCTGTACTTGCTGAGAACTTTCTGCTTCAAACATGTGGTTTCAGGTGGTATGTGGCCCATGGCAGAACTCTCGTGGCAGACAAAGAAAGGTAGGTTCATTTGCAGTTCCATGCCAGTCAGACTTGGGTGTCTGTTACTCCTAAAATAATCATCTCTCTCCTCCTGTTAATGGCCTGCAATTTCTCATTCTAAGACCTAGAAGATAACATGCTTTGCCATGAATGTGTTACGCTGAATGAAAGGATGATGGAAATATTAAATAAAATGAAGAAGAAACCTAATTTGTACGCAATCACATAAATAATTTTGAATGTGTCATGACTCAATAAAGAATAACTGGTGGAATACTCACAGTTGAAAAATTCTCAAACAAAATATTGGAAAGCTGCATTCATCAATACATTGAAAAGATCATACACTGTGGACAAGTTTGGATTCATCCCAGGGATGCAAGGATGGTACAATATGGAAGACAATAAACACAATACATCACATAACCAAAAGAAAGACAAGAACTATATGATCATATCAATAGATACTCAAAATGTGTTTGATAAAGTACATCACCCAATTACGATAAAAACCCTCAGCAAAGTGGGAGTAGAGGGAGCATACCAAAACAGAATAAAGGCCATATATGAGAAATCTACAGCCAATTTGATATTCAATGAGCAAAAACTAAAAGCTTTTCTGTTAAGATCAGGAACAAGACAACGGTGTCCACTTTCACCACTTCTATACAACAAAGTATTGGAAATTCTAGCTACAGCAATCAGACAAGAAAAAAGAAATAAAAGGCATCCACATTGGAAATGAAAAAGCAAAACTGTAATTTTTTCCAGATGACATGATAATGTACATAGAAAATCCTATAGACTCCACCAAAAAAAAAAAACAAAAACAAAAACCCTACTTGACCAAATAAATGAATTTGGCAAAAGAGCATGATCCAAAGTCAATACTCAGACATCAAAGGCATTTTTGTACACCAACAATGAAATATCAGAAACAGAAATTAGGGAAAATTCCCAATTGATATAGCAACAAGAAAAATAAAGTACCTAGGATTAAACCTAACCAAGGAAGTAAAAGATCTGTACTCAGAAAACTAAAAAAACATTGAAGAAATTATGGAAGATACAAATAAATGGAAGCATACACCATGTTAATGCATTGGAAGAATTAATATCATTAAAATGCCCATACTACCCAAAACAATTTATGGATTCAATGCAATTCCTACTAAAGTACCAATGAACTATTTCACAGATATGGAAAAAACATTTCAAAACTTTATATGAAACTATAAATGAACCTAAATAGCCACAGAAATTCTGAGAAAGAAGAACAAAGTACGATGGATCACAATACCTGATATCAAACTGTGTTACAAGGCCACTGTAATCAAAACAGCCTAGTACTGGCATAAGAACAGACACATAGACCAATGGAACAGATTAGAGAGACCAGAAAAAAACCCAAGTCTCTACGGTCAATTAATATCCAATACAGGTGGTGGAAACACAAAATGGAGTAAAAACAGCCTCTTGAACAAATGGTGTTGGGAGGGCTGGACAGCTACATGTAAAATAATGAAACTCAATCACCAATTTACACCATACACAAAAGTAAATTCAAGGTGGATAAAGGACTTAAATATCAGTCATGACACCATACAAGTCCTGGAGAAGAACATAGGAAAGAAAATCTGAGATATTCCACCCAGCAATATTTCCACCGATAAGTCCCCTAGAGCAAGGGACATAAAGGAAAGAATAAACAAATGGGATCTCCTCAAAAAAAAAAAAAAAAAGCTTCTGCATGTCTAAAGAAAACAGTATTAAAATGAAAACAGAATCGAGTGTGTGGGAAAACATATTTGCAAATGATATCTCGGACAAGGGTTTGATCTCCAAAATATATAAGCAGCTCACATGACTCCACTCCAGGAAGACAAAAAATAAATAAAATAAAAATTAAAAAATAAAAAAAAAAACAATTAAAAATGGGCGAAGGACTTGAACAGACACTTCTACAAGGAGGACATACAGAAGGACCAGAGACACATGAAAAGATGCTCAGCATCACTAGCCATCAGAGAGATGCACGCTAACACCACAATGAGATACCACTTAACACCTGTCAGAATGGCCATCATAAACAAAGCAACAAACAACAAGTGTTGGAGAGGTTGTGGAGTGAAGGGAACCTTAATGCACTGTTGGTGGCAATGCAAACTGGTGCAGCCACTGTGGAAAGCAGTATGAAATTTCCTCAGACAACAAAAATGGAACTGCTTTTTGACCCAGCAATTACTACTGGGATTATACCCTTAGAACACTGAAACACCAATTCAGAACAACCTGTGCACCCTAATGTTAATAGCAGCAAAATTCACAATAGGTAAGTGCTGGAAGCAAGTTGAGGGCCCATTAGTAAGTTTAAGGATTAAAAATCTCCAGTACATTTACATAATGGAATACTATGCAGCAGAGAGAAAGAAGGAGCTCCTACCTTTTGTGACAGCACAGATGGAACTGGAGAGCATTATGCTAAATTAAATAAGCCAGGCGGTGAAAGACAAATACCATATGTTCTCAACTTTAACTGGAACCTAATCAACAAAACAAACAAGTGAGCAAAATAGAACCAGAGACATTGAAATAAAGAACAAACTGACAATAACGAGAGAAGAGGAGGGAGGAGTATAATGGAAGGGAGAAGTGGAAATGTCAAGTCAAGGAACCTCTCTAAATGGGCATGGACAATGGGGGAGGATAGAATGTGGTAGAGGGTGTGTGGGTAGGACAGGGGAGAGCAATGGGTTGAAAATGGGAACAACTGTAATTGAAAAACAATAAAAATTGTTTTAAATATTTTATTTGTTTATTTTTAGAGATATGGGATGGGAGGAAGAAAGGAAGAGAGAAATTTTGTTGTGAGAGAGCAACATTGATTGGTTGCCTTTCACGCGCTGCAACTGGGGGCCAAACCTGCAATACAAACATATGCCTTGACCAGGAATTTAACTGGTGACTCTTTGCTTTGCCAGAGGATGCTCAAGCAAATGAGGCACAATTCTCAGGGCAAAGGTGAGATTGCTATGTGTAGAGAAAGTGAAATGAAGCAACTGAATACTTATATCCAAACACAATAGAAAAGGATATTTTGAGAAGGGGCCACTGGATGATGTGCCAGTTCATTTAGACATTTATTATGCAAGAGACTTTACTCTTATTTTTTATAAGGAAAAAGCTCATATTTATATTTTAGTGTATCTGGAAAATATAACATGGACATGATTCATAGTTGCTAAATGATATATAAATATGAATAATAAAGTATTTTGAAAACTGTTGCAGAAAAAGAATGGACTTTTAGTTATAGAAAGAAAAACACAAAAAAAGTCTCAAATGTTAACACTTTACATTATTATTATTTTTTCATTTTCCTTTTTATTAAGTATATTTTATTTATAGTGCTATTACATTTGTCCCACTTTTTTCCCATTGTCCCCCTCTGCCCATTATCCCCATTCCCTCCAGCAATGCCCCCCCTCAGTTCATGCCCATGCGTCATACATATGAGTTCTTTAGCTTCTCCATTTCCTATACTATTCTATTTTTGTAGCTTTTTATTTATTTATTTTTAATATATTTTATTGATTATGCTATTAGAATTTTCCTGCTCCCCCCCTTTATTTCCCTCCACCCTGCACTCCCCCTCCCATTCTCATTCCCCACCCCCCACCTTAGTCCATGAGTCATACATATAAGTTCCTTGGCTTCCACTTTTCCTATACTATTCTTAACTTTCCTCTATTTTGTATCTATCCTTTTTAAAGTATATTTTATTGATTATGCTACTACAGTTTTCCCAATTTTCCCCCTTTACCCTCCCTCTTCCCTGCATCCACAACCCTCCAGTATCTCCTGCCTTGGTTCATGTCCATGGGCTGTACTTATAAGTTCTTTGAATTCTCTGTTTCTTATACCAATTTTGACCTCTTCCCATCTATTTTATACCTATGAATCATACTTCTTTTTCCCTGTATTTTTCCTCCTATTCCTCTCCTCCCCCTCCCTACTAAAAACCCTCCATGTGATGTCCATTTCTCTGATTCTGTTCCTGTTCTAGTTTGCTTAGTTTTTGTTTTTGTTGTTTCTCTCTCTCTCTCTTTTTAGGTTTATTTGTTGATAGTTGTGAGTTTGTTGTCATTTTACTGTTCATAGTTTTTTTATCTTCTTCAATTTCTTATATAAGTCCCTTTAATATTTCATATAATAAGGGCTTAGTGATGATGAACTCCTTTAACTTGACCTTATTTGGGAAGCATTTTATCTGCCCTCCCATTCTAAATGATAGCTTTACTGGATAGAGTATTCTTGGATGAAGGTCCTTTCCTTTCATGACTTCAAATACTCCTTTCCAGCTCCTTCTTGCCTGAAAAGTTTCTTTTGAGAAATCAGCTGATAGTCTTATGGGCATGCCTTTGTAGGTAATTCTTTCCTTTCCTCTTACTGCTTTTAAGATTCATTATTTTTAATCTTTGGTAACTTAATGATGATGTGCCTTGGTGTGTTCTTTTTTGAATCCAACTTCTTTGGGACTCTTTGGGTTCCTGGACTTCCTGGAAGTCTATTATTTCCTTTGCCAGATTGGGGACGTTTTCCTTCATTATTTTTTTTCAAATAAGTTTTCAATTTCTTGCTGTTGTTCTTCTCCTTCTGGCACCCCTATAATTTGGATATTGGAACAGTGGAAGTTTTCCTAGAGTTTCCTAAGCTTCTCTTCATTTTTTGGAATTCTTATTTTTTAATTCTTTTCTGGTTGGATGATAATTTCTTCCTTTTGTTCCAAATTGTTGATTTGGGTCCTGTTTTTTTCCTGTCACAGTTGTTTCCCAGAAGATTTAGCTTTCTTTCACTTTGGGTATGTTTTATTTGCTCTTTAATTTTGTGACCAAGTTTAATCAGTTCTGTGAACATTTTGGTTACCAGAGCTTTGAACTATTCATCATATAGGTTGACTATCTCCTCATTGCTTAGCCCTCTTTCTGGAGATCTGTTCTGTTCTTTCATTGGGGCCATATTTCTTTGTCTTGGTGTATTTGTTAAGCTATAAGGGGTGGGGCTTTAGGTATTTACCAGGGCATGAAAACCCTCCTTGCCATGCTGGTGTGCTGCCTGTGGGGTAGGGCCAGAGATGGAACACCTGCTCAGATCTAGCCCACTTTCCAACAAACACTCATGTGAGACTGGGAGTTTCCCCCACTCAGGCAATCCCCACCATATTTCATAGTCAACTCTAAGTCTCAGTTTCCCATTCAGCTGGCCCTGCCCATGTTGATCCACCACCTCAATGCAGGTTCTCTCCGTCCATCCATCTTATGGGTCTTTTTGGTCCAGTTGACTGTTTCTTTAATTTTTTGGTTGTCAGAGTTTCATGCAGGTTGATTTTCTGGCATTTCTGGTTGTTTATTGATTTTAGATTCATTGTTATCCTTCTTTTGGTTGTGCAAGGAAGCAAAGGGTTTCTACATACGCCTCCATCTTGGCTGGCTTTCTATGCTATTCTTAATACCCCTTTGTTTATTTTGTACCTACAAATTATGCTTAGTATTCCCTGTACCTTTCCCCCCATTCTCTCCCTTCTTTCTACCCACAGATGATCCACCATGTGATCTCTATTTATGTGATTTATTTTGTTCCTCTTCTATTTATTTGTTTAGTTTGTTTTTGTTTTTTGGTGCAATTTTGATAGTTGTGAGTTTGTTGTCATTTTACTGTTTTGATCTTCTTCTTTTTCTTAGGTAAGTCCCTTTAACATTTCATATATATGATGGCCTAGTGATGATGAACTCCTTTAGCTTTATGTTATCTAGGAAGCACTCTATATGCCCTTCAATTCAAAATGGTAGCTTTGCTGGATAGAGTAAGGTTGGATGTAGGTCCTTGCTTTTTATCTCTTTGAATACTTCTTGCCAGTCCCTTTTTTGCTTGTGTGATTTCTTTGGAGAAATCAGCTGATAGTCTTACGGGAACTCCTTTGCACATAACTGTCTCCTTTTCTCTTGCTGCTTTTAACATTCTCTCCTTATCTTTAATCTTGGGTAATGTAATTATGATGTGTGTTGGTGTGTTCCTCCTTGGATCCAACTTCTTTGGTACCTTCTGAGCTTCCAGACTTGTATGTCTATTTTCTTCAGTAAACTGGGAAAGTTTCCTTTCATTATTTTTTCAAATAAATTTTCAATTTCTTGCTCTTCCTCTTTATCCTTCTTGCACCCCAGTGATTTGGATGTTAGTACATTTGAAGTTGTTCCAGTTGTTCCTAAGTCTCGCCTTGCAGTTTTTAAATACTTTTTTTCTTATTTCTATTCCAGGTGAATGTTTATTGCTTCCTTTGGTTCCAATTCAGTGATTTCCACCTGGCTTCCTTCCCTTCACTGTTGATTCCCTGTATTTTTTTTTTATTTCACCTTGTGTAGCCTTCATTTCTTCCTTTATTTTGTGGCCATTCTCAATCATTTCTCTGAGCATCCTAATCACCAGTGTTTTGAACTCTGCATCTGATAGGTTGGCTATCTCTATGTTGCTTAATTTTGGGTGGGAGGAGTTTTGGTCTGTTCTTTCATTTGGGTCATATTTTTGTCTCCTCAATTTGGCAGCTTTTCTGTGTTTCTGTGTATTTAGTAGAGGCTGCTTTGACTGCCCATGTGGGTGCACTTTTTATGTTGTAAGGGGTGAAGCCTTAGATATTTGCCAGGGTAGTGCAACTTTTTTGGCCACTTTGTGGCTTTGTATGTGGGGGTGCTGTTAGAGAGGGAAGAATGCAGCTTTCCCTGGTCTCACCCTGTTTCCAGTCACTTCCCTCACTTCCCACAAGTGACTGCTGTCCTTCGTGAAGCTTCCCTGGTACTGATTCCCAGAGTGGGTGGATTTGTGTATATTCTAGGACCCTGTTGGTCCATTAAAAGACTCCCCTGAGAGACTGGCAGTTTCTTCTGCCACCCTAAACCCAACTTGTTTTTAAAGCCAGAAGTTGTAAGGCTTTGTTTCCCTGCCCTGGAACCCTAGGCTGCACAGTCTGGACTGGGGCTGGGATCACTTGCTCCCCAGTTGTCCCTCCCAGCTTTTATTCACCACATGTGAATGTGGGACTGCTCATTATGCCCATTACCACTGCTGTCTGACCAAGCCACACCACATCCTCTCTGCCCCTGCTACCCATTTGGATGAATGTTTCTTCTTTATATATTGGTTGTTGAACTTCCACACAAGTCAATCTTCTTGCTGTTCTGGTTGTCTTTTAAAAATTGATGTTATCCTTCTTATGGCTGTGCAAGGAGGTAAAGTAAGTGTACTTATGCCTCCTTCTTGACCAGAAGTATTTCTTTTTCATTTTTAATGAGCATATATATGGTGAAGGACAATGGGGAGACATACCTGCCAATGTTGGTGGTTCATAAACTGAGTTCTGATTTGGGTGCTCCACATCTGCCTGTGTGATCATGAGAAAGAGCAACTCTCCCTTTCTTCCTTTTTGGTGACTGTTTCTTCAGACCTCAGAAAATCCCCCTATTTGCTATATGTCTTTTGTTTGCTAATCATAAGAAGTGAAATATGTGGGCTTCTTTTGCACTTGAATTTCTTTATTATTGAAGAAGCTAACATTTGTTACTCATTGGTCATTGTCTTTTTAATGTTTGCTTATTATGTGATCAGTTATGTACAATAATTCTCATTTTGCTTCTCTATGCAGCATGAGAGAAAATTAAAGTAAACATCTAAATATTTACCTGATGGCAATTTAAATGCTGAAAACTGGAGTCCAGTATTTCTAGACTCAAATCAAATGCCCCCATGTATTGTGTTCACCTCCATAATACCAGAAATCACCTTGGACTAACACTTTTACTCATCCATGATATTCCAGTACATGTCTGTGACCTCTAATCCATCCTTGCATTAAGAAGATGTTGACATTCTGTGTATTCATCAAAAATGGAGACTGGAAAACAGAGTAGCTACGGGAAATGCTTACAGTAATACATTGCTTAAGTGGTAAAGACACAAGCCTCAGCTAACTTAATGAATGACTTTCTGGTTGAAAATAGTAGAAATATCACACTGTTTTCCATCCATGGAAAAATATATAGCAGCTGGAATGTGGATCATAGTATCTGTCTTAGTTTATTCTTCACAGAGAAACATAAAAACTTTCCTTCCCTTATGTACCAACATGACTCTGCCTCACCTGGCCTTACTCTTGTGTACCCCAGGAAGAGTGTGATCATTTCTTGAATAAGATGGCATACTGACTCCAAGAATAATGACAAAGAGGATTTTATCTTTTGTTTCTCATTCTGAGATGAAGTAAATCAAGAAGTTGTGTTTCTCTAAACAGAATTGTTATGTGTGACAGTAGCTGTCTATATTTGTGAACACTGATAAATTTGTGTGCTCCTTGTCAACCCCTATTAAGTTCCTTTTTAAATTCTTAATATATCATCTTATGAGTAATATATATATAGACATCCTTATCCACTGGCAATGTGTAAGTTTCCAGCATTGAATGAAGAAAGCAAATTCAGAAATGTCACTGGTTCAAATTCATTTCTCAGTAACTGCCAACATAAGGCAGCCTACGTGAGTTCAAACTCCCATGAGGACTCTTTTCTTTCTTGAAGTTATCTGATACATATTTTTTCATATACTGATCTGTCTTTTTTGGACTAGACATTAACTCCATATGAGGATTGCCTTCCTCTGTACCTGGAATGTTTGATATATCTGCTTTCACTTACCATGATGTTTATTCAAAGTATCCTGAGGGTTCATGGGCATTCCACCCACAGCAGACTTACCCTCATGACATCTTGTTATAAAAAGAGTGCCTTTGATCACAACTTAATATTTTTTTATTATATTTTAATCATTGTTCAAGTACAGTTTTCTCCCTTTTACTCCCATTCAAGCCCACCCACCCAACCCTCACTAGTTCCCTCCCATTACCACCCTCCTCCTAGTTTTTGTCCATGTGTCCTTCAAATTTGTTCCTCTAAACCCTACCCATTCTACCCTGAAATTCCCTATTCTCTCCCCTCTGGTCACTATCAGTCTGTCCCCTATTTCAGTGTCTTTGGTTATATTTTGCTTGTTTCTTTGTTTTTCTGTCTAGGTTCCTGTTAAAGGTGAGATCATGTGGTATTTGCCTTTCACTGCCTGGCTTATTTTGATTACCATAATGCTTTCCAGCTCTATCCATGCTGTTGCAAAGGGTAGGAGCTCCTTCCTTCTTTCTATCTGCTGCATAGAATTCCACTGTGTAAATGTACCATAATTTTTTGATCCATTCATTTACTGATGGGCATCTAGGTTGCTTCCAGCACTTAGCTTTGTAAATTGTGCTGCTATGAACATCGGGGTGCAAAGGTTCTTTTGTATTGGTGTTTTAGGGTTCTTAGGATATAGTCCCAGCAGTGGAATTGCAGGGTCAAAAGGCAGATCCATTTTTAGTTTTCTGAGGAAGTTCTATACTGCTTTCCATAGTGGCTGTACCAGTCTGCAGTCCCACCACCAGTGCACTAGGGACCCCTTTTCCCCACAACCTCTCCAACACTTGTTTGTTGCTTTGTTAATGATGGTCATTCTGACTGGTGTGAATTGGTATCTCATCATGGTTTTAATTTGCATCTCTCTGATAGCTAGCGATATTGAACATCATTTCATGTGTCTTTGGATTTTCTGTATGCCCTCCTTGGAGAAGTGTCTGTTCAAATCCTTTGCCCATTTTTAAATTGGATTCCTTGTCCTCTTAGACAGGAGTCGTGAAAGTTCTTTATATATTTTGGAGACCAAACCCTTGTCTGAGATATAATTGGCAAATATGTTTTCCCATACATTTGGTTCTCTTTTAATTTTGATATTTTTTTTAGCTGTGCAGAAGCTTTTTATTTTGATGAGGTCCCATTTGTTTATTCTTTCCTTTATGTCACTTGCTCAAGGAGACATGTCAGTAAAAAATTTTCTGCATGAAATATCTGAGATTTTCCTACCTATGTACTCCTCTAGGACTTTAATGGTGTCACGATTTATATTTAAGTCTTTTATCCACCTTGAATTTATTTTTGTATACGGTGTAAGTTGGTGTTTGAGTTTCATTTTTTTGCACGTGGCTGTCCAGTTCTCCCAACACCATTTGTTGAAGAGGCTATTTTTACTCCATTTTATGTTGCTGCTTCCTTTGTCAAATATTAATTGACTGTACAGACTAGCATTTATTTCTGGGCTCTCTGTTCTGTTCCATTGGTCCATGCGCCTGTCTTTATGCCAGTACCAGGCTGTTTTGATTACAGTGGCCTTGTAGTATAGTTTAGTGTCAGGTATTGTGATCCCTCCTATTTTACTCTTCTTTCTCAAAATTGCAGCAGGTATTTGGTGTCATTTATGGTTCCATATAAATTGTTGAAGTGTTTGTTCTATGTCTGTGAAATAAGCTGTTGGTACATTAATAGGTACTTCATTGAATGTGTACATTGCTCTTGGTAGTATGGACATTTTGAAGATATCAATTCTTCGAATCCATGAACATGGTATATGTTTCCATTTGTTTGTGTCTTCCTTGATTTCTCTCCTCAGTGTTATGTAGTTTTCTGAATACAGGTCTTTTACCTCTTTGGTTGGGTTTATTCCTAGGTATTTTATTTTTCCTTTTGCTGTTTCAGATAGGATTTTTTCCTTGATCTCTGCTTCTGCTGTTTCATTGTTGGTGTACAGAAATGCCTTTGATTTCTGGATATTCACTTTGTATCCCGCTGTTTTGCCAAATTCATTTATTAGGTCAAGCAGTTTTTTGGTGGAGTCTATAGGATTTTCTATGTACACTATCATGTCATCTGCAAATAGTGACAGTTTTGTTTCCTCCTCTCCAATTTGGGTGCCTTTTATTTCTTTTCCTTGTCTGATTGCTGTGGCTAAAACTTCCAGTACTATATTGAATAGAAGTGGTGAAAGTGGACGTCCTTGTCTTGTTCCTGATCTTAGTGGAAACGATTTTAATTTTTGCCCATTGAGTATAATGTTGGCTGTAGGTCTCTCATATATGGCCTTTATTATGTTGAGGAATGCTCCCTCTATTCCCACTTTGCTGAGTGTTTTTATCATGAATGGGTGCTGTACCTTATCAAATGCTTTTTCTGCATCTATTGAAATGATCATGTGGTTTTTGTGTTTGCTTTTGTTTATGTGATTTATTACATTTACTGATTTGCGAGTATTCAACCATCCTTGCATCCCTGGAATGAATCCCAATTGGTCATGGTATATCATCTTCTTAATGTACTGTTGGATGCGGTTTGCCAGTATCTTGTTGAGGATTTTAGGGTCAATGGTCATTAGCCATATTGGCCTGAAGTTTTCTTTGTTGTGTCTTTATCTGCTTTTGGAATTAGGATGATGTTGTCCTCATAAAAACAGATTGGGAGTCTTCTATCTTTTTGGATTTTTTGAAATAGTCTGTGAAGGATAGTGGTTAGCTCTTCCTTTAATGCTTTGTAGAATTTTCCTGTGAAACCATCTGGTCCAGGACTTTTGTGTGTTGGGATTTTTATTATTACTGCTTCAATTTAATTTGCTGTTATTGGTTTGTTCAGGCTTTCTGCCTCTTTTTTATTGAGTTTTGGAAGATTATATTTTTCTAGAAATTTGTCCATTTCATCTGGGTTTTCAAATTTCTTGGCATACAGTTCTTAGTAGTAATTTCTTACAATCCTTTGTACTTCTGTGGTATCTGTTGTAATCGCTCCTCTTTCATTTCTGATTGTGTTTATTTGGGTTTTCTCTCTTTTTTTCTTGAGGAGTATGCTTAAAGGCTTGTTGATTTTGTTTATCTTTTCAAAGAACAAGCTCTTGGATCCATTGATCCATAGAATTATGCTTTTAGTCTCTATGTGATTTAATTCTGCTCTGATATTGGTTATTTCCTTCCTTCTACTTGCTCTTGGCTGTCTTTGTTGATGTTCCTCGAGTTCTTGCAGACATAGCCTTAGGTTGTCTGTTTGGAATGTTTCTAACTTTTTTAGGTGGGTCTGTATCACAATGAACTTCCCCCTCTGGACTGCCCGGCTGTGTCCCATAAGTTTTGGGTTTTTGTGAGTTCGTTTTCATTTGTTTCCAGAAACCTTCTGATTTCTTCCCTAATATCATTCTTGACCCATTCATTGTTTAATAGCATGCTATTTAGTCTCCATGATTTTGAGTGTTTTGGGTTTTTTTTTTTTCTTGGGGTTGGTTTCTAGCTTTATCCCTTGTGGTCCAAGAAAATACTTGGTATGATTTCAATTTTTTTTTTGAAATTGTTGAGGCTTGTTTTGTGTCCTATCATGTGGTCAATCTTTGAAAATGTTCCATGTACATTTAAAAAGAATGTGTATTTAGCTTCTTTGGGATGGAGGCTTCTGTATATATCACTAAAGCCCATTTCATCTAGGGTATTGTTCAATGCCACCATATCTTTGTTGATATTTTGTTTGGAAGATCTGTCCATTCTTGATAGTGGGGTGTTAAAATCCCTCACTAAAATTGTGTTGCTGTCAATATCTTCCTTGAAGTGCTCTAAGATTTTCTTTATGTATTTGGGTGCTCCTATGGTGGGTGCATATATATTTACAATATTTATGTCTTCTTGGTGAATTCTTCCCTTGAGTATTATGAAATGACCTTCTCAGTCTCTCTTTATTGTCCTTCTTTGGAAGTCTATTTTGACAGATATGAATATTGCTACCACAGCTTTTTTTTTCCTGTCCATTTTCTTGGCAAATTTGTTTCAAGCGCTTCACTTTCAGCCTGTGCAGGTCCTTTATCCTGAGGTGGGTCTATTGTAGGCAGCATAAGTGTGGGTCATGTTTTCTTATCCAATCAGCTATTCTATGTCTTTTGATTGCAGCATTTAATCCATTTACGTTTAATGTTATTATTGATAGGTACTTATTCATTGCCTTTTATGTATGTGTGTTCCTCTCTCACTCTCTCTTTTCCTTTCTTTCCTTAAAGCAGTCCCTTTAGCATCTCTTGCAGAACTGGTTTAGTGGAGGTGTATTCTTTTAGACTTCTTTTGTCTGAGAAGCTTCTTATTTGGCCTTCTATCTTGATTGAGAGGCTTGCTGGGTAAAGCAGTCATGGTTGCAGGCCTCTGGTTCTCATTACTTGGATTATTTCTTGCCATTGTCTTCTGGCTTGGAGTGTTTCCATTGAGAAGTCAGCTGTTAGCCTTATTGTGGCTCCCTTGTATGTTAATTCCTGTTTCTCCCTTGCTGCCTTTAAGATTCTCTCTTTGTCTTTAACTTTTGCCATTTTAATTATGATGTGTCTAGAGGTGGGTCTCTTTGGGTTCCTGTTGATTGGGACTCTCTGTGTTTCCTGGGTTTGTGTGACTTTTTCTGTCATCAAATTAGGGAAGTTTTCTTTCATTACTTTTCCAAATAAGTTTTCGATCCTTTCCTCTTCTTCTCCTTCTGGTATCCGTATTATACGGATATTATTACATTTCATATTGTCTTTCATTTCTCTTAATCCCTCTTCATTTTTTCTGAGCCTCTTTTCCTTTTCTTGGTCTTTCTGGGTGTTTTCTTCTACTTTGTCCTCTAGCTCGCTGATCCGATCTTCTGCTTCATCCATCCTGCTTTTCCTTCCTTCTAGTGTGTTCTTCAGTTCAGAAATTGTATTCTTCATTTCCTCTTGGCCCTTGTTGAGACTTTCTATTTCCTTTTTCATGGTCATGTAGTTTTCAGTGTGTTCATTGTAGCTTCCCTGTAGTTTTTGGTAGCTCATTGTGAGCTCATTGAGCTTCCTGACAATCATTGCTTTGTACTCAACATCTCATAGGTGAATTGCCTCTATTTCATTTAGCATTCTTTCTGAGGGTTCCACTTTTCCTTTCATTTGGGTATTGTTTCTTTGTCTTTCCATTGTTTTTGAGACTCTTCTTGTTAGCCTCAGCTTCTTATATTGATCAGTTCTGGCTCCCTGGGTTTATGGTGTGAACTTCTTTAGTAGAATAGCAGTGAGTTTCAGTGGTGCGGTTTCCTTGATCTCCCAAGCTCACTGGCCTTGAGCTGTCATTTAACTTGGTTTTGTGTTTGCCTTTGGGTTTTGATTGTTGTTGAGACCTTCTTTGGTGGTTCCTTCCCACCAGCTGGTTAGATGAGGGTCACTCTGTCCACCACCTCCTGTATTTTGTTGTGCTGGTGAGGGGAGGTTGTGTTGAAGCTGGTTCTTCTGTGTGTATAAGGTTTAAATAATTCTCTGTTGCTCTTATTCAGTTGTTTGTACTGCGTACTGTCTCTACTGTTTAGTTGTATTTCCATATAGGTCTTGGATTGAGGTTTGTGTGGTTACTACTCCCTCCTTCACCTTCTTCTGTTGTTACCTGTTAGTAGTTCCTTTGTTGTTGGGTTTCCTCTTCCAGTAGGTATCCTGGTGTTCACCACCTCCACCTATTCTTTTTTTTCATCAGTTGGAGGGGGAAGGCAAAATGGTTTAAGACAGCAACAGAGAATTCTATGCTATTTACAGTAGTAGCAAATAGGGAAAAGATAGGAGATCCATAGACTATGTATTGTGTTAACCGTGATCTTCCACCCAGCTAGCTGATTTTTAGAAAGGAAGGAAAGAAGATAAGATTCTTGTTGGGCAAAGAAGGATTGTGTGTTGGATCTGTAAGGCAAGGAGGTTGTGGGAAGTCAGATTCTGAGGTAGAGTGAGAGTAAAGCATAGTAAATATGTGCAGTGTGTGAGAGAATAGAGTTAATCACTACAGTAATATATTTCAGGAATCTTTGAAATTGGCTAAGATCTGGGGGGGGTGCGTGTTGTGAAGTAATTACAATTGCATGGAACAGTAGTTATTTACAATAATATTATGGCAACATTCATATGACTGAATCAATGAGATCTAGGCAACAAGAATAGGGAGTATAGAACATCCACTAGTGTGCTAATGGGACACAGGTGAGTTAAAGGACAGTAGATTAGCAATACAGTATGGAAAGTGATATCAGGGGAAAGCCGTCAGGTCATAGAATATATCCAGCCTAGCAAAGCAGACTACACAAAAAGAAGAGGGATACAAAAATACTATTAAAAAAGATGTAAGAATACTGGAAAAATAATAATAATACAAATATGCAATAACTTGCAGGTTCTGTGTAATAGCAGAGTGACATTTATCTCACTGTCCCAGTTGTTGTGATGCCCCTTCTTTGGGTTCAACTCTGGTCTTTTCAGAGATCCAGGATTTTGTCTCACTTGTAGGTATTTAGAAAAAAATTTTAAAAAATAAAAATAGAAAAGGCAGATGAAAGAAGGAAGAAGAGATAAAATTGGAGGACAGGAAGTAGGAAGGAATAAAACAAGAAATCAGGTAAGAGAGGAAAAAGAAGTCAAAGGAGAATAAAAACAATAAAAATTACAAAATTAAAAATTGTTAAAAAAATAGAATCAAATTAAAAAGTCTCTTGGTTTCAAAGTGGCTAAACCAGTTTTTCTGCTCTTGCTGGCTGTGGCAGGCTAAGGGGTGATTGGTATGGCTTTTCTTCTTTGGCCAGCAGAGTTCCCACTTTCTCCTCAGCCTTGTGCCCTTGTTGTGGGAATCAGATCTTCCCCCAGGGTTACTGCTGTTGACTGGGGTGCAGGGATGCTCTCCCTGCATGCGTGCTGGGGTGCCAGCGCCCCCAGGGCTGGGTGGCAGGGAGGCTGGAGCAACTGATCATTTTAGGAGAATTCCCCAAACAATGTCTCCTTCTTCTCCTTCACTCCTTCACTCCTTTCTCTTGAGAAATTCCTCCTGTTCAAGCCTGCCACTCCCCACAGTGGCCTGGCTTCTCCCACCACCAAACGCTCCAGCCAGACCGGTGACTGTGGGTGTCCGGGCTTGCTTCGCAACCCAGCCTCTCTGGTGTCTACAGCCTGCACTGTTTCTCACAGCCCTTGTGTGTTTGCTAGCACCTGTATTCCTCCCAGTGCTGCTCAGGTCTTGTTTGGCTGGGAAGGGAGCAGTTGTTCCAGCTCTCTCCCAAGGACTCTGTGGCAAACCCAGCAGTGGGCCCTGGGCCTGGGGCTGCAGCCCCGCAGACCACAGGCTGGTCCTGGGACCCTACCTTGTTGCAGCACTCTTCTTAGGGCCTGGTTTTTTGATTCCACCACAATCCTTGGTCCCCTATTTTCAAAAATGCTGAAGTATGTTGGTTGCTTGCTTCACTATAGATTGGTCAGAATTTTCTCCCCTGAGCAGAGGGAAGCCGAATCTGCTCCTTCCTACTCCAACGCCATCTTAGCCCCTACAACTTACTATTAATCAAAGGGAAAAAAACTTTTTTTCATTATGTTGCTTTGGCCCTATGTTCTGCATAGAGACTTCACAATGTCAGGCTCTGACACTTTCTATTCTACTTCACTTAGTTGCAGCAGTGTGAGTCACATCTGAGACTTTGAGATCTGGCATGATGCTGAATATTTAATGATAAAATAAATGTGTCATATAAAATATATATTAATCTTGTGACTCAAATGCCAAGGAAGTTCCTTGTTGACTGGGATTGTACTGATTTATTCCCAGAGGATGAAGTAATAAAGCTGTGTTAGGAACTGTTAGTAAAAGTTGTGTCACAACTTTTGTAGCACTGAGTGTGTTTCCATTGGCTAATGGATACAAATATTGAAAGCCTTCTTGGCACAGAAGTCTATCCTAAGGCACTCAGTGTGGGATACCTCTGATAACTCCTCTGTGTCCTTGATTGCAATAGCCAACTGCAGGAACTGATTACTGGGGGCAATTCTGGAGGCTTGTGAATTTTGGCATCCCTTTGGGATCAAATATATGGTATTGTTCATTCTATGTTAATCCTGACAGTGGTTCTGATGGGAAATTTGAACCTATAAAAAATCCAAAAAGTTCTCCATTACCATTGTTTGAAAACTTTGTTTCATGAAATACCTGTTCTTTAAAGGTTGTTAGTATGTTCCCTAAAGTGATTTTATGTGTTCATTATTTGGAGTAGTATAGGCTGTAGTGGCTCATCTCTCGGCTATGAACCTGACTCTGATAGTGAATGTATATATCCCATTTTTGATACAATGTGACACTAATGCAAGAAATACGATAAAATTTTGGTTTTTTGACAACTCTTTATGCTATTGTTTCCTAATAGAGAGATCTGATAGAATTATCAACAGAAAAGGTGAGGAATCTGCATCAAATGCAGGCCTATTGAAAGTCTATCATCACAGTGTATTTGTACGTGTCTATGTTTGGGGTTGAAGTATATACTGGGACATGAGGTTGTGTTGATCTTTCCTGGGAGACACACTGGCAGGTCTTTCTAAGAAGAGCCTGAAGAGGCTGAGTTCCCAGACAGCATTTTTCCTTCCTTGACTGTGAACTAAGATGATAAGACCCCTATGCTACCTGTGAAATTGGATTCCAAGTTAATAAAACAGAGGTCTCTGTACTTTTCTAAGCAAGCATCCTTATTTAAGAAAGTTTTTGCCTAGTACCTTAAAGATGTGTCATATGCCATTATTTATCCACATACAATAATAACTATTTCCACACTTTAGAAAACATACACAAGCTTGGTTATAAAGAAGGACTTGGTAAATTTTCTAAGTGAAATACCAGATAGATATTAGATAAGCTATATTTTGGAGCCAATTACTGAACTCTGCCTTTATAACAAGAAAGCAGCCATAAATATCATGACAAAAATGAGGGTAGTTAAGGTGCAATAAAATTGATTTTTTAAGTATCTGGCTCCATACAGCCATAAGGCCTTAGTTTGCTGACCTCTGTTATAAAGGGCATATTTTTGGAAGGACTACCCAACCCAGAAATATATGAGCATGTTCACAGAAACTCACTAACTCACTGCACTGAGACCAGCAATAAACAAAACTTCCTATGGAGCATGTTTAACTACCATGGGGGAGTATTTTTTTTCTGATGGCAAGTCATTCTAAAAAGGTTTCTTGTTCAAGTTTAGATTTTCTTCTTCAGGTGTTAAGGCCATGATGCCAAAATTTTGTCCTTGTGAATTTCTTTACAGCAATAAAGAAATTGTCTGGAAGATGGCATCAGAGTAGGAAGGAGCAGATTCAGCTTTCATCTGCTCAGGGGAGAAAATCCTGACCAATCTATGGAGTAGAGAGGCAAGCAACTAACATACTTCAGCATTTTGGAAAATAGGGGACCAAGGATTGTGGCAGAACCAAAAGAACGGACCCTAAGGGGAGTGCTGCAACAAGGTAGGGTCCCAAGACCAGCGTGTGGTCCCGGGGCTGCAGCCCCATGCCCGGGCCACTGCTGGGTTTGCCATAGGGTCCTTGGGAGAGAGCCAGGTCAACTGCTCCCTCCCCAGCCAAACAAGGTCTGAGCGGCTCAGGAAGGAATCCAGGTGCTGGCAAACACACGGGGGCTGTGAGCACCTTTGGAGGCGTCGGACACCAGAGGGGCTGAGTCCCGCAGCGGACCCGGACCCCCACGGTCACCGGTCTGGCTGGAGCTTTTGGCAGTGGGAGAAGCCAGGCCACGGTGGGAGAAGCCAGGCCACTGTGGAGAGCGGCAGGCTTGAACGGGAGGAATTTCTCAAGAGGAAGGTGTGAATAGACACAAATGCTGTTTGGGGAATTCTCCTAAAGTGATCAGTGGCTCCAGGCTCCCTGCCACCCAGCCATGGGCACTCAGGTGCACAGGCGCACCAGCACACCTGAACATGAGCACACCAGCACAAGGGCACACCTGCAGAGAGAGCATCCCCGCACCTAAGTCCACTGCAGTAACCCTGGGGAAAGACCTGATTCCCACAACAAGGGCACAAGGCTGAGGAGCCAGTGCGAACTCCACTGGCCAAGGAAGAAAAATCAAACCAATCATCCTTCAGCCTGCCTTAGCCAGCAAGAGCAGAAAAACTGGTTTGGCCACTTTGAAACCAAGAGACTTTTTAATTTGATTCTATTTTTTAACAATTTTTAATTTTGTAATTTTTATTGTTTTTATTCTCCTTTGACTTCTTTTTCCTCTCTTACCTGATTTCTTGTTTTATTCCTTCCTCCTTCCTGTCCTCCAATTTTATTTCTTCTTCCTTCCTTCATCTGCCTTTTCTATTTTTTTACATTTTTAAAATTTTTTCTAAATACCTACAAGTGAGACAAAATCCTGGATCTGTGAAAAGACCAAAGTTGAACCCAAAGAAGGGGCATCACAACAGCTGGGACAGTGAGATAATTTTCACTCTGCTATTACAGAGAACCTGCAAGTTATTGCATATTTGTATTATTGTTATTTTTCCAGTATTCCTACATCTTTTTTAAATAGTATTTCTGTATCTCTCTTCTTTTTGTATAGTCTGCTTTGCTAAGCTGGGTATATTCCATGACCTGACAGCATTCCCCTGATATCTCTTTCCATACTGTATTGCTAATCTACTGTCCTTTAAATCACCTGTGTCCCATTAGCACACTAGTGGATGTTCTATACTCCCTATTCTTGTTGCCTAGATCTCATAGATTCAGTCATATGAATGTTGCCATAATATTATTGTAAATAACTACTGTTCCATGCAATTGTAATTACTTCACAACCCCCCGGCCCCAGATCTTAGCCCATTTCAAAGTTTCCTGAAATCCATTACTGTAGTGGTTAACTCTACTCTCTCACACACTACACCTATTTACTATCATTTACTCTCACCTTACCCAAGAATCTCACCTCCCACAATCTCCCTGCTTTATAGATCCAACTCACAATCCTTCCTTCCCCAACAAGAGTCTTATCTTCTTTCCATCTTTTCTAAAAATCAGCTAGCTGGGTGGAAGATCACGGTTAACACTATACATAGTCAAAGGATCTCCTATCTCTTCCCTACTTGCTACTACTGTAAATAGCATAGAATTCTCTGTTGCTGTCTTAAACCATTTTGCCTTCCCCGTCCAACTGATGACAAAAAAGAATAGGTGGAGGTGGTGAACACCAGGATACACATTGGAAGAGGAAACCGAACAACAAAGGAACCAGTAATAGATAACAACAGAAGAAGGTGAAGGAGGGAGTGGAAACCACACAAACCTCAATCCAGGACCTATATGGAAATACAACTAAACAGTAGAGACAGTACCCAATACAACCAACTGAACAAGATTTATTTAAACCTTATACACACAGAAGAACCAGCTTCAACACAACCTCCCCTCACCAGCACAACAAAATACAGGAGGTGGTGGACAGAGTGACCCTCATCTAACCAGCTGGTGGGAAGGAATCACCAAAGAAGGTCTCAACAACAATCAAAACCCAAAGGCAAACACAAAGCCAACTTAAACCACAGCCCAAGACCAGTGAGCTTGGGAGATCAAGGAAACCGCACCACTGAAATTCACTGCTATTCTACTAAAGAAGTTCACATCATAGACCCAGGGAGCCAGAACTGATCAATATAAGAAGCTGAGGCTAACAAGAAGAGTCTCAAAAACAATGGAAAGACAAAGAAACAATACCCAAATGAAAGGAAAAGTGGAACCCTCAGAAAGAATGCTAAATGAAATAGAGGCAATTCACCTATGAGATGTTGAGTACAAAGCAATGATTGTCAGGAAGCTCAATGAGCTCACAATGAGCTACCAAAAACTACAGGGAAGCTACAATGAACACACTGAAAACTACATGACCATGAAAAAGGAAATAGAAAGTCTCAACAAGGGCCAAGAGGAAATGAAGAATACAATTTCCGAACTGAAGAACACACTAGAAGGAAGGAAAAGCAGGATGGATGAAGCAGAAGATTGGATCGGCGAGCTAGAGGACAAAGTAGAAGAAAACACCCAGAAAGACCAAGAAAAGGAAAAGAGGCTCAGAAAAAATGAAGAGGGATTAAGAGAAATGCAAGACAATATGAAACGTAATAATATCCGTATAATAGGAAAACCAGAAGGAGAAGAAGTAGAACAAAGGATAGAAAACCTATTTGAGAAAGTAATGATGGAAAACTTCCCTAATTTGATGAGAGAAAAAGTCACACAAACCAAGGAAACACAGAGAGTCCCAATCAACAGGAGCCTAAAGATACCCACCTGAAGATACATCATAATTAAAATGGCAAAATTTCAAGACAAGAGAGAATCTTAAAGGCAGCAAGGGAGAAACAGGAATTAACATACAAGGGAGCCACAATAAGGCTAACAGCTGACTTCTCAATGGAAACACTCCAAGCCAGAAGACAATGGCAAGAAATAATCCAAGTAGTGAGAACCAGAGGCCTGCAACCATGACTGCTTTACCCAGCAAGCCTCTCAATCAAGATAGAAGGCCAAATAAGAAGCTTCTCAGACAAAAGAAGTCTAAAAGAATACACCTCCACTAAACCAGTTCTGCAAGAGATGCTAAAGGGACTGCTTTAAGGAAAGAAAGGAAAAGAGAGAGTGAGAGAGGAACACACATACATAAAAGGCAATGAATAAGTACCTATCAATAATAACATTAAACGTAAATGGATTAAATGCTGCAATCAAAAGACATAGAATAGCTGATTGGATAAGAAAACATGACCCACACTTATGCTGCCTACAAGAGACCCACCTCAGGATAAAGGACCTGCACAGCCTGAAAATGAAGGGATGGAAACAAATTTGCCAAGAAAATGGACAGGAAAAAAAAGATGTGGTAGCAATAGTCATATCTGACAAAATAGACTTCCAAAGAAGGACCATAAAGAGAGGCTCAGAAGGTCATTTCATAATACTCAAGGGAAGAATTCACCAAGAAGACATAAATATTGTAAATATATATGCACCCACCATAGGAGCACCCAAATACATAAAGAAAATCTTAGAGTACTTCAAGAAAGATATTGACAGCAACACAATTTTAGTGGGGGATTTTAACACACCACTATAAAAAATGGACAGATCTTCCAAACAAAATATCAACAAAGATATGGTGGCATTGAACAATACCCTAGATGAAATGGGCTTTAGTGATATATACAGAACCCTCCGTCCCAAAGAAGCTAAATACACATTCTTTTTAAATGTACATGGAACATTTTCAAAGATTGACCACATGATAGGACACAAAACAAGCCTCAACAATTTCAAAAAAATTGAAATCATGCCAAGCGTTTTCTTGGATCACAAGGGACTGAAATGAGAAACCAATCCCAAGGAAAAAAAAAAAACCAAAACACTCAAATTCATGGAGATTAAATAGCATGCTATTAAACAATGAATGGGTCAAGAATGATATTAGGGAAGAAATCAGAAGGTTTCTGGAAACAAATGATAACGAACTCACAACAACCCCAAACTTATGGGACACAGCTAAGGCAGTCCTGAGAGGGAAGGTCATAGCGATGCAGGCCCACCTAAAAAAGTTAGAAACATTTCAAACAAACAACCTAACCCTACATCTACAAGAACTTGAGGAAGAACAACAAAGACAAGCCAGAGCAAGCAGAAGGAAGGAAATAACCAAGATCAGAGCAGAATTAAATGACATAGAGACTAATAGCACAATTCTAAGGATCAATGAATCCAAGAATTGGATCTTTGAAAAGATAAACAAAATCGACAAGCGTTTAAGCAGACCCATGAAGAAAAAAAGAGAGAAAACCCAAATAAACACAATCGGAAATGAAAGAGGAGCGATACAACAGATACCACAGAAATACAAAGGATTGTAAGAAATTACTACAAAAAACTGTATGCCAAGAAATTGGAAAACCTAGGTGAAATGGACAAATTTCTAGAAAAACATAACCTTCCAAAACTCAGTAAAAAAGAGGCAGAAAGCCTGAACAGACCAATAACAACAAATTAAATTGAAGCAGTAATAATAAAAATCCCAACACACAAAAGTCCTGGACCAGATGGTTTCACAGGAGAATTCTACAAAGCATTTAAGGAAAAGCTAACACCTATCCTTCGTAGACTATTTCAAAAAATCCAAAAAGATGGAAGGCTCCCAAACTGTTTTTATGAGGCCAACATCATCTTAATTCCAAAACCAGATAAAGACACAACAAAGAAAGAAACTTCAGACCAATATCGCTGATGAACATTGACGCTAAAATCCTCAACAAGATACTGGCAAACCGCATCCAACAGTACATTAAGAAGATGATATACCATGACCAAGTGGGATTCATTCCAGGTATGTCCGGATGGTACACTATTCGCAAATCATTAAATGTAATACCCCACATAAACAAAAGCAAAGACAAAAACCACATGATCATATCAATAGATGCAGAAAAAGCATTTGATAAGGTACAGCACCCATTCATGATAAAAACACTCATCAATGTGGTAATAGAGGGAGCATTCCTCACCATAGTAAAGATCATACATGAGAGACCTACAGCCAACATACTCAATGGGCAAAAATTAAAATCTTTTCCACGAAGATCAGGAACAAGACAAGGATGTCCGCTTTCACCACTTCTATTCAATATAGTACTGGAAGTTTTAGCCACAGCAATCAGACAAGAAAAAGAAATAAAAGGCATCCAAATTGGAGAGGAGGAAACAAAACTGTCACTATTTGCAGATGACATGATAGTGTACATAGAAAATCCTATAGACTCCACCAAAAACTGCTTGACATAATAAAAGAATTTGGCAAAACAGGGGAATAGAAAGTCAATATCCAGAAATCAAAGGCATTTCTGTACACCAACAATGAAACAGCAGAAGCAGAAATCAGGAAAAATATCCCATTTGAAATAGAAAAAAGAAAAATAAAATACCTAGGAATAAACCGAACCAAAGAGGTAAAAGACCTGTATTCAGAAAACTACATAACATTCAGGAAAGAAATCAAGGAAGACACAAACAAATGGAAACATATACCGTGTTCATGGATTAGAAGAATTAATATCATCAAAATGTCCATACTACCCAAAGCAATTTACACATTCAATGCAATACCTATTAAAGTACCAATGGCTTATTTCACAGACATATAACAAATGCTTCAACAATTTATATGGAACCATAAACAACCCCAAATAGCTGCTGCAATTTTGAGAAAGAAGAGTAAAGTAGGAGGGATCACAGTACCTGACACTAAACTATACTACAAGGCGACTGTAATCAAAACAGCCTGGTACTGGCATAAAAACAGGCACATGGACCAATGGAACAGAACAGAGAGCCCAGAAATAAATCCAAGTCTCTACAGTCAATTAATATTTGACAAAGGAAGCAGCAACATAAAATGGAATAAAAATAGCCTCTTCAACAAATGGTGTTGAGAGAACTGGACAGCTACGTGCAAAAAAAGGAAACTCGAGCACCAACTTACACCTTATAGAAAAATAAATTCAAGGTGGATAAAAGACTTAAATATAAGTCATGACACCATTAAAGTCCTAGAAGAGAACGTAGGTAGGAAAATCTCAGATATTTCACACAGAATCTTTTTTACTGACATGTCTCCTAGAGCAAGCGACATAAAGGAAAGAATAAACAAATGGGTCCTCATCAAAATTAAATGCTTTTGCACAGCTAAAGAAAACAGTATCAGAATTAAAAGAGAACCAGTGTATGGGGAAACATATTTGCCAATGATATCTCAGAGAAGGGTTTGATCTCCAGAATATATAAGAACTTAGATACCTCCACTCTAAGGAGTCAAGCAACCCAATTAAAAAATGGGCAAAGGCCTTGAACAGACACTTCTCCAAGGAGGACATACAGAAAATCCAAAGACACATGAAAGGATGTTGTCTATATCTCCCATAAAGAAATTGTCTATATCTCCCATAAAATAATAAAGGATCATATTTTAAATATTTGGAGAGTCTAATGTTTTATTTGTGGGCTCCAATACATCATCATATTTCTTAACACCTACATAGCAATGCATCACTTTGTAAACCAGTTTCCTGCAAGAATATTTTTATCTTTTCCCACCAATAATTTAAATCTCCATTTGACTTTCCTTTGTCTGTGGCATAAAGCACAATGCCTTTAACACAGACTGGTTTGTATCAGTCGGTTGACTGCTAGTAGATGTTGTTGAAGATGCAGTTAATATTTCATTCTATCAATTATGTTTGGAAAGGATGCACAGTGTCTTCAATACTTATTGCTGCCTTCCTTGTATGAAATATACTTTAAGAGGAAACAGATATTAGGGTTATATGAATCTCTCAATCTACATTCAGAGATGTCGTGTCAAGGACACTGAGAAACTTGTTTGTTCTTTCCAACTGTTTGGGTTGATCATTGATAATGCCAACCAGTCAGGAAATCAAGATGAGAGAGAAACAGGTTGTATTTCCTTTCGGATTTGTTTTGTTACCTCTGTTGTCCCAATAAAGGCTCTTTATCCTGAAGTGTCATGTGGTTTTTATAGCAGCAAGGAGGAACATTTGCAAATTTTCTTTTTATTCCACAGACATTGGACATCATATTCCCTCAGAAAATATTCTCAAAGTCATCAATCTTTAGAGAAATGCAATTTTAAGCTACAGCACTGTAATACTTTACATCTATTAGAGTAGCTATTATCCAAAAATAAAACAAAACAGAAAATAACCATTGGCAAGAATATGGACAAATTAGATCCTGTGTGTACTGCTGGTGGGAATGTAAACTGAGGCTGCCCTTATGGAAAACAGTATGGTGGAACATCAAAACATTAAAAATGTAGTTCAAGTAAGGGTCTTGGACAGATATTTGTATACCTATGTTAATAGCAGCATTATTCATAATAACCAAAATGTGAAAATAATCCATTTCAATAGTTAGAATAATTATTAAACAGAATGTGGTATATACAAGCAATATGAAATTATCCAGCCTATAAAAGGAGGAAGATTCTGACATATGTTATAACAATGCTGGATATTTTAGGCATTATCCTAAGTGAAATAAGCCAGGCATGAAAGGACCAATAATGTATTATTCCATTTTCATATGTACTAAAGTACCTGAAATTCATATGTACTAAAGTACCTTAAATTCATAGAGTAGTCAAATTCATAGTGACAGGTAGTAGAATTGTAGTTTCCAGGAGCTGAGTGGTGGATGGAATTGGGAGTTATTATTTAATGGGTACAGAGTTTCACTTTTAAAACATGAAACAAAATTTGGAGATGAGTTGCAGTGGTGTTTGTAAAACTATATAAATGTACTTAATTCCACTAAACCATACACTTAAAATGGTTATAGTAAATTTTATATATACAAATAACAAAATCACAATTAAAAATAAAAGATTGAGGCACAGGCCTTCAGCTGGGACCTGCATATCTTCATTTTTATATTGTGCTTTAAAATATTTTGTTGTTTCCCAACACCAGATCTGGGCTGTTATTATAGAAAGAAGTAACTGTAGAGCAAGGAGAAAATCAATTATACTATAATATCCCAACATAAAATGATCAGAAAATCACATTTACTAAAACATGAACAGTCCCACACAAAATGATGCAGATCACTGTAGGTTTTGATTCTCATTCCAACTACTGTCCAGCAGAGTCTTTACCCTGCTAAACATTTCTGAAGTGAATGCTCTTCCAGGGCTCAAATGGCATCAGTGTAGTAATACAGGTATTGTGTATATCTAATGTCAATCCATCAAATACAAAGTGGGAAGGAAATTAACCCAATTAAATGGGCTGGGTTAATAATTTTCCTAACTCTATAATGCATGCTACTCTGAAAGAGAAATACCAATTTCATACATATTGTACATATCTTTATTTTCAAAGTATTTTTATGTTACTGCAACTACATTTACTTAGCAACTATGGCAAAGAGTATGATGATTTCTGAGAAAAACTAAAATTAGTCCCACCATACTGGCTCAGCAATCTTACTTCTGGGTATTATCTGAACCCCCCCCCAATAATTTTAAAAGCTATATGCAGCATTTTTGGTCATTGAAACACTATTATAAGTATCTAAGATATGGAAGCAACCTAAGTGTCAACTGGAGAATTAATAGATAAAAAGGTGAAGTACATGTATGAAATGGAATATTACTCAGCAATAAAAAAGAATGAAATCTTGCCATTTGTGAGAACACGGATTGCAATAGAGGGTATTCTGCTGAGTGAAATAAGTCAGGTAGAGCGACAAATACGGCATGATTTCACTTACATGTGAACTCTAAAAACACGAAACAAATAAACAAAACAAACAGAAATAGACTCATGGAAACTGAAATCACACTGATGGTTGCCAGGTGGAAAGTGAATGGGAGATGCATAAATAATGTGAAGAGAGAGATCCAAGATGGCAGAGGAGTAAGTGAAAGCTATAGTAACCTCCTCCCAGGACCAGTCTGGAACTACAACTAAATTGTAGAAAAATCATGTTGGATAACCAACTGAACACTAGTTGGAAAGAAGCCTTACAACCATGGACAGAAAGAAGAAAACACTTCAGCACTATGTGACTGGTAGGGAGTGTGGAAGAGATGCAAGAAGGCTGGTTGGGCCTTCTCCCATAGGTGGCAGCTGAAGTTCTGGAAGGATATTTAAGTGGCCAGGATATTCTCCTTGAGAAATGTGGGATCTAAACCACAAGCTAGTATCCCAAGTCTACAGCACCAGAGTCCAAAAGGAAACCAGATAACATTCAGTTGTGAAAACCAGCAGGGGTTCTGTTGCCCAGGGAGAGACAGCTGGAGATACAGAGAACCTTTTTAAAGGGCCAAAGCAGAAAATTTCATTTTTAGCCACATACCTTGGGCACTGGCAAAGGGAGGGCAGTGTAGACTAGAGATGCTTGAGGAGAGTCTGGGGTTAGTGGCTCTGGGGAGAAAACTAAGGGAACAGCCTCCAGCATCCATGTGCTGAGTCATCTTTCATACAGCAGAATCCATCTCTCTCAGGTCAAGCACTGCTCTCTGAATGGCATCAGCATTGGCAGAAGTGATAGCCCAATCCACAGACATTACTCTGCCCCACACTGTGATGCTTAAATCAAGCTGCAGATTACAGACTGATTACATTAACAGCTGCTCAGTTTAAGGGCTGATTAGTTTAACATCTAAGGCAGAAAATACAAAGAAGCCAAAATGGGAAGACAAAGAAATAGACTCCAAATGAAAGAACAAGAGAATTTTCCAGGAGAACAAAATGAAATGGAAGTAAGCAATTTATTAGAGAGTTTAGAGTAATGATTATATGGATATCAACAGCATGAAAAAAAGACATAAAAATATAAAAAGGACCAGTCAAAAATAAAGAATGAAATACCTGAGATAAACAATACAATGGAAGGAATAAACAGTAGGTTACATAAACCAGAGGATCAAATGAGTGTTTTGAAGGATGAGGTAAAAAGAAACAATCAGGCAGAGCAACAAAAAGAACAATGAATTTTTTAAAAAACAAGGAGAGTTTAAGAAACATCTTGGACAACATGAAGTGTAATATTTGCACCATGGGAATACCAGAAAGAAAAGAGAGTGAGAAAGAGATCAAGAACCTATTTGAAGAAACAATGACCAGAAAGTTCTGTAATTTGAAGGAAAGATTTACACAAGTTCAGAAAGCTCAGAGTCCCAAAAAAGTTGGACACAAAGAGACACATCATAATTAAAATCACAAGATTTAAACATAAGGAGAGAATCCTAAACACAACAAGAGAGAAAAAGGTAGTTACCTACAAGGGTGTACCAATTAGACTGTCATCTGATTACTCATCAGAAACATTTCAGATCAGAAGGGAGAGGCATGAAATATTCAAGGTGATGAAATGTAAGGACTTACAGTCAAGGCTACTTTACCCAGCAAGACTATTCTTTAAAATCTAAGGAGAAATAAGGAGTTTCCCTGACAATAAAAATTAAAGGAGATTGTTAATACCAAACCAATACTGCAACAAATGTTAAAGGTCTTCCTTTAAGAAGAAGAGAAAGAAAAAGAAAAAGAAAAAAAAGAGGAAAACAGTCTAACAATAAAATGGCACTACATATGTATCTGTCAATAACCACCTTAAATGTAAATGGCTTAAATGCTTCAGTCAAAAGAAGGAAAGTAGCTAAATGGATAAGGAAACAAGAACCATATACATGCTGCCACCAAGAAACTGATCTCAGATGGAAAGATACACACAGACTAAAAGTAAAGGGTTGGAAAAAGATATTTCATGCAGATGGAAAAGAAAAAAAGCTGGGGCAGCTGTATTTATATCTGAAAAAAATAGGCTTTAAAACCAAAGTTATAGTAAGAGATAAAGAAGGACACTACATAATGATAACAGGGGCAATCCAATAAGAGGGTATAGCCCTAGGAAACATTTATGCAACCAACATAGTAGCATCTAAATATGTAAAGTAAATCTCGCTGGACATAAAAAGAAAGATCAACAGAAATATGGTCAGAGTTGGAGATTTTAACAGCACATTGACATCAATGGATAGGTCTTCAAGGCAGAAAATCAACAAGGAGACAGCAGCCTTAAATGGCACACTACAGGAAATGGATTTAATTGTTATCTTCTGGGCATTTCAACCAAAAGCAGAATAATATACATATTTTTCACATGCACATGGACTGTTTTCTAGGATAGACCACATGCTAGGACACACAAAAAAGCCTCACTAAATTTAAGAAGATTGAAATGATATGAAGTGCCTTCTCTGACCACAATACTATGAAACTAGAAATCAACCACAGGAACACTGAAAAATACACAAAAACGTTAAAGCAAAACAACACATTATTAAACAATGAATTGGTCAACAATTAAATCAAAGGTACCTTAAAACAGATGAAAATAAGGACACAACAATCCAAAATCTGTGGGGCTCTGGGAATACAGTCCTAAGAGGGAAATTCATAACATTACAGGCCTATCTCAAAAAAAAAGTTCAAATAAATGACCTAACTTCACATTTAAAGGAATTTGAAACAGAACAATGTGAGTAGAAGGAAGGAAATAATTAAGATCAGAGGAGAAATACATTAAATAGAGTCTTAAAAAAATACAAAAATCAATTAATCCAAGAGCTGATTCTTTGAGAAGGTAAACATGATTGACCAATCTTTAAGCAAACTTATCAAGAAAAAAAGAAAGGGGGAATTCTGGTCAATATTTGCCTCCTGACACAACCAAAAGAATGACAACAAATATAAAAACAAAAAGTAACCAGAGCTGCAAGAAAATTGAACTGTATGGAAGTCCTACAACCAAGGACTAAAAGAAGAAACATTCATTCAGACTGGTAGGAGGGGCAGAGACAGGTAGCCAGGGTGGAGAATACTCATGGGAATGCAGTGGCTGGAGGAATGGAGTGGGTGAGGTGGTGGCTGGTGGACTGGGAGGTCCCACATTTGTGTGTGAATAACCAGGAGAAACAACTGTGGAGAAGGACAGACCATACAACCCAGGGTTCCAGAGAAGGGACACAAAAACTCAAAACCTCTAAACCTCTGACTCTAAAAATCTGTGACAGCTGCAATGGTTGGAGAAACTCCCAGACTCACAGGAGAGTTTCATGGAGAGACCCAGAGGGTCCTAGAACATACACAAACCCACCCACCTGGGAATCAGTACCAGAAGGTCCCAGTTTACTTGTGGATAGTACAGGGAAGTAACTGAAAGCCAACTGAGAGCCCAGCAAGTGGCACTGTCCCCTCTTGGACCCCTACCCTACATAAAACACCACAAAGCAGAGGTGTGGGTTGCCCCTCCTGGTCAAATCTAAGGTTCTTTCCCATACTATGTAACAGGCTCACTGAGACAAAGAAGTATGGTTCAAATGAAGGAACAAATCAAAGCTCCAAAATCAGAGCTAAGCAACGAATAAAAGCCAACCTATCAGATGCACAATTCAAAATACAGGTAATTAGGATGCTCATGAAAATGGTTGAGTATGGTCACAAAATAGAGAAAAAAAAATGAAGGTTATGAAAAGTGAAATAAAGGAAAATGTACAGGGAACCAAAATTGACTAGAAGGAAACTGAGACTCAAATCAATGGTTTGGGGTAGAAGGAAGAACTAAACATTCATCTGGAACAGAATGAAGAAAGAATAATTCTTAAAAATGAGGAGAGACTTAGGAACCTCTGGGACAACTTTCAATGATCCAACATCTAAATCATAGGGGTGCCAGAAGGAGAAGAACAGGAGCAAGAAGTTGAAAACTTATTTGAACAAATGATGAAGAAAACATCCCCAATCTGGGAAAGGAAAGACTTCCAGGAAGTCCAGGAAGCTCAGAGAGTCCCACACAAGTTGTACCCAAGGAAGCACACACCCAGGCACATCCTAATTACATTACCCAAAATTAAAGATAAGGAGAGAATCTTAGAAGCAGCAAGAGGAAAGGACAGAGTTACCTATAAAGGAATGCCCATAAGACTATCAGCTGATTTCTCAAAACAAACCTTTCAAGAAAGAAGGGGATGGAAAGAAGCATTCCAAGTCATGAAAGGCAAGGACTTACATCCAAGATTACTCTATCCAGTAAAGCTATCATTTAGAATTGAAGGACAGATAAAGTGCTCCCCAGAGAAGGTCAAATTAAAGGAGTTCATCATCACCAAGACCTTATTATATAAAATGTTAAAGGGACTTATCTAAGAAAACGAAGATCAAAATTATAAACAGTAAAATGAGAACAAACATCCATCAACAACTGAATCTAAAAAAAACCTAAAACTAAAACAAACTAAGCAAAGGAGAGCAGGAACAGAATCAGACATGATCAGGTGCATTCAGGGTGGTATGGCTGTAGACTGAACAGGAACAGAATCACAGAAATGGAGATTACAAGGGTTATCAGTGGGGAAGGGGAGTGGGGGAAATGGGAGGAAAGGTACAGGATAAGGAGCATAAATAGTAGGTACAAAATAGACAGGGAGAGCTTAAGGGTAATACAGGAAATGGAGAAGCCAAAGAACTTATAAATATGACCCTTGGACATGAACTCAGGTGGGGGAATGCTGGTGGGAGGCGCAGTGCCAAGCTGTGCTGAGGGGAATAAAGGGGAGAAAAAATGGGACAACTGTAATACCATAATCAATAAAATATATTTAAAAAAGAAAAAAGAGAAAGGATTCATATAAATCAAATCAGAAATGAAAGAGGAAAAATAACAATTGACACAAAAGAAATACAAACGATTGTAAGAAAATATTATGACCAATTATATGCCATAAAATTGGACAAACAAAACATAATGGATAAATTCCTAGTAATATAGAACCTTCCAAAAATAAATCAGGAAGAATTAGATCATCTGAATAGACAGACTACAGCTAATGAAATTGAAGTAGTAATCAAAAAACTCCCAGCAAACAAAAGCCCTGGACCAGATGGCTTCACAGGTGAGTGCTACCAAACTTTCCAAGAAGAAAAACACCTCTCCTTCTCAAACTATTTCATAAAATCCAAGAGAAGGGAAGACTCCCAAACTCAATTTAGGAGGCCAGCATTAAGCTAATTCCAAAACCAGACAAGGACACTACAAAGAAAGAAAATTATAGGTCAATATCACTGATGAACATAGATAAAATCCTCAAGGAAATATTAGCAAACTAATTACAGCAATGCATCAAAAAGATCATACACCATAATCAAGTGGTATTTATTCTGGGTTTGAAAGGATCTTATAACATTCACAAATCAATAAATGTGATTCACTACATTAAAAAAGGAAGGGTAAAAACCACATGATTATATCAATAGATGGAGGAAATTTTTCTTATAAAATCTAGCACCCAATTATGATAAAAATTCACAACAAAGCAAAATTAGAGGTAACATATCTAAACATAATAAAGGCCATATATGACAAGCCCACTGCTAGCATCATACTCAATGTGCAAAAACTATAACTGTTCCTCTTGAGATAGGGAACAAGACAGGAATGTCTGCTTTCACTTCTCTTATTCTGCATACTAGTGGAAGTGTTAGCAACGCCTATGAGACAAGGAGAAGAAATAAGACCCAAGGAAGCACACACCAAGGCACATCCTAATTACATTACCCAAGATTAAAGGTAAGGAGAGAATCTTAAAGGCAGCAAGAGGAAAGGAGAGTTACCTACAAAGGAGTCCCCATAAGACAATCAGCTGATTTCTCAAAAGGAATGGAAGGAAGAAGTAAGGAAGAAATAAAGCTGTTTTCTTTGAAGGTACATGACACTGTGCATACAGAATTTTAAAGATTACATTAAGAAACTACTAGAACTGATAAATGAATTCAGCAAAGTAGCTGGATTCAAAATTAATATTCAGAAATCAGTTGCATGTTTATATGCCAATAGTGAACTAACAAAGGGAAATTAAAAAAACAATCCCACTCACAATTTCTTCAAAATGAATAAAATTCTTAGGAATAAACTTCATGAAGGAGGTAAAAGACCTATACTAGGAAAATTATAACACACTGAAGAAAGAAATTGAAGAAAATACAAATAAGTGAAAGTATATACCATATTCTTGGATAGGGTGAATTAACATCATTAATATGTCCTACTGCCTAAAGCAATCTATAGATTCAATCAATTCCTATCAAGATTCCAATGATATGTTTCTCAGAGCTAGAAAAAATATTTCAAAAATTTATATAGAACCACAAAAGGCTCCACACAGCATCAGAGATCCTGAGAAAGAAGAACATATTTGGAGGAATTACCCTACTTAATATCAAATTATACTACAGGGCCATAATAATCAAAACAGATTGCTACTGGCATAAATACACACACATAGATCAATGGAAAGGGATAGAAAGCCCAGAAATAAACCCATACCTTTATAGTCAATTAGTATTCAAGAGAGGAAGCAAGCCCATACAATGGACTAAAGATCGTATTATTAAACGGTGTTGGGAAAATTGGGCTGATACATGCAAAAAATGAAACTAAACCACCTTGTTACACCAAACATAAGAATAAATGAAAAATGGATCAAAGACTTAAATGTTAGTCCAGACCAGAAACCACAAAAATCCTAGAAGAAAACATCAGCAGCAAATTATCCAACATTGCTCCTAGAAATTTTTTTATCAGATATATCTCTCCAGGCAAGGGAATCAAAAGAAAGAAAACAAACTAATGGGACTTCATCAAAATAAAAGATTTTGTCCAGCAAAAGAAATTTTCAACAAAATAAAAAGACAACATATAGAATGGGAGAGCACATTCACTAATACATCTGATAAGGGGTTAATATCCAAAATTTATAAAGTACTTACAAAATTCAATACCAGTAACCCAAATAACCCAATTAAAAAATGGGCAAAGGACCTGAGTAGGCACTTCCTTGAAGAGGCCATAAAGATGGCCAATAGAGACATGAAAAGATGCTGAATGTCACTAATCAGAGAAATGCAGATAAAAATCTCAGTGGGATACCACCTCACACCTGTCAGAATGGCTATCATCAATGAACAACAAACAAACCCTGGTGAGGATATGGATAAAGGGGAATCCTTTTGCACTGTTGGTGGAAATGCAGACTGGTGAGACCACTGTGGAAAGCAGTGGAGATACCTCCAAAAATTAAAAATGTATCTGCCTTTTGACCCAAGGATCCCACTTCTGGGAATATATCTGAAGGAACTCAAAACACTAATTCAAAAGAACATAAGCACCCCTATGTTCATTGCAGCATTCTTTGCAATCGCCAAGATACAGAAGCAGCCCAAGTGTCCATCAACAGATGAGTAGATAAAACAACTATGGGATATTTACACAATGGAGTACTACTTGGCCATAAAAAAGAAGAAAATTTTACTCTTTGTGCCAGTAGGGATTGACATGGAGAACATTATGCTAAGTGAAACAAGCTAATCAGAGAAAGAAAAATACCATATGATTTCACTCACAAGTGGAATATAAAAAAGAAACTAAATTAACAGGGAGAATGTGAACAGACTCATATATGGAGAGCAGGATAACAGCTAGTTGGAGGGGAGGAAAGGGGTTGGAGGGATTGACCAAAAAGGCAAAAAAGACTCATGGACATGGACTACAGGGTGGTGATTGCTGGGGTGATGGAGGTATAAGGGGACTTAATGATAATGTAAAAATATAATAAAGATTATATATTAAAAATTAAGGGAAATGCAGTCAATAATATTGTGATGTTTTTACAATAACAGATAATTACTAGACTTAGTGAGGTGACCACAATGTAAGGTATATAAATATCAAATAACTATATTGTACACCTGAAACTAATATAATATTATATACCAACTATACTTAAATTTAAAAAAAAATCCCATGTTAATTTACTTAATTTGTGCTAGTCCATTCCTGTTTCAGAACAATGTGAACTACTGCTTTCATGATAGCATCCTTTTTAGAAACAGATTTCATAGTTCTGTGTGTGTTGTGTGTGTGACTATGTGCTTGAGTTTATGTAACCAAACTAGGGTCTTTGATGTTAATGTATTTTTCTTTTTTTAAAGATTTTATTTATTTTTAGAGCAAGAGGAAGAGAGGGAGAAAAACATCAATGTGTGGTTGCCTCTTCTATGTACTCAAATGGGGGTCTGGCTGGCAACATAGTCATGTTCCCTGACTGGGAATCAAACCAGTAACCCTTTGGTTGACAGGCTGGCATTCAATCCACTGAGGCACACCAGCCATGGTGGATGTTAATGTATTTTTATTTTAAAACAACATTGAAAGAGCTTACAGAGACTATAAAATATGTAGAAAGACATATAGAGAAGACTGCAAATAATAGATGTCCACTGTTACTATGATACACATGTGCTTCAAAGATGTTTTCTATGCATTCATATATACATATATGTACATATTACAAAAAATTGTCTTTTTTCATTAAACAGCATATTTAAACACCTTTTCATGTAAATAATTTTTATTGTTGTTCAAGTGCAGTTGTCTCCATTTTCCCCCCACCCCAGCCAAACCCACCACCCACCCTCAATCCTACCTAATATTTCATGTAAATATTTTAAGTGTCACTTTTTGTACATATAGTTTAAATTTTTGTCAATGTTGTCAAATTTTTAAATGTCATGCAATACGGAAATGAATAATGTGAAAGATGAAATTGTTTTCTCAATCTCTTCCTTGCCACCTTCCTTCTCAGATAATTCTGCATTAATAGATTGGCACATATTTCTTCAGTTTTCTGTATACATTGTAGAAATATGTATTACAATTCACTTGTGTATTTTAGCCCATATGTTACTGATTTCAGATTTTATGTTTCATAATATAAAATTATTTCCATAACAAATACATGTAGATGCATGTTTATTTACACATACTCACATATACAATATATGATGGTATTTAAATATAAACATATTTACAATAACCTGCACAAGTATTTTTCTTGGATGGGATAATCATACAGGTTTGGAGGCTTCTGTTTCAGAGAACTTAGAGACTAATGGCCTCTCAAATCACAGGTATCACATGAGGACACAGAAAAAGAGGGAGAGGAAAAACTGGTGACTCACTCACTTCAGTTTCCCCTCAGCAGGACTTGTAAGGCTTTCCCCACAAAATCGGAATAACCCATGTCCAAACAAGTAACTCCCATGCTCTATCTTCTGTCCTTTGACATTTACTCTTCAGATGCAAAATAACTTTATTTTGCCAATGAACAGTCATAGTTTCTGGAAAGATTAGCTTGAATGCTCTGTTTTGATAACTCTTTTCTCAAGTGACAGCTTAAATAACTTCTCTGGCAAAATGATAATCTTCAGCAAGTAATTTTCTCAAAATGAGAAGGCCTTTATTGATATAAACCCCACCACACCATTATTTGGAGGCAACCATTTGTTTTCTCTGATCTCTACCCCAATGAGCCCTCCCTACAATTATAAGCTATTTATTAGAGATTCTCATGAGCTCCAGGCTTTAAGATGTTATAACCCCTGCAGAAGTAATTTAACAAAATATGCATTGGAAGTTCCCTATATCAGCATAAAGGCATATTCTATAAAGTTTTTTATAACGAAAATACATTCTTGTTTATTATTGTACTTTTTCATCTCCAGATTAATTTTAATATAATTTTTCACATAATCTTTTTGTAAATGTTCTTAATATTCAATTAGGTTAGCAGTGCATTTTTTAGAGCATTTGGGTAAAAGTTTCTATTTTTACTATTTTCTTTTATGTTGTTCACTAGTTCATATATTTCTTCAGTGGGTCATGACCAATTTTAGGAGAGTTGTTTTTTGTATATAGCATTTAAATGGCAACTCTAACAAACTGAGGACTCTGAAATTGCCCTCAGTTTGCTAATTAGGAATAAATGTTAGACTTATTTCTCATTCTCCAAGTTACACCATATGACCATAATTTTATATATAAACATTCAACTTACCAAGCTTTCAATACTGAATCTCTGGCTTCTGGTATTTCCCTAAACAAATGACCAGTCACAAAACCTAATTTTCAGGTACATACCTTAGAAGACCATCTTCTACTTGGAAAAAGAAAAGAATGAACACTTCAGGGAAAAAAAAAGATACAAAATCCATGATTTATCTTTAGGGCATTATTTTAAGGCTAGAGTGAATTATTTTCCTTTCAAAACTGATTCCTTTACAAAACTCAGGTTCTTTTTCAAGTTCAGTAAGCCAACTTTTTTTCAAAGTGCTCTTTTAGCACTTTAGTCACTTACCTTGTCACATAAAAGATATCCAGTTCTTCTGTAATTCTAACAATATGAAGCATTGTATTTTGAGTTAAAAAATCAAGGGTAGCATCTTCTTTTCCTGAAGATGAGAATTTCATAATCCAGATGAGGGAACAAGGTATGTGTTTTAGAATCTATTGATTTCCCTGTATTGTATGCAAGGATAAGAAATTGCTTATGTTCAAGATAAGTAATTTTGTTGCAGTTTACTATAATAACAGTGGCAAAATTAGATATAAGCAAAGTCTGTCCATCAGAGAGACTAAAAAAATGGTAGTCTAAACCAACAAGGATATATTATTTGTCCACTACAAAGACCAATGCAGATCCAAATGTACTGACATAGAAGAAAAATTTATGTTAAGATAATAAGGTTAAAGGCCAGTGAAGCACAGATCCAGGTGATGTGAAACAAACATGTACATGGAGAACAATGTTATATATGCTTATCTTAAAATAAATATTAGACAATGTTTTGAACAGTAAACAGAAATCTGATAATATGGTATACATGAAACAAGGATGGAAGTACATGTAACAGAAACTTGATTTTCCCCCATCAAATTGTAAAAACTTGTACATAGGATGCATTTATATATATAAAAGTTTTATACATGTATATAAAACTTTATAGAGACTTTAAGTAGATGTGAAATATCACATATATGTGAACAAAAAGAAAACAAACATAGCAAAATAGTACCAAACAAAGAATGTAAGAAAAATGTGTTGAAAAGTTCTTAGGCTGACATCTTATATTGATCAAAGAAAATATTTATTATTAAAATTAATATACCTAACCACATAGAGATATATAAGGGGTACCAGGAGAGAGCCTGGAAAAGCAAGAACATTGTAAGGAATAATATAATAGCTGAGAATTTTACAAAAGAATGGACAATATCAAGTGGAATATTCAAGATGTGATAATAAAAACTCAAACAGCCTTGGCTGGTATAGCTAAGTAGATTGAGCCTGGGCCTGAAAACCAAAGGGTTGCCAGTTGGATTCCCAGTCAGGGCACATGCCTGGGTTGTGGGCCAGGTCCCCAGTAGGTGCCACATGAGAGGCAACCACACATTGATGTTTCTCTCCCTCTGTTTCTCCTTCCCTTCCCCCCTCTCTAAAAATAAATAAATAAAATCTTAAAAACACTCAAACATAACATTCACATACACACAAATAGACTGACAGACATAAACACAGACATGCACACAGCCTTAATGAGTATAGAAAACAAAGCTTAAGGAAAAAACTTATAAAAGACAAAAACAAAAGTTAACATGATTAATAAGCAGAGGGCATCATTTTTTAAATCACAGTGAACTTGACATAATTGTTTTTAGGCTGAAAAAGGCATAAAGCATGAGTTAATTAATATACAGATAGCAATAGTAGGAAAGAGCTAGGACTCAAGCTGAGAGGAGGGGTCTTGCAGAGCCAGGATACAAATTCCAAAGAAAAGGAGCTGGCTGACCAGCTAGAAGTGGTTTCTAAGGAATATTATAAGAAGGACTCCTGAAACCAGATACCTACCTCTGATCATGGTGACCCAGCCTCTGCTCATACCAGAGCATCAGGTTCTCAGAGAAGGACACCTTCAAATATGAGACCCAGAGGTCAAGGGAGAGAAAGATAGAGTCCACCAGTTTGCTGGTGCTGGGCTTTCTAGTGAGATCTGATATGCAGAGTTCTTAAAGTTTGTACTCAAACTGTATTTTAGACATTCTGCTCCTACTGAAATAATATGGCCTTGTTTTGGTGTAGGATGTTTATTCAGGTGACACTGGGAATTTAAGGGGGGAACACCCCTAGAAATGTGGGAGGGGTTTGAGCATCACATGTGTGACAGGAGACTCTGCCCCCTTGTTAAGCATGGTGGCCAGAAGAGGGGCCAATATTGGCCCTCATCATTTGGAAAGCTGGACACTCCCACTGATTTTCAGCACACATGGATTCCGGGAGAGGACTTTTGAAATGGATCATACAGGGAAGTGAAAAGTCAGTTGGTTCTTTCACCTCCCAGGCCGATGGTGTGTCAATGGTCATCAGCAGGCCTTCTCACAGTGGACAGTGCAGACCTGTGAGTGGAGGCCTGGGGCACAGACTCCAAAAGATGCCTGGAGCTGGACAATGACCAGAGGCCACCTAAGCTACCTACATTCATAATACTTTGGGGTGTGAGAAGAGGTTCCTGGAGCAGTCTTGAACTGAACTGGCAGAGGGTGACAAGGTGATTTTTTCTTTGGGTGTATTAGAGGTAACAGGCTTTGAGGTAGAAACTTGCCATTATTTCCAAAAACTTTTGTGATAATAGCATTGTGAACTCATTTTTGTTCTTATGTTATTTTCAGTTCCTGAATCTAAATAGTTATAATGACAAATATTTAAGTAGCTATTTTTGATGTCATACTCTGACTTTTTCTTTCCCCTTACTTCTGTTCTCCAGACATTTTAGGCAGAAACCTGCCACTAAATAAAAGATTCCTTTCTTTTCCACCAAACTCCATCTTTGGAGATTTGCCTAGTAGGCAGCAAGAGGTAGGACCCTCCTACTGGTTGGGTTTGGTAATAGGAGGAATAGGAACAAATAACACATGCTCAGTTTTTCCTTCCTCCACACTTCTTGTCTCCCTTTGGTGAACCTTGTTGGTAGATCCTACCAGAGGGCATGTTAGAAAAGGCAAAATGGGCTTATCAGATTGTCAGTCCCAGCATCATGGAATAGAGTACAAGACATAGAACAAAAGTCTTTGATATTCTTTAATTATCACCTGCTTTTTTCTAAAGCACATATTTTAACAGAGAATGCAACAGCAAGTCTCTTAGATGCTATGCATTTCTTTAGAAACATAACAAATACAGAACTATAAATTCAGCAAAATTCATTTTCTAAAATGCAAACCCCAAAATAAGAAACTTTGTTAAGAATCCCATACATTACATTTATATATTAAATAAAAAGTCATTTACAGATTTCAGTTATTGATGTCTGGCAGAAATTCCATTTATTTCCTTCACTAAGAATAAATAAAGAGAATGTTTATTGAGACTTTATTAATTTGTATGTTACCACATGAGAGTACAGTATCATAAGTACTACCTGTTAACCAGAATGGTGGATTTGAACATTTCTTCAGTGAAATAAAAGAGAAAAAACACTTCTAGCGAGGACTTATTTTAAGGTGTTGGCACTTATCTTAATACTACTCTACCTGAAAATCATGTCATAGACTCAGAAATAAGCCTAAGAAATCACTGGCACCTTAAAGTGGAATACTGGGCTTAGCAAATGGGGCCTCCAAATATTAGATCATTCTGTATATATATGAACTTTTTATTGTCTCTGATGATTGCTCAGACTACTTTGCCAATCTTTAAGCAATAGAAGCTGACATGTAGAAACCTGAGTTATGCCACTGTTTCCTGCCCACAGAAATGCAAATGATTCCTTTTCTTACCAACACATATATGTTGTCCTATAGAATTATTAAGATCTAAAACTGATTTGGCTTAATTCCTTTTATCATATTTTCCATTACCATTTATCCTACTTACACCCACTTCTACCTCCAACCACTTCCCCTCACAATCAATTCTTACTTAAAAAGTGCATTCATTTTTTTTACTGGTACCCTTATTAACTATTGAGATAAATAATAACTTGGATAAGTGTTCATTTAATGATATCATCAGAGTCTCAGGATCACAGAGCCATGTACAAGATTTGGTGCCAAGAGAGATTTAGCTATCCTTCACCTAATACATACTACTTTCTAATCCACATACCCCAGGGGCAAATGCAGCAGTCTTTTAGATGCTATGACTTCCTTTGGAAACATAATAAATACAGAAATGATAAAATATCAGCAACATCTACTTCCCAAGACATAAAAACAAAAATCAGAACCTTTGTTAAGAAGATCATACTTTAACCTTATATGCTAAATGGGCAGCCATTTACAAATTTTCATTAGTGGTATAATGACAGTACATTTGTCTTTTAAAGAGAAGATATTCCTTAATTCATGGGTCAGCTACTCAAGGTGAGCACCGTATCTATCCAAAATTCCACAAAGACATATTAGAGCTTCCAATACTGTATATTTTATTTCATGTTAACTTCAACTATTCTCTCTCATAATTTACACATAATAATATCTCACTAGAAGCAGACACAAAATAAGTAAAGTACACATTTTAGGGTACCACCAAAAATCTTTTTAAAACAGAGGTGAAAGTTTACAAATATTTGGAGACCTCTGCTTTAAATAACCTAGACCCAATGACCCATACAATAGGTGTGATCTTAGAACATTGAAACACAGGAAGGTGACTCATCACCTCAGAGTCTCTTCAGTAGGAAGTTGCAGCTTTTCCAATAAAACAGGAGGGCTTGTAAACCCTAATCTCCAACTAAATACTTTACTTTTCAAAAACGCACATACAAAAAAATATATACACACTATCTCAAAGTGACAGTACACAACTACTAGACTGAATATTTTTCTCCTCTGGCCCATTCATTGACCCTGTAAATAGCTTTGTTAAATGTTTACCCTTCCTAGATAAAATGGCATATCTCAGTTGCCATAGAAACCAGAATGTCATCCAAACATTCCTATTGATATTAGGTTTTTAAGGACACCAGGAAATAAACATATATCCGCAGAAGTCAAAAGTTGTTTTTAATTTCAGTAACTTATACTATGTCCAATTCAATGAATAAATTAAATATTAGAATTATTGGGAATTATATCATAAATTATATAAATGTCTAACAGCTGTGCTATACATGACACTAATATTCAGTGACAAGTGTAATTTAAAAAGATATATATATATATATATATATATATATATATATATAGTACTATTTGACTGGTTTTCTTTATTCTCTCGTTCATATTATATTTTAGTTTTCCTTCTTTCACTTCACTGGTGTTCCAATAACACACTACTTTTTAAAAAAATTTTATTTTAATCATTGCTCAAGTACAGTTTTCTGCCCTTTACTCCCATTCCAGCCCACCCACCCATCCCTCCCCACCTCCATCCCATTCCCCCCCCCCCAGTTTTGTCCATGTGTCCTTTATATTTGCTCCTGTAAACCCTTCCCATTCTCCCCTGAAATTCCCTCTTCTCTCCCCTCTGGCCACTGTCAGCCTGTCCTCAATTGCAGTGTCTTTGACTACATTTTACTTGTTTCTTTGTTTTGTTTTTTAGGTTCCTGTTAAAGGTGAGATAATATGGTATTTGATTTTCACTGCCAGGCTTATTTCATTTAGCATAATGCTTTCCAGCTCCATCCATGCTGTTGCAAAGGGTAGGAGCTCCTTTTTTCTTTCTGCTGTGTAGAATTCCATTGTTTAAATGTACCATAGATTTTTGATCCATTCATTTACTGATGGGCACATAGGTTGCTTCCAGCACTTGGCTATTGTAAATTGTGCTGCTATGAACATTGGAGTGCCTAGGTTCTTTTGGATTGGTGTTTCAGGTTTTTAGGATATAGTCCCAGCAGTGCAATTGCTGGGTAAAAAGGCGGATCCACTTTTAGTTTTCTGAAGAAGTTCCATACTGTTTTCTATAGTGGTTGTACCAGTCTGCAATCCCACCAACAGTGCACCAGGGTCCCATTTTCTCCACAACCTCTCCAACACTTGTTGTTTTTTGATTTGTTTATGATGGACATTCTGACAACTGTGAAGTGGTATCTCAATGTGGTATTAATTTGCATCTCTCTGATAGCTAATGATATTGAACATTCTTTCATGTGTCTCTGGATGCTCTGTAATGCCCTTCTTGGAGAAGTGTCTCTTCAAGTCCTTTGCCCATTTTCTAATTGGGTTGCTTATCTTCTTAGAGTGGAGTTGTGTAAGTTCTTTATGTATTTTGGAGATTAAACCCTTCTCTGAGGTATCATTGGCAAATATGTTTTCCCATACACTTGGTTCTCTTTTTATTTTGATACTGTTTTCTTTAGCTGTGCAGAAGTTTCTCATTTTGATGAGGTCCCATTTGTTTATTCTTTCCTTTATGTCCTTTGCTCTAGGGGACATATCAGTAAAAATGTTGCTGTGTGAAATATCTGAGAGTTTAATGGTGTCATAGTTAATATTTAAGTCTTTTTTCCACCTTCAATTTATTTTTGTGTAAGGTGTAAGTTGGTGCTCGAGTTTCATGTAGCTGTCCAGTTCTTACAATACCATTTGTTGAAGAGGCAATTTTTACTCCATTTTATCTTGTTGCCTCCTTTGTCAAATATTAATTAACAATAGAGACTTGGGTTTATTTCTGGGCCCTCTGTTTGGTTCCATTGGTCCCTGTGCCTGTTTTTATGCGAGTAACAGGCTGTTTTGATTGCAACGACCTTGTAATATAGTTTAGTATCAGGTATTGTGATCCCTCCTACTTTACTCTTCTTTCTCAAAATTGCAACAGCTATTCAGGATTCTTTATGGTTCCATACACATTTTTGAATTGTTTGTTCTATGTCTGTGAAATATGCCATTGGTACTTTAATAGGTATTGCACTGAATGTGTAAACACCTTTTGGTAGTAAGGACATTTTGATAATGTTAATTCTTCCAACTCATGAACACAGTATGTTTCCATTTGTTTGTATCTTCCTTGATTTCTTTCCTGAATGTTATGTAGTTTTCTGAATACAGGTCTTTTACCTCTTGTTTAGGGTTGTTCCTAGGTATTTTATTTTTCTTGTTGCTATATGAAATGGGATTTTTTTCCTGATTTCTGCTTCTGCTGTTTCATTGTTGGTGTACAGAAATGCCTTTGATTTCTGGATATTGACTTTGTATCCCACTGTTTTGCCAAATTCGTTTATTAGGTCAAGCAGTTTTTTTTTGGCAGAGTCTGTAGGGTTTTGTAGGTACACTACATGTCATCTGCAAACAATGAATGTTTTGTTTCCTCCTTTCCAATTTGGATGCCTTTTATTTCTTTTTCTTGTCTGATTGCTGTGGCTAAAACTTACAGTACTATACTGAATAAAAGTGGTGAAAGTGGACAGCCTTGTCTTGTTCCTGATCTTAGTGGAAAAGATTTTAGTTTTTGCCCATTGAGTATGATGTTGGCTGTAGGTCTCTCATGTATGATCTTTACTATGGTGAGGAATGTTCCATTTATTCCCATTTTGCTGACTGTTTTTATCATAAATGAGTGCTGTGCCTTATTAAATGCTTTTTCTGCATCTATTGATATGATCAGGTGATTTTTGTTCTTCCTTTTGTTTTTGTGATGTCGTGCATTTACTGATTTGCAAATATTCTACCATCCTTGCATCCCTGGAATGAATCCCACTTGGTCATGGTGTATGATCCTTTTAATGTGTTGTTGAATATGGTTTGCCAATATTTTGCTGAGGATTTTAGAGTCTATGTTCATCAGTGATATTGGCTTGAAGTTTTCCTTCTTTGTTGTGTCTTTATCTGGTTTGGGGATTAGGATGATTCTGGCTTCATAAAAAGAGTTTGGGAGTCTTCTTTCTTGGATTTTTTGAAATTGTCTGTGAAGGATAGGGGTTAGCTCTTCCTTAAATGCTTTGTAGAATTCTCCTGTGAAACCATCTGGTCCAGGGCTTTTGTGTGTTGGGAGTGTTTTTTATTACTGCTTCAATTTAATTTGCTGTAATTGGTCTATTCAGGCTTTCTGCTTCTTTTTCATTGAGTTTTGGAAGATTGTATTATTCTAGAAATTTGTCCATTTCACCTAGGTTTTCAAATTTCTTGGCATACAGTTCTTTGTAGTAATTTCTTACAATCCTTTGTATTTCTGTGGTATCAGTTGTAATCTCTCCTCTTTCATTCCTGATTGTGTTTATTTGGGTCTTCTCTCTTATTGTCTTGGTGAGTCTGCTTAAAGGCTTATCAATTTTGTTTATCTTTTCAAAGCACCAGCTCCTGGATTTTTTGATCCTTAGAATTGTTCTTTTAGCCTCTATGTCATTTAATTCTGCTCTGATCTTGGTTCTTTCCTTCCTTCTGCTTGCTCTGGGCTGTCTTTGTTGTTGTTCCTCAAGTCCTTGTGGATGTAGGGTTAGGTTATTTGTTTGAAATGTTTCTATGTTTTTTAGGTATGCCTGTATCTCTATTAACTTCCCTCTCAGGACTGCCTTAGCTGTGTTCCATAAGTTTTCGGTTATTGTGAGTTCATATTCATTTGTTTCCAGAAACCTTTTGATTTCTTCCCTAATTTTATTCTTGACCCGTTCATTCTTTAATAGCATAATATTTAATCTCCATGGTTTTGAGTGTTTTGGGTTTTTTTCCTGGGGATTGGTTTCTAGATTCATTCCCTTGTGATCCGAGAAAATGCTTGGTATGATTTCAATTTTCTTGAATTTGTTGAGGCTTGTTTTGTGTCCTGTCATGTTGTCTGTCTTTGAAAATGTTCCATGTACTTTTGAAAAGAATGTGCATTTAGCTTCTTTTGGATAGAGGCCTCCATATATATCAGTTAAGTCCATTTCATCCAGGGCATTCCTCAATGCCACTGTGTCCTTGTGGATTTTTTTGTTTGGAAAATCTGTCCATTTTTGACAGTGGGGTGTTAAAATCCCCCACTATGATTGTTTTGCTGTCAATATCTTCCTTGAAGTCCTCCAAGATTTTCTTTATGTATTTGTATGCTCCTCTGTCGGATGCATATATATTTACAATGTTTATGTCTTCTTGGTAGATTCTTCCCTTGAGTATTATGAAGTGACCTTCAGGGTCTCTGTTTATGGTCCTTTCTTGGAAGGCTGATTTGTCTGGTATGAGTATTGCTACCCTGGCTCTTTTTCCCTGTCTGTTTGGAAAACTTGTTTCCAGCCCTTTGTTTGCAGCTTGTGTAGGTCTTTTACCTTAGGTGGGTCTCTTGTAGGCAGCATAAGTGTGGGTTATGCTTTCTTATTCATTCAGCTATTTTATGTCTTTTGATTAGAGCATTTAATCCATTTACATAGAAGGTTGTTATTCATAGGTACTTATCCATTGCCATTTACATACCAGTGTTCCTCAGTCTCTTTTTCTTTTCCTTCCTTTTCTTAACGCAATCCCTTTAGCATGTCTTGCAGAGCTGGTTTGGTGCAAGTGTATTTCTTTGGACTTCTTTTGTCTGGGAAGCTTCTTACTTGGGCTTCTGCCTTGATTGAGAGCCTTGCTGGTAAAATAGCCTTGGTTGCACACCTCTGGTTCTCATTACTTGGAATATTTCTTGCCATTCTCTTCTGGCTTGGAGTGTTTCCATTGAGAAGTCAGCTGTTAGCCTTATTGGGGCTCCCTTGCATGTTACTTTCTGTTCCTCCATTGCTGCCTTTAAGATTCTCTCTTTGTCTTGGAATTTTGCCATTTTAATTATGATGTGTCTTGAAGTGGTCCTCTTCAGGTTCCTCTTGATTGGGACTCTGTGTTTCCTGGATTTGTGTGACTTTGTTTCTCATCAAATTAGGAAAGTTTTCCATCATTACTTTTTCAAATAGGTTTCTATCCCTTGCTCTTCTTCTTCTCCGTCTGGTATCCCTATTATACGGATATTATTACATTTCATACTGTCTTGCTTTTCTCTTAATCTCTCTTCATTCTTTCTGAGCCTCTTTTCCTTTTCTTGCTCTTTCTAGGTGTTTTTTTTTTCTACTTTTTCCTCCAATTCGCTGATTCGATCTTCTGCTTCACTGATCCTGCTTTTCATTCCTTCTACTGTGTTCTTCAGTTCAGAAATTGTATTCTTCATTTCCTCTTGGCCCTTGGTGATAGTTTTTATTTCCTTTTTCATGTTAATATAGTTTTCAGTGAGTTCATTGTAGCTTCCCTGTAGTTTCTGGTAGCTCATTGTGAGCTTGTTGAGCTTCCTGATAATCATTTCTTTCAACTCAATATCTGATAGTTGAGTTCCCTCTATTTCATTTAGCATTCTTTCTGAGGCTTCCTCCTTTCCCTTTATTTGGGAGTTGTTTCTTTGTCTTCTCATTGTCCGTGAGACTCTTCTTTTTAGCCCCTGTTCCTTAAATTGATCTGTTCTGCTTCCCTGGGTTTATGGTGTGAACTCCTGTAGTAGAATACCTGTGAGATTCAGTGGTTCAGTCTCCTTTGGGTATCCTGGTGTTCACAACTTCCCCCTACTGTTTTTTGTGATCACTTGGGGGAATAAGGCAAAATGGTTTAAGACAGCAAGAGAGTATTCTATGTTATTTACAGTGGCAGCCAGTGGAGAAAAATAGGAGATGCTTCGGCTATGTATAGAGGTAACCATGATCTTTCATCCCACTAGCCACATTTTAGGAAGGATGGGGAGAAGATAAGACTCTTATTGGTGAAAATATTGTGAGTTGGATCTAGAAAGCAGTGAGGCTGTAGGAGTTCAGATTTGATGTGGGGTGAGAGTAAAGCATATTAAATAGGTATAGTGTATGAGAGAATAGAGTTAACCACTACAGTAATACAGTTCGGGAAACCGTGAAGTGGGCTGAGATCTGAGAGTGGTGTTGTGTAGTATATACAATTGTAGGAAATAGGTCTTATTTAACAGTGATACTACAGCAACAATTGTATGGCAGAATCTATGAGAATAGATAACAAGAATAGAGAGTATAGAACCTTGACTAGTGTACCAATGGAACACAATTGAAGGACAGTAAATTAGCAGTACACTATGAATGAGATAACAGGGGAAACCTATGAAACGATACAGTATAATCAGCCAAGCAAAGAAGGCTATACATAAAGAAGAGGAATACCAAAATATTATTAAAATAAAAAATGTAAGAGTAATGAAAAGAAGATAATAAAAATTTGCAATAACTTGCAGGTTCAAAAAACAAAGAAAGAAAAGCAGAAGATGGAATGAAGAAGAGATAATTTTGGAAAGGTAGGAATAACACTAGGGTGAAAGGAAGAGAAGCATAAGGAATTGAGAGATAAAAAAATAATAAGAATTAAAAAATAAAAAGTTACTTTAAAAAAGGTGCAATCAAACAAACAACAACAACAGCAACAACAACAACAAACCTCTTGTTTGTTTCTAACTGGCCAAACCAGTTTTTCTGGTCTTGCTGGCTTCAGTAGGCTGAGGGGCAATTGGAATGCTTTTCTCCCTTCCCAGTCACATCTCAGTCAGCCTCTCACATACTGTCCCCAGGGCCTGATGTATGCTCTCCCCAGAACCAGTCTGGTGCCTCTTCACCAGGCCCTGGGTATGGGTCTGGGTGCTTCCAAGCAAGCTCTCAGGAGCTCAGCACCATAGGCTCTGGGATCCCTCAGAGCACTCTTGCCTTTTCTGGGTTCAAGGTGTAAGCTCTGGGGATCCCAAGGGGGTGCACACTTCCCCTGAGTTCAACACCACAGGCTCCAGGATCCTGCTGAGCATCTGTGCCTCTTCCGTGCTCAGTGCTGTGGGGTCTGGGTCTTCCACAAAACCACACTCTCTCCAGGTTGGGGGCATAGGTGCATGGCCAGGCCTCCCTTGGTCACACAGGCTGGGGCACACACTCTTCCCAGGGCTATGCTTGGGTGCTCACAGCCCCTGTGTGATTGTCTCTCAGTCCTCAATCCCCTCTCTGTGCCTTCAAGCAATGAGGCCTCCCCACCGGTGCTGCTGAATCCTTGTTTGGCTGGGGAGGGAGAGGTTTACCCAGGTCTCCCCCAAGTGCCCTGAGGTAGACCAGGGAGCACCGGGCCTGGGGGTTTCAACCTCCTTGGTCCCTGTGCTGATGATCCCTGGGCCCTTATTATCCTGAAGCAGTCTCCTTACTCTCTGGTTTTTCAATGTCTGCTATAATTTTTGATATCCTATTTTCATAAATGTTGTGATGTTGTTGGCTTCTTGCTCTGTTCCTCCATAGATCAGTTAGTTTTTCTCCCATGTGTAGGGGGAAGTGGAATCTGCTCCCTCCTACCACACTGCCATCTTCCTCCTGCCCCAATAACACACTACTCTTGATGCTGTACTTTCTTTTCTTGATATTCACATCATATATTTCTTGTCATATTATTTTTCTTCCAGTATTATTGTAAATAATTATTGTTTCATATAATTATAAATAGTACACAGCACCCCTCCCTGGTCTTAGCTCATTTCACTCTCTTCCTGAGATTTACTACTGTTGTGGTTAACTCTATTCTTTCACACACTATGCCTCATTTCTATCCTTTACTCTCACTATATCTCATCATCTAACTTCATACAATGCTCTGTTTTGGGGATTCAGATCATAGTCTTTCTCCCCTCTGACAAGAGTCTTATCTCTTATTCACTTTTTATAAAAAGTGGCCAGTTGTGTGAAATGTTATGGTTAATGCTACACTTATACAAAGGATATTCTATCTCTTCTCTGTTTTTTGGTACTTTAAATCCCATAGAATACTCTCATGCTGTCTTATTCCATTTTGCCTCCCCCTTGCCACTGATCAAATACAAGATAAGGTAGGTGTTGTGCAGACCAATATACCTGCTAAAGGAGAGAACTCACCAACAAAAGTACAACCAACAGGTAAAAACACAAGTACAATAAGACAGCCCACACAAACAGAAGAAAGGGCAAACCTAGAGCATCCAGACAATGAAATCAAAGAGATCACACCACTGATTTCCATAGAACTCCTACAAGAGAACTTCACCCAACAAAGGTAGAAAAGTAAATAATCAAGAAGCTAAGAAACAAACAAAAAGAGTCACCTAAAATTGGGAGACAAAAAAAAGAACATGTGATCAAAAGGAATAGAAGACTCCTCACTAAAAAAGCTAAAGGAAATGGAGGTAAGCAAACTATCAGATATAGAATTCAAAATAATGGTCATAAGGATGCTCAAGGAACTCACAGACAACTACAAGGAACTAAGTGAAAACTACAATAGTATGAAAAAATGATATAGAAACTATAAACAAAAAATAGAAAGAAGTGAAAAAACAATTTTTGAAATAAAAAACACATTATAACCCTGGCTGGGGTAGCTCAGTGGATTGAGTATGGGCTGCAAACCAAAGAGTCACCAGTTCGATTACCAGTCAGGTCATATGCCTGGGTTGCAGGCCAGATCCCCAGTAGGGGGCACGTGAGAGGGAACCACACATTGATGTTTCTCTCCTTTTCTTTCTCCCTCCCTTCCCCTCTCTCTAAAACTAAATAAATCTTTTAAAAAATCATACACACTAGAAGGAATTACAGGCAGGCTGGATGAAGCACAGGACTGAATTAGTGAGCTGGAAGACAAGATAGAAAGAAACACCCAAGTAAAGCAGCTACATGAAAAATGGGTAAAAAAATATGAAGAAAGCTTAAGAGAACTCCAAGATAACATGAAATTCAACAACATTAAAACCACAGGAATACCAGAGTAGAAGAAAAAGAACAATGGATGGAACCCTGTTTGGGAAAAAAATGAGAGAAAACTATCTGAACCAGGAGAGGGAGAAAAACCACACAAGTTCAGGAAGCATAGAGGGTCCCCATCAAGATGAACCCAAAGAAGCCTACTCCAAGACACATCATAATTAAAATGCCAAGTTTAAAGACAAAGAAAGAATCTTAAAAGCAGTGAGGGAGAAACAAGAAGTAACATAAAAAGGGGTTCTGATAAGGCTAGGAGCTTATTTCTCAAAAGAAACACTACAATCTAGGAGAGAATGGCAAGAAATATTCAAAGTAATGAAAAACAAAGGCTTGTTACCAGGACTACCCTACTCAGCAAGACTCTCAATTAAAATGGGAGGCAAAATAAGGAGTTTCTCAGACAAAAGACAGCTGAAAAAATACACCTCCACCAAACCAACATTACAAGATATGCTAAAGGGACTAGCATAAGAAGAGAAATGAAAAGAGTGAAAGAGAGAGGAAAACAGGTACAAAAGGGAAAAATGAATAAACACCTATCAATAACAACCTTAAATGCTGATGGAGTAAATGGTCCAATCAGAAGACATAGGGTAGCTGAATGGATAAGAAAACATGACCCACATATATGCTGCCTACAAGAGACCCACAACAGAAAAAAAGACCTACACAGACTGAAAGTGAAGGGTTGGAAAAAATATTCTAAGCAAATGGACAGAAAAAAAAAAGCAGGAGTAGCAATACTTATATCAGACAATATATATTTCAAAACAAAAGCCATAAAAAGAGACAATGAAGAACACTTCATAATACTCAAGAAAAGAATCCATCAAGAAGACATAGACATTTCAATATACGCACCCAACATAGAAGCACCCAAAAATATAAAGAAAATCTGGGAGGAATTCAAGAAAGACATAGACAGCAATACACTTATACTAGGGGATTTTACACCCTGCTGCCAAAAATTGATAGATCTTCCAAACAAAATATCCACAAGAATATTATGACATAGAGCAATGCACTAGATAAAATGGACTTAACAGATATATGTGGAACCTTACATCCCAAAGAAGCAAATTACACATTCTTTTCTAATGCACATTGAACATTTTCAAAGATAGACCACATGATAGGTCACAAAACAAGCCTCAACAAATTCAAGAAAATTGAAATCATATCAAACATTTTCTCACATCACAAGGGACTGAAACTAGAAATCAACCTCAAGGAAAAAACTCAAAAACACTCAAATTCATGGAGATTGAATAGCATGCTACTAAACAGTGAGTGGGTTAAAATGATATCAAGGAAGAAATTAAAAAGTTTGTGGAAACAAATGAAAATGAACACACAGCAGTTCACAGCTTCTGGAATACAGCAAAGGCAGTCCGGAAAGGAAAGTCCTGTATCATAGAGATACTGGCCTACCTAAAAGAGATAGAAACATTCCAAATAAACCACCTACAAATACCAGAACTGGGGGGAAAACAACAAACAAAGCCCAGAGGGAGTAGAAGGAAAGAAAGATGACTAACATCAGAGCAGATTTAAATGACATAGAGACTAAAATAACCATAGGAAAAATAAATTGAAGAGATGGTTCTTCAAAAAGATAAACAAGTTTGACAAGCCTTTAAGCAGACTCATCAAGGAAAAAAGAGAGAGGGCCCAAATAAACAAAATAAGAAATGAAAAGGAAAGATTGCAGCTGATATCACAGAGATACAAATGATTGTAAGAAATTACTATGAACAACTATATGACAAGAAATTTGACAACAGAGTGAAATGGACAAATGTTTAGAAAAATGTAATCTTCCAAAAGTGAATGAAGAAGTAGAAAGCCTGAATAGACCAAAAACACCTGATGAAAACAAAGCAGTAATCAAAAAATCCCTGGCACACAAAAGCCCTGGACCAGATGGTTTCACAGAAGATTTTCACAAAATATTTAAGGAAGAGCTAACCCCTATTGCTCTCAGACTATTCCAAAAAATCCAAGAAGAGGGAAGACTCCCAAATGCTTTTTATGAAGCTAACATCACCCTAATTCCAAAACCAGATAAAGACACAAAAAGAAGGAAAACTATAGGCCAATATCACTGATCAACATAGACACTAAAATCCTCAACAAAATATTGGCAGGCTGCATCCAGCAATACATTAAAAATATCATACACCATAATCAAGTGGGACACATCCTAGGAATGAAAGGATGTTACAATATTTGCAAATCAATAAATGTAATACATCACATAAACAAAAGGAAAAACAAAAATCACATAATCATATGGTATTTGTCCTTCATGGCCTAGGTTGTTTTATGTAACATAATGCTCTCCAGATGCATTCATGCTGTTGCAAAGGGTAGGAGCCCCTTCTTTCTTTCTGTTTTGTATTACTCCATCATGTAAATGTACCATAGATTTTGATGCATTCATTCACTGATGGGCATTTAGGTTGCTTCCAGAACTTGGCATTTGTAAATTGTGCTGCTATGAATGTTGGAGTGCCTAGGTCCTTTTGAATTGGTGTTTCAGGACAATCTGAAAATAATCAGAGGGGTGGTAGGAGAGGATAAAGGAGGGGAAAGGGGAGGGCTTTTCAGGAACATGTATAAAGGACACATGGGCAAAACAAAGTGGGGAATGGGATTGAGGGAGGGAGATGGCTGTGGTGGGGTGAGTGTGGGGGGGAATGAAAACAACTGTACTTGAACAACAACAGAAAAAAATGTGAAAAATAAAATCAATAAAAACAAATAAAAACAAACAAAAATTCATATGACCACATCAATAGATAGAGAAAAAGCATTTGATAAAGTAGAACACCCACTTATGATAAAAAATACTCAGCAAAGTGAGAGTATAGGGTGCATTCCTCAACATGATAAAGGCCATATATGAGAAATTTACAGCCAGCATCACACTCAACTGGCAAAGATTAAAAGCTTTATCACTATGATTAGAAACAAGACAACGATGTCTGCTTTCACCACTTCTTTCAACATATTATTGTAAGTCCTAGCCACAGCAATCAGACAGCAAAGACAAATAAAAGACACCCACATTTAAAAGGGGGAAGTAAAACTATCACTGTTTGCAGATGACATGATGGTGTACTTAGAAAACCCTAAAGACCCCACCCAAAAACTACTTGACATAAGCAAAATTGATAAAACAGAAAAGTTTGAAGTCAATATTCACAAGCTCAAAGGCATTTTTATACACAAACAATGAAAGGCCAGAATCAGAAATAAAGAAAAAATCCCATTTTCTATAGCAACCAGAAAAATAAAGTACCTAGGAGTAAACCTCACCAAGGAGGTGACACATCTGTACTCAGAATATTACACTAGACTGAAGAAAGAAATTAAGGAAGACACAAACAAGTGGAAGCAGATACCATGTTCATGGATTGGAAGAATTAACATCATCAAAATATCCATATTACCCAAAGCAATTTATAGATTCAGTGCAATCTCTATTAAATTATCAATGACTTATTTCACAGATATAGAATGAATATTTCAAAAATTTATATGGAACTATAAATGAGCACGATTAGCTGCAGCCATTTTGAGAAAGAAGAACAAAGAAGATGGTTTCACCATACCTGGCACGAACCTATATTACAAGGCCACAATAATCAAAACAGTATGGTACTGGTATAAGAACAAACACACTGACCAATGGAACAGAGTAGAGAGCCCAGAAGTAAACCCAAGTTTATTTTTAATTAATATTTGACAAAGGTGTCAGAAGCATAAAATGTAGTAAAAATAGCCTCTTAAATGGTGTTGGGAGATCTGGACAGCTATATGCACAAAAATAAAACTTGGCCAATAACTTACACCATATACAAAAATAAATTCAAGGTGGATAAAAGACTTAAATATAAGTTGTGACACAGTGGAAGTCCTAGAGGAGAACAAAGGCAGGGAAATATCAGATATTTCATGCAACAATATTTTCACTGATATGTTCCCTAGAGCAAGAGACATAAAAGGAAAAATAAACAAATGGGATCTCATCAAAATAAAAAGCTTCTGCATGGCTAAGGAAAACTGCATTAAAATGAGGAGGGAACCAACAGTATGGGAAAACATATTTGCAACTGATACCTCAGACAAGGCTTTAATCTCTAAAATATATAAAGATCTCACACAACTCCACTCCAGGAAGGCAAACAACTCAAATAAAAAATGGGCAAAGGACTTGAAGAGACACTTCCCCAAGGAGTACTTACAGAGGGCCCAGAGACATGTGAAAATATGTTCAATATCAATAGCCATCAGAGATGCAAATTAAAACCATAATGAGATACCACTTCACAGTGGTCAGAATGGCCATCAAAAACAAATCAACAAACAACAAGTGTAAAGGTTGTGGAGAAAAGGAAACTTTAGTGCTCTGTTAGTCAGAATGGAGACCGATGCAGGCACTGTGGAAAACAGTATTCGAATTTCCTCAGAAAACAAGAAATGGAATTGCCTTTTGACCCAGCAATACCAATGTTGGGATTACACCTTAAGGATCCTGAGACACCAAGTCAAAAGAGCCTATGCATCCCAATGTTCATAGCAGGACAATTCACAATAGCCAAGTCCTGGAAGCAACCTAAGTGACCGTCAGTAAATGAGTGGATCAAAACTATGGTACTTTTACACAATGGAATATTATGCAGCAGAAATAAAGAAGGAGCTCCTGTCCTTGGTGACAGCATGGATGGATCTGAAGACCATTAACCTAAGTGAATCAAGCCAATTTGTGTAAAGGAAGTACCATATGATCTCCTCCATAAGTAGAACTAATTGACAAAATAAATAAGTAAGCAACATACAACCAGAGATATTGAAATAAAGAACAATCTGACAGTAATCAGAAGAGGGAGAGGGATAATAAGGGGGGCATCAAGGAGCATGTTTATAGGACACATGGACAAAAATAAAGGGTTATGTGTTTGAGGGTGGGGATGTGGGCATGGGGGAGCATGGTAGGGTGAGAATGGAGACAAATATATTTGAACAATAAAAAATTAAAAAGTTAAAAATTAAAAATAAATAAATAAATAAAATATATTTATTAGAGACAATACATGAAATTCTCCATGGAGTGGGCATTTATAGATAGGAGCTTTTTATATAATGGGTTATTGAAAAAGTAAACAGGGTGTAAGAAATACATTTTTCCTCTTAGAAACACAGATCATGTTCTAGTTTGCGTGACAAACACCTTTCAGCCTCCCATAACATAAGAAGCCAGATGCACTTGTGCAGATTGAAGCCTGTGGATTATTGGACACTTTTAAATGACCTACAGATGATAAAACATTTGGGAGTCAGAGAAAGGCAAACTAGAAAATCAGGTTTTGCCAGAGTGAAAGAAAGCCGGGTGTATGTTTTGGCAAATGTGTATTATTAGAGTTGCAAGGATAAAATGGTTCCTGAGAAAAGAAACAACTCCCACAAAATATCCATGGCAACATGGCAATAAAGCAAAGTATCTTAAATATGGGAATCTGCTCTGCCCAGGTGATGCTGAAACCACACTGCCATTGAATATTATCTTTAAGGGTAGATTTCTTACAACAATGTTAAGATTTTTAAAAAAATCAGTAACAATAAGTACTGCACAAAGTTATTATCAGCATTGCACAAGCATGTAAAACTTTTATCACACACTGTCATTCATATTAGAGAGACAGTACTATGGTGCAGTACTTTCTTCTATAATAAGCTTAGAGGTGATACCTGTGTGATCAGTCCTGGGTAGTAACATGCATGAAATAGGCCTTCAGGTGAGTAGGCTTGCAGTTCTGGTTTCCAGATTCTTTGGTTTAACTTCTATCCCATACAGTGGCCTTCATTTTTAACCACCAACATGATGTATCAGAATACTGAATTGGCAAGTGATGCAGAGAAACCAGCTCTCATGTTCTGCTCCAAGCTATGTCTAGCACACTGCTGGATCTGTGCACACTATTATTGCAAAACAAAGTCATCTCACTGTATGTGGGATCCACAAGAGAAGTGCCATGTTGGATTAGAGACAACACCAGTATGCAAATGATATAAAGGATTTCAACAAGTTCTTTGGGCACAGGAAATGGAGGTAGTTATGAAGACCCATAGCCTATGTACTTTCTCAGGGAAGACAAAGAGTGGGATGTTTTTATAGCCACCAGTTATTTAGTTATTTATTTTTAGAGAGAGGGGAAGGGGGAGAAAGAGAGCAAGAGAAATATCAATGTGCGATTGCCTCTCAGAAGCCCCCTATTGGGGATCAGACACACAACCCAGGAATGTGCCCTGACTAGGAATTGAACTGGCTACCCCTCACATTGCAGTCCAGCACTCAATCCACTGAGCCATGTCAGCCAGAGCCATAGTCACTAGTTTTAAATCAGACACTTTCAGAAAGACAGATGAGACTTTGAGTCTCAGCTCTGCCACTCATCAACTATGTGACTTTCAGCATGCTACTTAAGCACTCTAATGCCTAGTTTCCACTTTGGTGAAATAAAGTAGTAATTTTATACCTCCAAAAAGTTGATCAAAGATTACTAAATTAAATGGAAACTTTTGTTTTAAAAATATAGTAAGTTTTCTTAAAGCATGTGCCTTTTATTTAAGCATGAAATAGGCTTAACATAGTTATTTTAAATGAAGAGATGAATACATTTAAAAGTGCATAGCATCCCTAGGTACTTTATTTTATTTATTGATATAGTAAATGGGAACTTTTTCTTAGTGTCTCTTTCTGATAGTCCATTGTTGGTGTACAAAAAAGCCATCAATTTGTAAAATATTCATGGATTAAAAGAATTAACATCATTAAAATGCCCATACTACCCAAAGCAATCTATAGACTCAACACAAATCTTATTAAAATGCTAATGACATACTTGACAGGTCAAGAAAAAATATTCCAAAAATTCCTATGGAACCAAAAAAATACACTGAATAATCTCAATAATTTTCAGAAAGAAGAACAAAGTAGGAGGGATCATAATAACTAACATCAAACTATATTACAAGGTCACGGTAATCAACACAGCCTGGTACTGGCAAAATAACAAACACGTACATTAATGGAACAGAATAAAAAGCCCAGAAATAAACTCATGTTTTTATGGGCAATCAATGCATGAGAAAATAATGAAGTAAAGATAGTGGCTTCAATAAATGGTGTTGGGAGAACTGGATTGGTAAATGCCAAAAATGAAACTAGACCACCAACATACACCATATATCAAATAAACTCAAAATACATAAAAGACTTAATATAAGTCAGGATACCATAAAAATCCTAGCTGAAAACACAGGCAATAAAAGTTCAGATATCTCACACAGCAATATTTTTGCTGATATATTTCCTAGGGCAAGGGAAATAAAGAAAAGAATAAACAAATGGGACTAAATCATACTAAAAGGTTTGTGTATAGCCCTGTATGGTGTAGCTTAGTGAGCTGAGCACTGGACTGCAGAGCAAAGTGCTGCCAAATTGATTCCCAGTGAGGGCACATGCCTGGGTTGTGGGCCAGGTCCCCAGTGTGGGATGAGCAAGAGGCAACCACACATTAATGGTTCTCTCCCTCTCTTTCTCCCTCCCTTTTCCTCTCTCTAAAAATAAATAAATAAAATCTTGTTTTAAAGTTTGTGCATGGCTAAAGAAAATATCAACAAGATGTAAAGGGAACCATATGTATGGGAAAACATATTTGCCAATCATACCTCAAACAAGGGTTTGATCTCCAAAATATAAAGGACTCACATGACTCCACACCAAGAAGACAAACAATCCAATTAAAAAATGGAAAAAGAATCAAGTACAATTCTACAAGGAGGACATACAGAGAACACATAGGCAGATGAATGGATGCTCAACATCACTATCCAACAGAGAGGTGTAAATTAAAACCACAAAAATATATCACCTCACACCACCCAAAATGGCTGTCATTAACAAATCAACAAACAACAAGTGCTAGCAAGGATGTAAGAGAAAAGGGAACCCTAGTGCACTCTTGTTGAGAATGCAGACTGATGCAGCCACTGTGAAAAATAGTATGGAATTTCCTGAAAAAAAAAAAAAAAACAAAAAAAAAAACTAAAAATAGAACTGCCTTTTGACCCAGCAATTCCATTGCTGGGGTTATACCCTAAGAATATTGAAACACCAATTCAAAGGAACCTATGTGCCCCAATGTTCATAGCAGCACAATTTACAATAGCCAAGTGTTGGAAGCACCTAAATGTCCATCAGTAAATGAGTGGATTAAAAAACTATGGTACATTTACCTAACGGAATACTAGGCAGCAGAAAGAAAGAAGGAGCTCCTACCCTTTGTGACAGCATGGATGGATCTGGAGAGCATTATGCTAAGTGAAAGAAGCCAAGTAGTTAAAGAAAAATATTACATGATCTTCCATAAGTGGAACTTAACCAACAAAACAAACAAGCAAGTCAAAGATAACCAGAGTCATTGAAATAAAGAACAAACTAACAGTAACCAGAGGGGATGTGGGAGGGGATAAGAGGGGAAAAAAAAGGGGAAAGGTCACCAATGAAGATGTATGAAGGCCACATGGACAAAGCCAAAGTGGAGTAGGATCAAGGGTGGGAGGTGGTGGCAATGGCTAGGGTTTGAGGAGTGGTGGAGGTAAAATAGAGACAACTGTGCTTAAAGAACAATGAAAGAGAGAGAGAGAGAGAGGAGAGAGAGAGGAGAGAGAGAGAGAGAGAGAGAGAGAGAGAGAGAGAGAGAGAGAGAACTGTTCATCAGTAAAGAAAACTAGGAATATTCATAAAAAATAACAAATCCACTAACACCTAGTGTAAGTGAAAATGTTTAAAAAAGGCAACCCTCATGCATTGTTAGTGGGAATGCATTGTTAGTGGGAATTCTGATTGGTGTTGCCATTATGGAAAACAGCGTGGAGGATTCTGAAAAAAATTAAAAAGAAACTGCCTTTTGACCCAGCAATTCCACTGCTGAGAATACGTTGTAAGAATCATGAAACAGCAATTCAAAAGGATTTATGCACTACTATGTTTATAGTAGAGCTATTTATGATAGCCAAGATTTGGAAACAGCTTAAGTGCCAATCACTGGATGAGTGGATCAAAAAAAAAAAAAAAACTGTGGTACATTTATACAATGGAATACTATGCAGAATAAAAAAAAATTAGGAATTTCTACCTTTTTGCAACAATGTGGATAGAACTGGAAACTATTATGCTAAGTGAAATAAGTCAGTTGGTGAAAGAGAGATATGTAATCTCACTTACAAGAGAATTCTAATGAACAAAATAAACTAATGAGCAAAATAGAACCAGAGACATGGAAATAAGGAATAGACTGACAGGTGTAAATATGAAGTGGGGACAGATTGAAAAAATATGAAAGGATAAATAACATACTTGAAAGACCCATTGACATGGATAATGGTGTATGGATTAACTATAAAAGTGGGGGATGGGCAGAGTGGAGGGAGGTGAAGTGGGAAAACCAGGACATCTGAAATAGCACAAATGATAAACCATCAAAAATGAAAAATAAAGAAATTTTTAAAAAACGCTTAGCATTTTTTCCCAATTTTCAAATACTGGAAGACATAAGCACCCTTAAGAAAAGCTTTTTGGGGTCTTCAGAGCAAACGTTTGAGAACAACCTTTCTTGTAGAATTCAGGAATGTGACCATAAATCTGCATACAGCTTCATGAGCTGACTTTTAAAACACCAACACTCACCATTTACTTCCAAAAAGTCCAGCACAGTAATAAGTCAGAATACAAAATCCTCCCTGCAATGCAAGGTGCTGAGAAATCAGAAGGTTCAGAAGGTCTACAACATTCTTATGTCTGTGTGCAACCTACATGAATGCTCAGCGGCATTTTCCCCTCAAATGTTGTCATTCAATACATATCATTCTACTGTTCTCTTTTCAAGCAACTTAACATTATTCCATATCATTACATAGCATTCTACCTCACTTTGTATAAGCTGTGTGATAATTCCATTATCTTTATGCATTTATGTATATTTGTATTGTACCCTATGTTGTATCATAAACATCCATTTCAAAAATTAAATATAAAAGCTCTCTGCTCTGAGGAGTCACAGGAACATAGGTAAGTGCCACATGCTGACCAGAGCTGGTATTCTGCACCTAAGTAGGGAATGAAAGGGAAACACATCCAGGACACTAAGGTAACTAGAGACAAGTTTTACAGGCAAGACTCTCCAGCCTATGGACTATTTTACCATCATCTAATGACAAGGTTAGCTTGTATACCTGTGAATTTTCCACTCAAAGCCAATTGCATACATTATTTCCACCTTTTATTCCCTCATTATAAGAATTTTAATTAAATATTTTAATAATTGGTTGAATAGTTCAGAATAAAAGTGTTTTTTAAATTTTTCATAACTTTTAATTGTGAAATAAAACAAAAAATACAGAAAACAATACAAAACCAATATATAGCTTAGTGAAGTATTATCAGCCAAACATCTTTATGATCACTACCTAGGTAAAAAAACAGAAGATCTTGAGCACTCCAGATATCTTTCCATGTGCTCCGACTTAAGCAAAGTCATAACCTCTATACTTATTGAAGAGTAACCACACTCTTGACTTTGGACCAATAATTTCCTTGTTTCTTTAAGGCCTTTTTTTCCCTGAGTGCATATCCTTAGATACTATGATGTAGTATAGCCCATTGTTAAAAATTTCATATATACATTTTCATCTATAGTCTCTCTTCCATTCTTCCTTTTTCTTACAGTTGCAGTGAAGAACCCTGAACATTTGACCTATAGCAGGGGTTCTCAAGCATCAGCCTGCATCAAAGTCACCTGTGGAGTTCAAAATGCAGATACTGAACCTCACTTCTAGAGTTTCTAATTTGGTAGGTCAGGTTGGGGCCTGAGAATATGCATTTCTAGCAAGGTCCCAAATGGTGTAGGTGTGGCTGGTGTAGGACCATAATTTGAGAATCACTGAACTGTGGAATTTTCCACAGTTATGATTTTGCTGATTGCAGCCTAATGGTACATTCAAGAAATTTCACTGTCCTTTCTGTTTCTTGCAAATTGGGTGTTAGACTCACAGTATTGACCAAATTTGGGTTTATTCCTTTGGGAAGAGTGTAGGTTCCATATTCTTTCATCAGGAGGCACACAATGTCTGGATGTCTCTTTTTAAATGCTTTTTTCTTAATCATTTTTTTATTGTTCAAATACAGTTGTCTCCATTTTTCCACCACCACTTTCCCCCACTCCACCCACCCCCACTTTCCAACCTCAATCCTACCCCACTTTGGCTTTGTCCATGTGTCCTTGACATGTTCCTTGATAACCCTTCCCCTTCTTTCCTCCATTATCTCCCTTCCCCCTCCCCTCTGGTTACTGGAAGTTTGTTCTTTATTTCCATGTCTCTGGTTCCATTTCATTTGTTTGTTTTGTTGATTAGGCCCCACTTATAGCTGACATCATATAGTATTTGTATTTCACTGCCTAACCAAATTCACTTATCATAATGCTCTCCAGTTCTATCCATGCTGTCGCAAAGGGTAGGGACTCCTTTCTTTCTGCTGCATAGTATTCCATTGGGTAAATGTACCACAGTTTTTTGATCCATTCATTTACTGATGGTCACTTAGGCTGTTTCCAGCAGTTGCCTATTGTAAATAATGCTGCTATGAACATTGGGGTGCATAGGTTCTTTTGAATTAGTGTTACAGGACTCTTAGGGTATAATACCAGCTGTGGATTTGCCAGGTCAAAATAAAGTTCTGTTTTTATTTTTTTTTAGGAAATTCCATACTGTTTTCCACAGTGGCTGCACCAGTCTGCATTCTCTCCAACAGTGCACTAGGTTTCCCTTTTCTCCACAACCTTGCCAACACTTACTGTTTTTTTTTTTTTTTATATTTACTTATGACAGCCATTCTGACCAGTATGAAGTGATATCTCATTGTGGTTTTAATTTGCATCTCTCTGATGGCCAGTGATGTTGAGTATCCTTTCATATGTCTTTGGGCCCACTGTGTGTCTTCCTTTGAGAAGTGCCTGGTCAGGTCCTTTGTCCATTCTTTCATTGGATTGGTTGTCTTCCTGGTGTGGAGTCATGTGAGTTCTTTATATATTTTGGAGATCAAACCCTTGTCCCCGATATCACTGACAAATATATCTTCCCATATAGGTGATTCCCTTTCCATTTTGCTGATGTTTTCTTTAACCATGCAGAAACTTTTTATTTTGATGAAGTTCCATTGGTGAATTCTCTCCTTTATGTCCCTTGTTGTAGGGAATATATCGGGGAAAAATATTGCTACATGGAATACCTGAGATTTTCTGCCTATGTTCTCCTTTAGGACTTTCATGGTGTTGTAGCTTATATTTAAGTCTGTTACCAGTTTTGAGTTTATTCTGCTGTATGGTGTAAGTTAGTGTTTGAGTTTCTTTTACTTTTTCTTTTTTTTTTTTTTGCATGTAGCTGTCCAGATCTCCCAACACCATGTGTTGAAGAGGCTATTTTTGCTCCATTCTATGCTTCTTCCCCCTTTGTTTAATATTTATTGACTGTAGAGAGTTAGGTTTATTTCTGAACTTCCTACTGTGTTCCATTGATCTATGTGACTGTTCTTATGCTAGTACCAGACTATTTTGATTACAGTGACCTTGTAATATAGTTTTATTTCAGGTGTGGTGATCCCTCCTACTTTGTTCTTTTTTCTCAAAATTGCTGTGGCTACTCAGTGTTATTTTTAGATCCATCGAAATTTTTGAAATATTTGTTTTAAGTTTGTGAAATATGTCATTGATATTTTAATGAGAATTATATTTTATCTATAGATTACTGGGTAGTATAGACATTTTAATGCTGTTTATTCTTCCGATACATGAACATGGTATATGCTTCCATTTGTTTGTATCTTCCTTAATTTCTTTATGCAGTGTTTTGTATTTTTCTGAGTGTAGGTATTTTATCTCCTTGGTTAAGTTTATTCTTAGGTACTTTATTGTACTTGTTGCTATAGTAAATGGGATTTTTTCTAGTTTCTATTTCTGATATTTCATTGTTGGTGTACAAAAGTGCCTTTGATTTATGAATATTGACTTTGTATCCCATTGTTTTGACAAATTCACTGATTAAGTCAAGTAATTTTTTGGTGAAGTCTATAGGGTTTTCTCTGTACACTATCATGTCATCTACAAATAACTACAGTTTTCCTTGCTTTTATCCAATTTGGATGCCTTTTATTTTTTTTCTCTGATTGCTGTGGCTAGGACCTCCAATATTTTGTTGAATAAAAGTCATGAAATTTGACTTCTTGTCTTGTTCCTGATCTTAAGAGGAAAGCTCGTATTTCTTGTCCATTGACTATGATGTTGTCTGTAGGTCTCTCACATGGCCTTTATTATGTTGAGGAATGCTCTCTCTACTCCCACTTTGCTGAGTGCTTTTATCATAAATGGGTGCTGTGCCTTATCAAATGCTTCTTTTCATGCCTATTGATATGATCATGTGATTTTTGTATTTTCTTTTTTATGTGATATATTACATTTATTGATTTCTGAATATTATACCATCCTTGATTCCCTGGGGTGAATCCCCCTTGATCATTGTGTATGATCTTTTTAATGTATTGAGGGATGCAGTTTGCCAATATTCTCTTGAGGATTTTAACACCTTGTTGTTCTTTTTCAAGATACTTTAAGTGTAAAGTTAGATTGGTTATTTGAGACTTTTCTTGTTTCTTTTTTTTACTATGTTTTTTTTATTTTATTTTAATCATTGTTCAAATATAGTTTTCTGCCTTTGTTTCTTGAGATAGCCCCATAAAGCTATCAATTTTCTTTTAGGACATCTCTTGTTGTGTCTCATTGATTGTGTTGTCATTTTCATTTGTTTCTAGGTAACTTTTGATGTTTTCCTTGATCTCATTGTTAACAAATTCATAGTTTAATAAACATTATTTAGCCACCATATTTGTTTTCATTTTCTTTTTTTTTTATTGATTTCTAGTTTCATAACATTATGGTCAGAAAAGTTATTTGATATGATTTCAGTCTTTGTGGATTTATTGAGATTTGTTTCATGTCCTAACATGTGGTCTATCCTAAAAAATGTTCTATGTGAAATTGAGAGAATGTATATTTTACTTCTTTGTGGTGAAGTGCCTTGAAGATATCATTTAAATATCTGATCTAGTGTGTCATTTAATGACACCATTTCCATGTTGATTTTCTTTCTGAAAGATCTATCCATTGATGTCAGTGGGGTGTTAAAATCACCTACTATGATTGTATTACTGTCAGTTTTTCCCTATATGTCCATCAAGATTTGCTTTATGTATTTGCTTGTTACTATGTTGGATGCATAGTTGTTTACAGTGGTTATATCCTCTGTGATTTTCCCCTTTGCCATTATGTGGTGTCCTTCTTTGTCTATTACTATAGCCTTTGTTTTACAGTGTATTTTGTCAGATATAAGTATTGCTATCCCAGCTTTTCTTTTAAATTTGCATGAAATAACTGTTTCCATTCCTTTATTTGTATTTTGTGTGTATTTTTCATTCTGAGGTGTATCTCTTGAAGACTATATGTATCTTGTTTTCTTAACCATTTAACTGCCCTATGGCTTTTGACTGGAGCATTGAAGCCTTTTATATTGAAATTGATTACTGATAGGTGTATATTTATTGCTATTTTCTTATTCTTTTTTATTGAATTTATCAAGGTGACATTGGTTTGCAAAATCATAGAGGTTTCACATTTATAACTCAATAAAATATCATCCCAAACAAAGTGACTTTCAGTTCACATTTTCCAACTTTTTCACACATTCACCTACTCCCACCTCCCTTTCCTCTGACTATTACTAGTCTGTTGTCTATGTCTTTGTGTTACATATCTATGTGTATATTTATGTGTGAGTACATATCGATACATGAATATCTGTATCTGTATTTATCTATATCTATATATATGTTGTCATCTAATCAATATCTATATATAGCTTACACTCTTCTCCTTCTTGATCCCATCCCTAAAACCCCCTCCACTCTGATAGCTATCAGTCAGTTTCTTGTGTTCACACCTCTGTTTCTATTTGGTTTGTCATTTTATTTTGTTCATTAGATTCCACATATAAATGAGATCATATAGTATTTGTCTTTCTCTGAGTGGCTTATTTAATTTATCATAATAATTTCCACATATATCCAGGCTGTTGCAAAAGTAATGATTTCATTTTTTATGGCCAAGTATTACTCTATGGTGTAAACGTACCACCCATTTTTTATTGTTGTTCAAGAACAGTTTTCTGCCTTTCCCCCCAAAACCTCCCTACCACCCCAGACCTCCCCACCTCCTTCCCCTGTTTCCATCCCCCTTGTTATTGCCCATGTGTCCTTTATAATTGTTCCTGTATACCCATCATCCTTTTCCCTCATTATCCCCTCCTGTCTCCTCTCCGGGACTGTTCTCAATTTCAATGTCTTTTATTATATTTGGCTTGCTTGTTCATTTTGTTGATTAGGTTACAGCTAAAGGTGAGATCATATGGTATTTGTCTTTCATCACCTGGCTTATTTCACTTAGCATAATTCTATCTAGTTCCATCCATGCTGTTACAAAGGGTGGGAAGAAGTTTCTTCATGCTGAGTAGAATTCCATTGTGCAAATGTACCATTGCTTTTTGATCCATTCATTTACTGATGGGCACCTAAGTTGCTTCCAACACTTGGCTAATGTAAATTGTGCTGCTATGAACATTGGGGTGCATAGGTTCTTTTGGATTGGTGTTTCAGGGTTCTTAGGATATAATCCTAACAGTGGAATTGCCAGATCAAAAGGCAGATCCATTTTTAACTTTCTGAGGAAATCTGTACTGTTTTCCATAGTGGTTGTACCAGTGTGCAACAGTGCACTAGGGTTCCTTTTTCTCCATGACCTGTCCAACACTTGCTGTGTGTTGCTTTGTTTATGATGGCCATTCTGACCAGTGTGAAGTTGTATTTCATTGTGATTTTAATGTGCATCTCTCTGATGGCTTAGAGATGCTGATCAACTTTTCATATGCCTCTGAGCCATCTGTCTGTCCTCCTTGGACAAGTGTCTGTTCAAGTTTTTGGACCATTTTTACATTAGGTTTTTTGTCTTCCTTGAGTGGAGCCATGTAAGCTCTGTATATATTTTGGAAAACAACCCCTTGTCCAAGGTATCACTGGCAAATATATTTTCCCATATAGGTGGTTCTCATTTCATTTTAATGCTGTTTTCTTTAGTCTTGCATAAGGAACCATATCAGTGAAAATATTGCTGCATAAAAGTGAAATATCTGAGATTTTCCTTCCTATGTTCTCCTCTAGGATTTTTATGGTGTCACAACTTATATTTATATCTTTTATTCACCCTGAATTTATTTCTGTGGATGATGTAAGTTGGTGCTCGAGTTTCATTTTTTTGCATGTATCTGTCCAGCTCTCCTAACACCATTTTTTGAAAAGGCAATTTTTCCTCCATTTTATACTGTCGCCCCCTTTGTCAAATGTTAATTGACCATAGAGCCTTAGGTTTATTTCTGGGCTCTCTATTCTGTTCCATTGGTCTATATGTCTGTTCTTATGCCAGAACCAGGCTATTTTGATTACAGTGGCCTTGTAGTACAGTTTGATATCAGGTATTGCAATCCCTACTACTTTGCTCTTCTTTCTCAAAATTGCTGCCACTATTCAGGGTCGTTTATGGTTCCATATACATTTTTGAAGTGTTTGTTCTATGTGTGTGAAATATTCTATTGGTGCTTTAATAGGTATTGCATTGAAACTATAAATTGCTTTGGGTAGTATGGACATTTTGATGATGTTAATTCTTCTCATCCATGAACACGGTATATATTTCCATTTGTTGGTGTCTTCCTTGATTACTTTCTTCAGTATTGTGTAGTTTTCTGAGTACAGGTCTTTTACATCCTTGGTTAGGTTTATTCCTAGGTACTTTATTTTTCTTCTTTGTATATGAAATGGGATTTTTCCCCCTGATTTCTGTTTCTTATATTTCAGTCTCGGTATACAAAAATGCTTTTGATTCCGGAATATTGACTTTGTATCCTGCTGTTTTTCTAAATTCATTTATTAGGTCAAGCAGGTTTTTGGTGGAATCTATAGGGTTGTTCATGTATACTATCATGCCATCTGAAAACAATGACAGTTTTATTTCCTCTTTTTCAATTTGGATGCCTTTCATTTCCTTATCTTGTCTGATTACTGTGCCTAGGACTTCCAATACTATGTAGAATAGAAGTGGTGAAAGTAGACAACCTTGTCTTTTTCCTGATCTTAGTGGGGAAGTTTTTAGTTTTTTCCCATTGAGTATGATGTTGGCTGTAGGTTTATGGTATATGGCCTTTATTATGTTGAGGAGTGCTCACTCTACTCCCATTTTGGTGAGTGCCTTTATCATAAATGGGTGCTGTACCTCATCAAATGCTTTTTCCAGGTCTGTTGATATGATCATGTGATTTTTGTCTTTCCAGTTGTTTATGTGATGTATTACATTTATCAATTTGTGAATATTGTAGCATCCTTGCATCCTTGGGATGAATCCTATTTGATCACGGTGAATGATATTTCCCCTGTATTGCTGAATGTGGTTTTGCAATATTTGGTTGAGGATTTTGGTATCTATGTTTATCAGCAATATTGGCTTGAAATTTTCTTTGTTTGTTGTGTCTTTATTTGGTTTTGGGATTAGGATGATGCTGGCTTCATAAGAAGGGGTTAGGAGTCTTCCATCTTCTTCAACTTTTTGGAGTATTCTGTCAAAGACAGGGGTTAGTGGTTCCTTAGCTTCTTTGTAAAATTCTCCTATGGAACTGTCTGGTGCAAGGCTTTCATGTGTTGGAAGTTTTCTGATTACTGCTTCAATTTCATCAGCTCATATTCATCTGTTCAGGTTTTCTGCTTATTTTTCACTGAATTTTGGAAGAGAATATGTTTCTACAAATTTGTCCATTTTACCTAGGTTTTCAAATTTCTTGGCATGTAGTTCTTTTTTAAAAATATTTTATTTATTTATTTTTAGAGAGGGAAGGGAGGGAGATAGAGGTAGAGGTAGAGAGAGAGAGAGAGAGAGAGAGAGAGAGAGAGAGAGAGGGAGGGAGAGAAACATCAATGTGCGGTTGCTGGGGGTTATGGCCTGCAACCCAGGAATGTACCCTGGCTGGGAATCGAACCTGGGACACTTTGGTTCCCAGGCCATGCTCCATCCACTGAGCTACGCCAGCCAGGGCTGGCATGTAGTTCTTCATAGTAATTTCTTACAATCCTTCGTATTTCTGTGGTATCATCTGTAATGTCTCTTTCATGTATGATTATGTTTATTTAGGTCCTCTTTCTTTCTTAGTGAGTCTGCTTAAAAACTTGTGTATTTTGTTTATGTTTTCAAAGAACCGCCTCCTGGATTCATTGATCCTTAGAATTAAGCTTTTAATTTCTATGCCATTTAATTCCGCTTTGGTCTTGGTTATTTTCTTTCTTCTACATGCTCTGGGCTGTCTTTGTTGTTCCTGCAGTTCTTGTAGTTGTAGGGTTAGGTTGTTTATTTGAAATACTTCTATTATTTTTTTTTAGGTAGGCCTGTATCACTATGAACTTCCCTCTCAATACTGCCTTAGCTGTGTCCCATAAGTTTTGGGTTGGTGTGAGTTCATTTTTTTTTTTTTTTGTTTCCAGAGACTTTTGATTCTTTACTTGATCTCATTCTTGACCCATTCATTGTTTAATAGCATGCTATTCAATCTCCATGAGTTTGAGTGTTTTTCAGTTTTTTTTTTCCCTTGAGGTTTTTTTTTTTTTCTAGTTTCAATCCTTTGTGGTTTGAGACAATACTTGATATGATTTCAGTTTTCTTGAATTTGCTGAGGCTGGCTTTGGGTCCTATCATGTGGTCGTTCTATCTTTGAAAATGTTCCATGTGCACTTGAAAATAATGTGCATTTTGCTTCTTTGGGTGCCACATCTTTTTTTATCTACCCTTATAATGTTGGGCACTTTGCCTGTTTCAAGATTGTCTATTGTAAATAATGCTGCATTGAACACAGTGGTGCATATATTCTTTTGAATTAGTGTTCTCATTTTCTTAAGGTATATTCCCTGTAGTGGGATCTCTGGGTCAAAAGGCATTTCCAATTTTAATTTTTTAATGTTCACCCAAGGATATGCTTATTGATTTTAGCAATAGAGGAGGGGAGAGAGAAAAGGAGAAACAGATTAGTTGCCTCCTGCATACATGATGACTGGGCATTGAACCTACAACCTAAGCAAGTGTCCTGACTTGGAATAAAACTCACAGAATATTTTGGTGTATGGGACAATGCTACAACATGCTGAGCTACTTTGCCAGGATCATTTTTAATTTTCTGAAGAAATTCCATACTGTTTTCCACATTGATTGCACTAGTCTGTATTTACATTAATAATTCATGAGTTTCCTTTTCTCCACATCATCCTCAGCACTTGTTATTTGCTGAATTATTTTTTAAGATATTATTTAATTTAGATACAGGCAAGGGAGGGTGAAACAAAAGGAAAGAAACATCTATGTAAGAAAGAAACATCAGTTGGTCGCCTCTTGCATGCACCCCAACTTGGGAATGAACTACAGCCTAGGTATGTGACCTGACTGAAAATTGAACCAGTGAACTTTATGCTTTGCAGGATGATGTCCAAACACCTGAGCCTCACTGGTGAGGGATATTTGCTGCTTTATTGATGATAACAATTTTGACAGGTGTGAGGTGATATCTCCTTGCAGTTTTAATTTGCATTTCTCTGACAATAAGTGACATTGATCATTTTCCCCCATGTCTATTAACCATCTGTATATTCTTTTTGAACAAGTATACATTCATGTCCTTTGCCTATTTTGTAAAGCAGTTATTTGTCTTCCTGGTGTTAAGATGTATAGTTTCATTATATATTTTAGAGATTACCCCTTTATCGGATATTCCATTGGTGAAAATTTTCTCCCATGTAGTTGGTTGCCTTTTCATTTTACTGATTATTCCTTTTGCTATGCAAAAGTTTTTCAGTTTGCAGTCCCATTTGTTTATCTTTTATTTATTTTCCTAAAAAAGGTATATTAGCAAAAATATCACCACAACATCTGAGATTTTACTGCCTATATTTTCTTCTAGGAATTTTGTGGTCTTTCAACTTAAAGCTTTATCCATTTGGAGCCTCTTCTTATGTATGGTATAAATTGGTGGTCTAGTTTCATTTGTTTGTGTGTAGTTGTACCAACACCATTTATTGAACTGACTGTCTACTCTCTTGTGTGCACTTGTCTTTTTTGTCAAATTCTATTTAACTATACAGGCATGGGTTTCTTTCTGGGTTGTCCTTTCTGTTCCATTGATCTATACATCTGTTTTATGCCAGTACCAGGCTGTTCTGATTACTATAACTTGTAGTATACTTTGGTGTCAGGTACCATGATACCTCCAATTATATTCTTCTTTCTCAAGGTTGCTGAAGTTACTCAGAGTATTTTTAATTGCATATACATTTTTAGAATAAGTGTTAAATATAGAGATTGCTTTGAGTAGTATGGGAAATTTAATGATAATTTTTCCAAACCATGAACACAATATATGCTTCCACTTATTTGTATCTTCCTCAATTACTTTCTTCAATTGTCTATTGAATGGGTGTACAGGGTGTCATTTTTTGTGTACAGGTCTTTTACCTTATTGGTTAAATTTATTCCTAGATACCTGTTCTTATTGCAATAGCAAATAGGATTGTTTTCTTCATTTCTCTTCCTGAGTATTTATTATTGGTATATAAAAATGCCACTGATTTCTGATGGTTAATTCTGTACCCTGCTACTTTGCTGAATTTATTAATTAGAACTCATGTTTTTGGGGTTTTTTGGTGGAGTCTTTAGGATTTTCTATGTACAATATCATATTATATGTAAATAATGACAGCTTTACTTCCTACTTTCTCATTTGGATGCCTTTTATTTTGATTTCTTGTCTGATGGCAGTGGCTAATTCTTCCACTACTGTGCTGAATAAGAGTGCTGAATGTAGACATCCCTGTCTCATTCTTGATCTTAAGGGAAATGCTTTAGTTTGGGCTGATTAAGTATGATGTTGGCAGTGGGTTTGGCATGTATGGCCTTTATTATGTTGAAATACGATCCCTCTATTTTCACATTGCTGAAAGTTTTTATCATAAATGGTCCTGGATTTTTTACCAAATGATTTTTCTGCATCTGTTGTTATAATCATGTGCTTTTTAGCTTTCATTTTGTTTATGTGATGTATCGTATTTGTTGATTTGCAAATATTGCACCAGTATTGCATCATCAGAATAATCTTACTTCATCATGGTGAATGATCTTTTTAATGTATTTGTGGATCTGGTTTGCTAATATTTTTGTTATGAATTTTAGTGTCCAAGTCATCATGGACATTGGCCTATAATTTTCTTTCCTGTGGTGTCTTTATATGGTTTTGGAATTAAGATAATACTTGCCTCATAAAATGAGTTTGGGAGTTTTCCCTCCCCTTGAATTTTTTTGAGTAGTTTGGGAAGGATAACTGATAGCTCTTTGAATATTTGCTAAAATTCACCTATGATGCAGTCCAGTCCAGGAATTTGGTTTGCTGCAAGTATTTTGATTAGTGCTGCAATGTCATTAGTTTTAATTGGTCCATTCAGAATTTCTGGTTCTTCCTGATTTAGTTTTGGAAGATTGTATGTTCCTAGCAATTTACCCATTTCACCCAGGCTTTCCAATTTTTTGGCATATATTTCTTCATAGTAGTTTTTTATAACCATTTGTTTTCTGTGGTGTATGTTGTTACTTCTCTTTCATTTCTGATTTTATTTGGGTACTCCCATTTTTTTGCTTGATGATTCTGGCTAATGGTTCATTGATCTTGTTTATCTTTTCAAAGAACAAGCTCTTCCTTTCATTGATCTTTTGTTTATTTTTGTCTCTGTGACATTGATTTCTGTTCTGATCTTTATTATTTTCTATTTTCTATTTATTTTTGGCTTTGTTGTTCTTATTCTAGCTTGTTTAGGTGTAGGGTTAGATCATTTATTTGAGACTTTTCTTGGTTCTTGAGGTATGCCTCTACTGCATACCTCTCAGGACTGCTTTTGCTGTGACCAATATATTTCAGGTTATTGGGAGTTCGTTTTCATTTATTTACAGGTAACTTTTTATTTCTTCCTTGATCTCATTGTTTACCCTTTCATTGCTTAGCCTCCATTGTTTAAATTATTTTCAGTTTTCTTTATTGTATCTGTTTTCTAGTTTCATACTATTGTAGTCCACTGATGCTTGATATGATTTCAATCTTCTTGAATTTGTTAAGACATTTTTTATGAATTGATTTTGAGTTACAGTTGTCCTCATGTTTCCCAATTACACTCCTCCACCCTCCCCTCCCCCATCTTCTACATTCAATCCTCTTCCTCCCCATTATCTTTGTCCTTGTGTTCCTTATACATATTCCATGAAACTTCCCCTACTCTCCACATTGATCCCTCCCACCTCCCCTCTGGTCACTGTCAGTTTGTTCTTTATTTCCATGTTTCTGTTTCTATTTTGCTTGCATATGTGTTTTGTTGATTAGATTCCACATATAAGTGAGATCATATGGTATTTGCCTTTCACTGCCTGGCTTGTTTCATTTAGCATAATATTCTCTAGTTGCCTCAATGAAACTGCAAATGGTGGAGAAAAGATGGTGGCTTTACTCTGGGCAGAGTGTTTCTCGGCTTCTGTGAAGAGGAGGGAAACTCACGGATCGATGGAGAAACAGAGCAAGTGGCCTAGGTTACCGAATCACTTTTGAAAGCAGGACATCAAAAATTATTGTGATCATTGAAAAACCAGATGGTAAGGAGAGACTGCTTCAGGACAAAAAGGACCCAGGGATCAGTGCGGGGACCAGGGGTTTGCAGTCCCCAGGTCCGGTGCTCCCAGGTCTGCCTCAGGGCTTCCAGGAAAGGGGAGTCGCTGCTCCCTCCCCCAAATACAGGGGTTGAGCAACACCAGGGGAGAACTTGTTGCTTGAAGGCACGGAGAGGCCAGTTGGAATGGGGGGAAAAATCACCCAGGGTCTGTGAACACCCACCCAGAGCCATGGGAGAAGTGAGTGTTACAGCCAGTACAACCAGGGGCGGCCTGGAATAGTGCCCGCACCCCTAGCATGGTAAGAGTGTGGATCAGTGGAAAACCCAGAGATCGCATCCCCAATCCAGGAAAGGGCGTGGGTGTTCTCAGGTTTCTGGAGCCTGCGGTGCTGAACTGTGGAAACCCCTGCCCCATTGGGAATCCTGACTCTGCCACTGTGAACCCGGAAGGGACACTGCGCTTAAGGCATTCCTAGAGCCTGAAACTCAAAAATTTGGTGGATGGGCATGCCCTTTTATAATTCCCAGGGAGGGCACAGTGAATCCCAAAACATTGTGGGTGCCTCCTGAGACCATAGAGCGGGAACCCTGAAGGGACCCCAGAGTCAAGAAGAATGTGGAAGTGAGCTCCAGAGAGTAAGTGTGCTCGGGAGTGCCCAGGGTATACCTGAGAGACTTGCTGAGATTTGGCTGGGAAGAGTGATAAGCATTTCAAAGGTCCCTCAGCCAGCTGAAGCCAGCAAGATCCAAAAAACTGGTCTGGCCAATTAGAAACCAACAATAGTCTTTTTGTTGTTGTTGTTCAGTTTTGTTTTGTTTGGTTTGGTTTTATTTTGTTTTTGTGGCTGTTGTTGGTTGACTGATTTTATCTTGTGTTTTAAGTGACATTTTATTTTTCAATTATTATTTTATATCTCTCAATCCCTTATATGTCCCTTCCATTCATCCTAGTATTATTCCTTCCACTCCAAATTTATCTCTCCTGCACTCCATCTTCTCCTTTTTTTCCCTTTTTTTAAATCTTGCAAGTTACTGTAAATTTGTATTACCTTTTTCTCACTTTTCTGATTTTTTTTATTTTAATAGTATTTTGGTATTCTTTTTCCTTCTGCATAATATTCTTTGCTTGGCTGGTTATAATGTCATTTGATAGGTTTCCCATGGTATCTCATTCACAATGTGTTGATAATTTACTATTCTTCATCTGTGTTCCATTAACACACCTCTCAAGGTTCTATACTCTTTATTTTTGTTATCTAGATCTCATCGATTCTGGCACAAGACTGTCACTTTACTATTACTATTAATAAGACATAGTTCACACAACTGTAAATACTACTCAATACCCCTACCTGATCTCAGTCCACTTTGAAATTATACTGAACTATACTATTGTGGGGGTTGTCTCTATTCTTTTACACACTACTCCTATTTAATAATCTTTATTACAACCCTACTTTAGAATCTGACCTCCCACAGCCTCACAGCTTTATAGATCCAACTAACAATCCTCTCGTCACCAATAAGAGTCTTACCTTCTTTCCATCCCTTCTAAAACATTGATAGAGAGGTGGAGGATCACAGATAACATGATAAGGAGCCAAAGGATAACCCATCTCTTCTCTACTGGCTGCTAATGTAAATATCATAGGATACTGTCTTGCTGTCTTAAACCATTTCACCTTACTCCTCCAACTGATCACAAAAAAGAATAAGGGGAAGTTGTGAACACCAAGATACACAAAAAAGACTGCACCACTGAATCTCACAGGTGTTCTACCACAGAAGTTCACACCATAATTACAGGGAAACAGAACAGATCAATTTAAGAAACAGAGGCTAACAAGAAGAAACCCACGAACAAGGAGAAAGGAAAGAAACAATCCCCAATTGAAGGAAAACGAGGAAGCCTCAGGGAAAATGCTAAATGAAATAGAGACAGCTCAACTACCAGATAGTGACTTCAAAATAATGATTATCAGGAAGTTCAATAAACTCACAATGAGCTATCAGAAACTAGAGGGAAACTACAACAATCTAACTGCAAACTATATAAACATGAAAAAAAGAAATAGAAACTCTCAACAAGGGACAAGAGGAAATGAAAAATACAATTTCTGAACTGAAGAACACAGTAGAAGGAATGAAAAGCAGGATTGATGAGGCAGAAGATCAGATTAGGGAGCTAGAGGACAAAGTAGAAAACAACACTCAGAAAGAGCAAGAAAAGGAAAAGAGGCTCAGAAAGAATGAAGAGGGATTAAGAGAATGCAAGACAATATGAAACATAATAATATCCATATAATAGGGATACCAGAAGGAGAAGAAGAAGAGCAAGGGATGGAAAACTTATTTGAAAAAGTAATGAAGTTAAACTTCCCTAATTTGATGAGAGAAAAAGTCACACAAATCCAGGAAACACAGAGAGTCCTAATCAAGAGTAACCCAAAGAGGCCCACCTCAAGACACATCATAATTAAAATGGCAAAATTTCAAGACAAAGAGAGAATCTTAAAGGCAGGAAGGGAGAAACAGGAGGGAACTTCCGAGGGAGCCCCAATAAGGCTAACAGGTGACTTCTCAATGGAAACACTTCAAGCCAGAGGAGAATGGCAAGAAATACTCCAAGTAATGACAACCAGCGGTCTGCAACCAAGGCTACTTCATCCAGCAAGCCTCTCAATAAAGACAGAAGGTCAAATAAGAAGCTTCCCTGACAAAAGAAGTCTAAAAGAATAGACCTCCACCAAACCATTTCTGCAACACATTCTAAAGGGACTGCTTTAAGGAAGAAAAGGAAAAGAGAGAGAGAGCAAGGAACACACGTACATAAAAGACAATTAATAAGTGCCTACCAATAATAACCTTAAACGTAAATGGATTAAATGCTCCAATCAAAAGAGAGAGAACAGCTGGATGGATAAGAAAAAATGGCCCACATATATGCTGCCTACAAGAGAACCACCTCAGGATAAAAGACCTGCACAGGCTGCAAGTGAAAGGCTGGAAACAAAGCTTCCAAGCAAATGGACAGGAAAAACAAAGCCAGGGTAGCAATACTCATATGAGACAAAATAGACTTCCAAAAAAGGGCCATAAAGAGAGACCCTGAAGGTAACTTCAAAATACTCAAGGGAAGAATCCATCAAGAAGACATAAATATTGTAAATATATATGCACCCACCAAAGGAGCACCCAAATACATAAAGAAAATATTAGAAGACTTCAAGGAAGATATTGACAGCAACACAATTATTGTGGGAGATTTTAACACCCCACTATAAAAAAACGGACATATCTTCCAAACAAAATATCAACAAAGATATTGTGGCATTGAACAATACCCTTGATGAAATCGACTTTACTGATATATACAGAGCCCTCCATTCAAAAGAAGCTAAATATACATTCTTTTCAAATTTACATGGAACATTTTCAAAGATTGACCGCATAATAGGACACAAAACTAGCCTCAAGAACTTCAAGAAAATTAAAATCATACCAAGTATTTTCTCGGTCCACAAAGGACTGAAGCTAGAAACCAAATCCAAGGAAAAAAATCTAAAACACTCAACATCATGGAGATTAAACAACAGGCTATTAAGCAATGAATGGGTCAAGAATGATATTAGGGAAGAAATCAAAAAGTTTCTGAAAACAAATGAAAATGAACTCACAACAATCCAAAACTTATAGGACACAGCCCAGGCAGTCCTGAGAGGGAAGTTCATAGCAATATAGGCCCACCTAAAAAAGTTAGAAACATTTCAAACAAACAACCTATCGCTACGTCTACAAGAACTCGAGGAACAACAACAAAGGCAGCCCAGAGCAAGCAGAAGGAAGGAAATAACCAGGATCAGAGCAGAATTAAATGACATAGAGACTAAAAGGACAATTCTAAGGATCAATGAATCCAAGAGCTAGTTCTTTGAAAAGATAAACAAAATCGATAAGCCTTTAAGCAGAGTCATCAAGAAAAAAAATGAGAAGACCCAAATAAACACAATCAGAAATGAAAGAAGAGAGATTACAACAGATACCACAGAAATACAAAGGAGTGTAAGAAATTACTACAAAGAACTGTATGCCAAGAAATTTGAAAACCTAGGTGAAATGGACAAATTTCTAGAAAAATATAATCTTCCAAAACTCAATGAAAAAGGAGCAGAAAGCCTGAAGAGACCAATAACAACAAAAGAAATTGAAGCAATAATAAAAACACTCCCAACACACAAAAGCCCTGGGCCAGATGGTTTCACAGGAGAATTCTACAAAGCTTTTAAGGAAGAGCTAACCCCTATCCTTCACAGACTATTTCAAAAAATCCAAAAAGATGGGAGACTCCCAAACTCTTCTTATGAGGCCAACATCATCGTAATTCCAAAACCAGATAAAAACACAACAAAGAAAGAAAACTTCAGGCCAATATCACTGATGAACATTGATGCTAAAATCCTCAACAAAATACTGGCAAACCGCATCCAATAATACATTCAAAAGATCATACACCATAGCCAAGTCGGATTCATTCCAGGGATGCAAGGATGGTACAATATTCGCAAATGAGTAAATGTAATACATCACATAAACAAAAGCAAAGACAAAAACCACATGATCATATCAATAGATGCAGAAAAAGCATTTGATAAGGTACAGTACCCATTCATTATAAAAGCACTCAGCAAAGTGGGAATAGAGGAAGCATTACTCAATATAATAAAGGCCATATATGAAAGACCTACAGCCAAAATCATACTCATTGGGCAAAAATTAAAGTCTTTTCCACTAAGATCAGGAACAAGACAAGGCTGTCCACTTTCACCACTTCTATTCAATATAGTACTGGAAGTCTGAGCCACAGCAATCAGACAAGAAAAAGAAATAAAAGGCATTCAAATCGGAAAGGAGGAAACAAAACTGTCACTATTTGCAGATGACATGATATTGTACATAGAAAATCCTACAGACTCCGCAAAAAAATCTGCTTGACCTAATAAATGAATTTGCCAAAACAGCGGGATACAAAGTCAATATCCAGAAATCAAAGGCATTTCTGTACACCAACAGTGAAACAGCAGAATCAAAGATCAAGGAAAAAACTCCATTTGAAATAGCAAAAAGAAAAATAAAATATCTAGGAATAAACCTAACCAAAGAGGTAAAAGACCTGTATTCAGAAAACTACATAACATTCAGGAAAGAAATCAAGGAAGGCACAAACAAATGGAAACATATACCATGTTCATGGATTGGAAGAATTAATATCATCAAAATGTCCATACTACCCAAAGCAATTTACACATTCAATGCAATACCTATTCAAGTACCAATGGCATATTTCACAGGCACAGAACAAACACTTCAAAAATTTATATGGAATCATAAATGACCCCGAATAGCTGCTGCAATTTTGAGAAAGAAGAGTAAAGTAGGAGGGATCACATTATCTGACACTAAACTCTACTACAAGGCGACTGTAATCAAAACAACCTGGTACTGGCATAAAAACAGGCACATAGACCAATGGAACAAAACAGAGAGCCCAGAAATAAACCCAAGTCTCTATGGTCAATTAATATTTGACAAAGGAGGCACCAACATAAAATGGAGTAAAAATAGCCTCTTCAACAAATGGTGTTGGGAGAACTGGACAGCCACGTGCAAAAAAATGAAACTTGAGCACCAACTTACACCATATACAAAAATAAATTCAAGGTAGATAAAGACTTAAATATAAAATGTGACACCATTAAAGTCCTAGAGGAGTACATAGGTAGGAAAATCTCAGATATTTGACGCAGAAACTTATTTACTAACTTGTCCCCTAGAGCAAAAGACATAAAAAAAGAATAAACAAATGGGATCCCATCAAAATTAAAAGCTTCTGCATGGCTAAAGAAAACAGTATCAAAATTAAAAGAGAACCAACTATATGGGAAAACATATTTGCCAATGATCCCTCAGACAAGGGTTTAATCTCCAAAATATAAAAAGAACTTACATGACTCCCCTCTAAGAAGACAAGCAACCCAATTAAAAAATGGGCAAAGGACTTGAACAGACACTTCTCCAAGGAGGACATACAGAAAATCCAAAGACACATTAAACGATGTTCAATATCGCTAAGATATCAGAGAGATGCAAATTAAAACCATGATGAGATACCACTTCACACCAGTCAGAATGGCCATCATAACGCAACAAACCACAAGTGTTGGAGAGGTTGTGGAGAAAAGGGGTCCCTAGTGCACTGTTGGTGAGACTGCAGACTGGTACAACCACTATGGAAAGCAGTATGGAACTTTCTCAGAAAACTAAAAGTGGATCTGCCTTTTGACCCTGCAATTCCACTGCTGGGACTCTATCCTAAGAATACTAAAACAGCAATTCAAAAGAACCTATGCATCCCAATGTTCATAGCAGCACAATTTACAATAGCTAGGTGCTGGAAACAACCTAGATGCCCATCAGTAAATGAATGGATCAAAAAACTATGGTACATTTACACAATGGAATTCTATGCAGCAGAAAGAAATAAGGAACTCCTACCCTTTGCAACAGCGTGGATGGAGCTGGAAAACTTTATGCTTAGCGAAACAAGCCAGGCAGTGAAAGACAAATACCATATGATCTCACCTTTAACAGGAACCTAAATAACAAAACAAAAAAATAAACAAAATATAACCAAAGACACTGAAATAGAGGACAGGCTCACAGTGACCAGAGGGGAGAGAAGAGGGAATTTCAGGGAACATTGGGAAGGGTTCACGGGAACAAACTTAAAGGACACATGGACAAAAACTAGGGGGAGGATGGTAATGGGAGGGAAGTGGAGCGGGGTGGGAGGGGGGCTGGATTGGGATTAAAAGGGAGAAAACTGTATTTGAACAATGATTAAAGTAAATTTTTTAGATTTTTTGTTTATTTATTTTTTTTTTTTTAGAGAGGGAAGGGAGGGAGATAGACAGAGAAACATCAATGTGCGGTTGCTGGGGGTTATGGCCTGCAACCCAGGCATGTACCCTGGCTGGGAATCGAACCTGGGACACTTTGGTTCCCAGTCCGCGCTCAATCCACTGAGCTATGCCAGCCAGGGCTGATTAAAGTAAATTTTTTAAAAAAGCAAGAAAAATAACACCAAAAAAGAAAGAATCTGCAAATGGTAAGAACTCTTTTCTTTCTGCTGCATAGCATTCCATTGTGTAAATGTACCACAGTTTTTTGTCCAGGCATTTACTGATGGGCATTTAGGTTGCTTCCAGCATTTGGCTATTGTAAATTGTGCTGCTATGAATATTGGAATGCATAGGTTCTTTGAGTTGGTATTTCTGGATTCTTAGGGTATAATCCCAGCAGTGTAATTCTTTGGTTGAAAAGCAATTCTATTTTAGTTTGTTGAGGAAATCCCATACAATTTTCCACGGTGGCTGCACAACTATGCATTCCCACCAACAGTGTACTAGGGTTCCCTTTTCTCGACAATTTCTCCAGCACTTGTTGTTTGTTGATTTGTTTATGATGGCCACTCTGACCTGTGTGTAGTGGTATCTCATTGTCATTTTAATTTGCATCTCTGTAATGGCTAGTGATGCTAAGCATCCTTTCATATGTCTCCAGGTCCTCTATATGTCTTCCTTGGAGAAGTGTCTGCTCAGGTCCTTTGCCCACTTTTTTAAATTGGATTGTTTGTCTTCCTGGTGTGGAGTTGCCTGAGTTCTTTGTATGTTTTGGAGAGCAAACCTTTTTTGAGGTATCATTGGTAAATATACATTCCCATACAGATGTTTCCCTTTTGATTTTGCCGATGTTTTCCTTAGCTGTGCAGTTTTTCAATTTAATGTAGTCCCATTTGTTTATTATTTCATTTATATCACTTGCCCTAGGGGTGGTGGTGAAAATATTGCTGCATGGAATACCTCAAATTCTGCTTATGTTCTCCTCTAGGACTCTTGTGTTGTGACTTACATTTAAGTCTTTCATCCATCTCAAATTTGTTTCTGTGTATGGTGTAAGTTGGTGGTCGACTTTCATTTTTTTCATGTAGCTTTCCAGGCCTCCCAACACCATTTGTTGAAGAGGCTATTTTTATACCATTTTATGTGCCTGCCCACTTTTTTGAGTATTAATTTCCCTGGGAGACAAGGGTTTATTTCTGGGCTCTCTATTCTTTTCCATTGAGCTATATGACTCTTCTTATGCCAGTTCCAGACTCTTTTGACTACTGTGGCCTTGTGATACAGTTTGATATAAGGAATTGTGATCTCTTTATCAAAGAGATTTTGTTATTCTTTCTCAAACTTGCTGAGGCTATTCAGGTTCAAACTTCCATATAAAAGTTTGAAATGTTTGCTCAATATCTGTGAAATATGTTATTGGTATTTTAATAAAGATTGCATTGAATCTATAAATTACTTTGGGTAGAATGGGCATTTTGATTATGTTAATTCTTACAATCCATGAACAAGGTATATGCTTCCATTTATTTATGTCTTTCTTAATTTCTTTCTTCAGTATTGTGTAGTTTTGTGAGTACAGGTCTTTAACCTACTTTATTGAGCACAGGTTTTTAACCTCCTTGGTTAGGTTTATTCCTCATTATTTTACTTTTCTTGTTGCTATAGAAAATGGAATTTTCCCCTAATTTTTGTTTCTGATATTTTATTGTTAGTGTATAAAAATGCTTTTGATTTCTGAATATTGACTTTGTATCCCATTGTTCTGCCAAATTCATTCATTAGGTGGAAATGTATTTTGGTGGAGTCTATAGGGTTTTCTCTGTGCACTATAATGTCACCTGCACACAATGACAGTTTTACTTCCTCTTTAGCAACTTGGATGCCTTTCATTTCTTTTTGTTGTCTTATGGCTTTAGCTAGAACTTACAATACTATATTCAATAACAGTGGGGAAAGCAGACACCCTTGTCTTGTTCCTGAGATTAATGAGATATTTTGACTTTTTGCCTATTGAGTATGACATTGGCTGCCGTTTTCTCATATATGGCTTCTGTTATGTTTAGGTATGCTTCCTTTTATTTTTATTATGTTTAGGTATGCCATTTTACTGAGTGTTTTGATCATAAATGGGTACTGTACCTTATCAAATGGTTTCTCTGCATTTATTTCTCTTAAAGATGTATTTATTTATTTTTAGAAAGAGTGAAAAGGAAGGAGAAACAGAGGGAGAAAAACATCAATGTATGGTTGCTTCTCATGCAACCCCCACTGGGGACATGGCCTGCAACCCAGGCATGTGCCATGACTGGGAATCAGACCAGCGACACTTTGGTTCGCAGGCCAACACTCAGTCCACTGAGCCACACAAGTCAGGGCATGTTTTCCACATCTAATGATATGATCATGTGATTTTTGTCTTTCCTTTTGTTTATGTGTGTACTTCATTTATTGATTTGTGAATATTTTACCATCCTTGCATCCTGGGATGAATCCCACTTCATCATGGTGTATGACATTTTCAATGTATTGATGGATATGGTTTGACAATATTTTGGTGAGGATTTTTGCATCTATGTTCATCAGCGACATTGGCCTGTGGTTTTATTTCTTTGTTGTGCCTTTATCTGCTTTGGGGATTAGGATGATGCAGGCCTCAAGAAAAGTGTTTGGGAGTCCCCTCTTCTTGAATTTTTTGTAATAATTTTAGAAGGGTTAGCTCTTCCTTATATGTTTTCTAAAATTCTCCTGTGAAACTGTCCAACCCAGGGCTTTTGAATGTTGGGAGTTCTTTGTTTACTGCTTCAATTTCATTTGCTATTATCGGTCTATCCAGGGATTTTTGTGTCTTCTTCATTCAGTTTCAGAAAATTATGTGTTTCTACAAATGTGTCCATTTCATCCAGGTTTTCAAATTCGTGATACATAGTTTTTCATAGTAATTTCTTACAGTCCTTTGTATTTTTGTTTTATCAGTTGTAATTTCTTCTCTTTCATTTCCAATTTTGTGTATTTGGGTCTTCTCTCTTTTTCTTGATGAGCCTGGATAAAGGCATATAGATTTTTTTTAATCTTTTAAAAGAACAAGCTCCTAGATTTATTGATCCTTTGGATTGTTATTTTAATCTCCATGTCATTTAATTCTGCTCTGATTTTGATAACTTCTTTCCTTCTTCTTGCTTTGGGCTTTGTTGTTATTTCTCCAGTTCTTGTCAAATAGGGTTAGGTTTTTATTTGAAATGTTTCTGTCTTTTTTAGGTAGGCTTCTATTGTTATGAACTTCTTTCTCAGTACTGTCTTTGCTGTATCCCATTGGCTTTGGAATGTTGTGTGTTCATTTTCATTTGTTTCCAGAAACTTTTTTATTTCTTCCTCCATATCATTATTAACCTATTCATTGTTTAATAGCAGGCTATTCAGTCTCCATGAATTTGAGTGTTTTTTAGTTTTATCCTTGAGGTTGGTTTCTAGTTTCAAACACTTTTGTTGCAAGAGAATGCTTAGTATGATCTCAATTTTTTTTTCAATTTGTTCAGGCTTGTTTTGTGTCCTCTCATGTGGCCTTCTTTGAAACTGTTCCATGTATATTTGAAAAGAGTGTATTTTGCTTCTTTGCAATGAAAGGTCTATGTATACCTGTTAAATCCATTTGATCTAGGGCATCGTTCAATGCCACAATACCCTTGTTGATATTTTGTTTGGAAGTTCTGTCCATTCTTGACAGTGGGGTGCTAAAATCCCCTACTATAATTGTGTTGGTGTATATATCTTTCTGGAAGTCTTCCAAGATTTTCTTTATAGATGCGGGTGCTCCTATGTTGGGTGCATACATGTTTACAATGTTTATGTCTTCTTGGTGGATTCTTCCCTTGTGTATTATGTAGTATCTTTATGTGTCTCTTTTTTTGGCCCTTATTTTGAAGTCTACTTGTCTGATATAAGTATTGCTACCCCAGTAGGTTTTTTTCCTGTCCATTTGCTTGGAATATTTTTTCCAATCATTCACTTTCAGTCTGTGTAGGTCTTTTGTTCTGAGGTGAGTCTCTTGTCGGCAGCATATGTGTGGTTCACTTTTTTTTTATCCATTCAGCTATCCCGTGTCTTTTGAATTGAACATTTATTCCTTTAACATTCAAGAGTATTACGGATAGTTTTTTTTTATTTATTACCATTTTCCCATTGTACTTTTATTCCTGTCTCTCACTCTTTTTCTTCCTCTTCTTAAAGCAGTCCCTTTAGCACGTATTTCTGTGCTGGTTTTGTAGTCTATTCTTTTAACCTTCTTTTGTCTGGGAAACTCCTAATTTTCATTTCATTATAAATGATATCCTTGCTGGGTTGAGCAGTCCTGGTTGCAGGCCTTTATTTTTCATTACTTGGAATATTTCTTGCCATTCCTTTCTGGCTTGTAGTGTTTCTGTTGGAGAAGTCAGCTGCTAGATTCATCAGATCTCCCTTGTATGTTATTACCTGTTTCTCTCTTTTTACTTTAAAGATTCTCTCATTGTCTTTAAGATTTGGCACTTTTAGTCATGATGTGTCTTGGAGTAGGCCTCTTTGGGTTCATCTTGATCGGGGCCTTCTGTGCTTCCCGGACTTGCATGGCTTTTCCTCTTTCCCTTTTAAGTAAGTTTTCTGTCTTTATTTTTTCCAACAGATTTTCTATCCGTTGCTCCTTTTCTTCTCCTTCTGGTATCCCTATGATTCAAATGTTCTTATATTTCATGTTATCTTGCAGTTCTCTTAAGCTCTCCTTGTAGTTTTTGGGTTTTTTTTTTTTTTTTCATGCTGCTGCTCTGCCTGGGTGTTCCTTTCTACCTTGTCTTCCAGCTCACTAATTTGGTACTCTGCTTCATCCAGCCTGCTTGTAATTCCTTCTAGTGTGTTTTTTACTTCAGAAATTGTACTCTTCATTTCTTCCCAGCTCTTGTTTATAGTTTCTATTTCCTTTTTTATATTGTTGTAATTCCCACTTATTTCCCTGAAGTTGTTTGTGAGTTCCTTGAGCTTCCTTATAACCACTTTTTAAAAATTCTATGTCAGATAGATTTTTGCCCCAAATTAATTTAGCTCTTTTGGGGGGGGGGTTATTCCATTCCTTTGATTGGGGGTTCTTTCTGTGTCTCCCCATTTTTGTTGGCTCTTTTTGGTTATTTCTGCAAACCAGGATGATCTACTTTGTCAACTATCTTCATAAGGTGGTCTTCTGTGGTATAAGTTCTGTATGACTTGTTTGTGTAGTGTCTGTGATCTTCTATGGATAGTCTAGGAGTGTCCTTTCTTCTTTTTGTTTTGGTTCTCTTGTTGTACTTGGGCTTTACTTGCTGGTGCCTTCTATGCTGATGTGTTCTCCCCTCTAGAGGTTTACTGGTGGTCACACTTCCAACCTTGTTTTGTATGCTGTTGTATATGTGTTGGTTAACAAATGGTATTACCAAGCAACTGAACCTATGCCAGCAAATAGGACTGCCCTACTATGTCAGCAATCTCAGCTGCACTTGAACAATATTGATAAACATGAAGAGAGATTAGGATATTAAAAGATATGACAAAGAGAATATGAAATGATCAAAAGTGGGGAAATTTATTGATCAGTAAGAGGAAGGAGAATTGATGAGTGTAGATAGAAATGAGGAGAAGATAGGGAAAGTATAAAATTTTAAGTGTAAGTAAAACACATAAGGATGATAGGAACAATAAGTTAAGAAAAGGGAAAAGTATACTGTGATGCCTGAGGTACAATGAAAAAGGTATTGGACCAATGGGAACAAAATTGGAGAAAAACCACAGTAGGGTCAATAGAAACAATAGCTGAAAGAAGTTTGATAAAAGTGGAACTGGAATAAAGTTATAATTTTAAAGCAAAAATTGAATATGAAATATCTGTCATAAAGTAAATGATTTTAATAGGATAGGGTAAGAAAACTAAGAAGCATAAGGAGTAAATCCCAGGTTGAGAGAAAGGGAAACAAAATAAGTAAAAATAACTTAAAAAATGAAATAAGATTCCTCACTCCACTGATCAGAGGCAAGGGGAAGGCAAAATGGAGTAAGAGAGGGGAAGGGTTTTCTATAGGGCTTAAAGAACCAACAGTGAACAAGTATGATTTCCATTGGAGCAATACAGCAGTAATTGTGATATTTTATCTAACTAGTCACTGTTTACATAAGGAGGAAAAGAAACAAGGCTCTTGTCAGAGGGGGAGAAGAATGTGTACTGACTTAAGAAAGAGGACCATTTATGCGAGTTTAGATGGAGGAGCATTAGTGAGAGTAAAGGATAGGAAGTCAGCTTAGTGTGAGAGCAAATAAGTTTACCACAAAAGTTATAAAGCTCAGGAAGATGGTGGAATGGATTAAGACTGGGGAGGGTTGAAGTGTGGTCTTTGGAATAACAATAATATGATAAAAAATACATAATGTGAATAAAAGGAATAAAATTAAAAGACCGAGTAGTGAGTTATTTGGAATATAAGTGAAGTGAAAGAAGAAAAGATACAGTGTGATGAGGAGAAAAACAAGCTACAACTAATCAGAAAAAAGCAAATAAATAAATAAGAATAACCTATATAAATGAAAAGAAAGAGAAATTATTTTTTTTTAAATGCATGTTCTAATGAAGGGCAAGGTGAACTTTGTCTCAGGTGGTGTTTTTTGCTTTCTGACTTTGTTCTGGATCTGTCTGGTTTTTCCTCAGCTCCAGGAATTATTGTGTTATTTTTGAATAAAAAAAAAAGAAAAAGGAAAGGAAAGGAAAAAAGAAAAGAAAAAAGAGAGCTCCCCTGCTGGTAGTTGCTAAATATGCTTGGCCTGTTTTGCAGGTCCTCCTGGCTCCTGCAGGCAGTGTGGGTTGGGATCTTTTTTACTTCGCAGTGGTTGTGCAGGGAAGTGGGTTCACTCTGGGCTATAATAATTACAGGTACCCAGTTTTCAGCCCACAACCTCAGAGTTCTGAAGACCTGTACTCTCCACTTTGCACCTTTGCATGTGTATAAACCACCTCACTTTGCACCCTGTTGATCAATCTGTGAGGCAAGTCCTGGGTCTATCTCAAGCCAGTTGCAGTTCTCCTCTTCTCCCAGATCTAGGTCTTGACCACTCTCTGGCACTACCCTGGACAAGACAGCGACAACCACCTGGTCTTGGCTACAAAGCCAGTTGCACGTGTGCCTGTACACCCTGTGTACCTTCTGTTTGTGCCCCAGAAACTATGTGCTCAAGCCTCTCTGGGCAGGTCTGCATTTTTTCTCACCCTGGGTGGGGAGGGAGCCTCTAGTCTGCAATCATGGATACGGCTCTCCGCACAAGTCTGATGCGGAAGTTCCATGCCGTCCCTGCGGGAGCCGCAACTTCCCATGCCCTACCCAGGGAATGTCTTGGGCCAACTGGTGACCACCACCCTGAGTTTGGTAAGCTCTTAAAGAATTTTGTTTCCTACCATGTGGTCTATGAGAATGTTTCATGGGCACTTGAGAAGAATGCATATTCTTCTACATTTGGACGAAAAATTCTGTAAATATCAATTAAATCTGTCTGATCCAGTGAGCCATTTAACGTCACTGTTGCCTTGTTAATCTTTTTTTTTTTTTAATCTGGAAGATCTATCCATTATTGAAAGTAGGGTGTTAAAATCCCCTACTGTGGCTGTATTGCTGATGATCTCTTCCTTAAAGTCCATCAAGATTTTCTTTATATATTTAGGTGTTTACACACACACACACACACACACATATTTACAAGGGCTATTTGTATCCTCTTGTTAGATTGATCCCTTTAGTATTATGTAGTGACATTCTTTGTCTCTTTTATGGCTTTGTTTGGAGGTCTATTTTGTCTGTTATAAGTATTGTCATCCCAGCTTTTTTGTTTCCATTTACATGGAATATTTTTTTATGCTGCTTCACTTTCAGTATCTGTGTATTTTTTGTTCTGAGAAGGGTCTCCTGTAGACAGCATATATATGGATCTTGTTGTATTATCCATTAAGCACCATATTTTTTATTGGAGCATATAATCCATTTATATTTAAGGTTTTCATTGATAGGTATTTATTTATTGCCATTCTATTTTTAAACTATATTCTTCTGGAGAGGAGGAAGATGGTGATGAGGTAGGAGGGAGCAGGCTGCAATTCCCCCTATACACGGGAGAAAAGCCTAGCTGATCTACGGAGGAATAAACAGACAACAGTACCACAGCATATATAAAAATAGGAGATAAAAAAATTGTAGCGGACATTGAAAAACCAGATGGTAAGGAGAGTGCTTCAGGACAATAAAGGCCTAGGGATCAGCACAGGGACCAGGGAGGCTACAGCCCCAGGCCCGGCACTCACAGGATCTTATACAGAGTTCTTGGATGAGAGTGGGGTCAACCACTCCCTCCCTGGCCAGACAAGGTTTGAGCAGCACCAGTAGAGACCAGGTTGATTGAAGTAGCAGAGAGGGAAATAAAGACTAAGTGGCAAACACACAGAAGCTGTGAGCATCCATTCATAGCCATGGGAAGAGTGCACTCCTGAACCCGTACTACCAAAGGCAGCCTGGCCAAGCACCCATGCCCACAATCCAGGGAGAGAGTGCTTTGTGGAACACCTGGAGCCCACACCCTTAAACCTGGGGAGTGAGCACACTCTGCAGGAGACCTGGAGTTCAAACTCGTAAGTCCAGGAAAAGCACATGCACCTAAGGAGCCCTGGAACCCACAACCATAAACCTGGGAAGAGTGTGCACTTAGGAAGACCCAATCCTACACCCAAGACCCTGCAGAGAGGCACCACACTAGCTCTGGGGAGAATGCATGCCTAGCTCTGGGGAGAGTATGCATGAAGATGACTGAGTGCTGAACAGGAAGAGAGAAAAAGCAAAACCAATAGCCCCTCAGCTTGCTGCAGCAAGCAAGACCAGAAAAATTGGTCTGGCCAGTTTGAAACCAGCAAGAAGTTTTTATTTGTTTGTTTGTTTGATTTTTTAAAGTACTTTTTAATTCTTATTATTTTTATATCTCTCAATTCCTTTTGCTTCTCTTTCCTTCTTTCTTGTAATATTCTTTCTCCCTTTCTTTCCAATTTCATCTCTTTTTCCTCCCTTCTTCTTCCTTTTTTAAAATTTTATATTTTCATTTTAAATATCCACAAGTGAGACAAAAAACTCAGAACTGTGGACAGACCATAGTTGGACCCAATGAGTGGGCACCCCAACAACTGAGACAGAGAGACAAATTTCACTTAGCTATTACAGAGAACCTTAAAATTATTACATATTTGTATTATTATTTTTTATTATTCTTACATCTTTTATTTGAATAGTATTTTTGTATTCCTCTTCTTTTTATTTAGTCTTCTTTGCTTGGCTGATTATATTGAATCATTGGACAGGTTTCCCCTGTTCTCTCATTCATAGCATATTCCTCATTTACTGTTCTTCACTTCACTTGTGTTCCATTAGCACACTACTCAAGGTCCTACACTCCCTATCCTTGTTCTCTAGATATCAGAGATTCTGTCATATGATTGTTGCTCTAATATCATTGTAAATAACAGCTGTTCCATACAATTGTAAATACTACACAACACCCCTCCCAGATCTTAGCCCACCTCAGGATTTCCTGAACTCTATTATTGTGGCAGTTGACTATTTTCTCACACACTACACCTATTTACTATCCTTTATTCTCACCTTACCTCAGATTCTGACCTCCCACAACCTCATTGCTTTCTAGATCCAACTCATAATCCTTCCCTCCCCTACAAGAGTCTTATCTTTATTCCATCCTTTCTAAAAAGTGGCTAGTTGGGTGGAAGATCATGGTTAACACTATACATAGACAAAGGATCTCCTATCTCTTCTCCACCAGCTGCTACTGTAAATATCATAGAACACTCTCTTGCTGTCTTAAACCATTTTGCCTTACTCCTCCAACTGATCAAAAAAAAAAAAGAGTAGGTGCAAGCTGTAAACACTAGGACAGCTGAAGGAGCTACACCACTGAATCTCACAGGTATTCCATGACAGAAGTTCACACCATAAACCCAGAGAGCAAGAAGAGATCAATTTAAGAAGCTGAGGCTAACAAGAAGAGTCTCATAAACAATGGGAAGACAAAGAAACAATCCCCAAATGAAAGGAAAGGAAGAAGCCTCAGAAAGAAGGTTAAATGAAATAAACACAACTCAACTATCAGATATTGAGTTCAAAGCAATGGTTATGAAGAAGCTCAATGAGCTCACAATGAACTCCCAGAAACTACAGGGAAACTACAATGAACTCACTGCAAACTCTATCAACATGAAAAAGGAAATAGAAACTATTACCAAGGGCCAAGAGGAAATGAAGAATACGATACCTGAACTGAAGAACACAGTAGAAAGAATGAAAAGCAGGATTGATGAGGTAGAAGATGAGATAAGTGAGCTCAAGGACAAAGTAGAAAAAAGCAACAAGAAAGATGAAGAAAAGTAAAAGAGGCTCAGAAAGAATGGAGAGGGATGAAGTGAAATGCAAGACAACATGAAATGTAAAATATCTGTATAATAGGGATACCAGAAGGATAAGCAGAAGAGAAAGGGATAGAAAACCTATTTGAAAAAGTAAAGATGGAAAACTTCCCTGATTTGATGAGAGAAAAGGTCACACAAATCCAGGAAACACAGAGTCCAAATCAAGAGGAACCCAAAGAAGCCCACTTCAAGATATGTCATAATTAAAATGGCAAAAGTCCAAGGTAAAGAGAGAATCTTAAAGGCAGCAAGGGATAAACAGGAAGTAACATACAAGGGAGCTCCATTAAGGTTAGCAGTTGACTTCTCAATGGAAACACTCCAAGCCAGAAGAGAATGGCAAGAAACATCCCAAGTAATGAGAACTAGAGGCCTGCAACCAAGGATACTTTACTCAGGAAGGCTCTCAATGAAGATAGAAGGCCAAATAAGGAGCTTCCCAGACAAAAGAAGTCTAAAAGAATACACCTCCACCAAACCAGCTCTGCAAGACACGCTAAAGGGACTACTTTAAGGAAAGGAAGGTAAAGAGAAAGAGAGAGGAACACAGGTATGAAAATGGCAATGGATAAGTACCTATATTAATAACCTCAACATAAATGCAGTGAATTTTACAATAAAAACACATAGAATAGCTGAATGGATAAGAAAGCATGACCCATACATATGCTTCCTATAAGAGGCACACCTCAGGACAAAAGACCTACACAAGCTGCAAGTGAAGGGCTGGGAACAAATTTTCCAAGCAAAAAACAAAAACAAACAAACAAACAAACAAACATACAAAAACAACAAGAAAAAAAGGCCAGGGTAGGAATACTCATATAAGACAAAATAGACTTTAAAAAAAGTGCCATAAAGAGAGAACCAGAAGGACAATTCAAAATATTCAAGAGAAGAATCCACCAAGAAGATACAAACATTGTAAATATATAAGCACCCAATATAGGAGCACACAAATACATAAAGAAAATCTTAGAGGACTTCAAGAAATATATTGACAGCAACACAATCATAGTGGGGGATTTTAACACCCCACTGTCAAAAATGGACAGATTTTGCAAACAAAATATCCACAAAGATACTGTGGCATTGAACAATAACCAAATGAAATGGACTTAACTGACATATACAGAGACCTTCATCCCAAAGAAGCTAAATACTCATTCTTTTCAAATGCACATGGAATATTTTCAAAGATAGACCACATGATAGGACACAAAAGAAGCCTCAAAAAATTCAAGAAAATTGAAATCATACCAAGCATTTTCTCTGACCATAAGATACTGAAACTAGAAACCCACCCCAATGAGGAAAAAAAACCCAAAAAACTCAAAATCATGGAAATTGCATAGCATGCTATTAAGCAATGAAGGGGTCAAGAATGAAATTAGAGAAGAAATCAAAAAGTTTCTGGAAACAAATGAAAATAAACTCACAACAACCCAAAATTTATGGGACACAGCTAAGGCAGTCCTGAGAGGGAAGTTGATAGTGATACAGGGTTACCTAAAAAAGATAGAAACATTTCAAACAAACAACCTGACTCTACATTTACAAGAACTCGAGGAAGAACAACAAAGATACCCCAAAGCAAGTCAAAAGAATAGAGACCAGAAACAAACCCAGGTCTCTATGGTCAATTAATATTTGACAAAGTGAGCATGAGCATACAATGGAATAAAGATAGTATGCTCAGTGAATAGTGTTGGGGGAACTGGAAAACTATATGCGAACAATGAAACTAGACAACCAACTTATGCCATAAACCAAAATAAATTCAAAATGGATAAAAGACTTAAATATAAGTCATAATACTATATAAATCTTAGCATAAAACATAGTAAAATTTCAGACATCACATGTAGCAATATTTTTACTGATATATATCTTAGGGCAAGGGAAATAAAGGAAAAATTTAATAAGGGGGATTATACCACATTAAAAAGATTCTGAGAAACTGAAGAAACCATCATCAAAATCAAAAGGGAACTGACTGTATGTAAGAACACGTTTGGCAAAGATACATCAGACAAGAGTTTAATCTCCAAAATATATAAAGAACTCATATGACTCAACACCAGGAAGACAATCAGTCCAATTAAAACATGGGTGAATGAGTTGAAGAGATTTTTCTCTAAGGAGGACCTAGAGAGGGATCAGTAGACATATGAAAAGATGCTCAGCTCCACTAGCCATCAGAGATATGCAGATTAAAACCACAATGAGATATCACCTCATACCTCCCAAAATGGCTATCATTAATAAATCAGCAAACAAGTGCTGGTGAGGATACAGAGAAAAGGGAACCCTAGTGCACTGTTGGTTGAAATATTGACTAGTGCAGCCACTGTGGAAAATAGTATGGAGTTTCCTCAAAAATCAAAAATGGAACTGCTTTTTGAGTCAGTGATCACCCTGCTAGGAATATACTCTAGGAATCCTGAAACACCAATTCTAAAGAATGTATGTATCCCTATGTTCATAGTAGTGCTATTTACAATAGCCAAGATTTGGAACCACCTAAGTGCCCGTCAGTAGATGAGTGGATCAAAAAAGCTTTGATACATTTATACAATAGAATACTACACAAAAGAAGAAAAGAAGGAATGCCTACCTTTTGCAACAGCATGGATGTAACTGGAGACTATTATGCTAAGTGAAATAAGCCAGTTGGTAAAAGATAAATACCATATGATTTCAGTTATAAGAGGAATCTAATGAACAACATAAACTAATGAGAAAAATAAAACTAGAGGCATAATCATGGAACTGACTGATAGCTAGAAGAGTGGTGGAAATAGTTAGCGACTGTTTGAAAGAAGGTGAAGGGATTAGTCAAAGAACATATCTGAAGGACCCATGAACATAGATAATAGTGTAGGGAATGACTATGGAAGGTTTGGGAAAACTGGGAGGGGGGCAAATCTTGGGAAAACTGTAATAGTATAAACAATAAAAAGTAATTAACACAATAAAAGTAATTAAATGAAAAAAGAATTTGAATATTCCCTTTTAAGTTAACCATAGCAGGATTTGAAGTACTAATTAATTGAACATGTATTTATTGAACTCAAATATATTTCAAGTGCTGAACTAGTGCTTGGGAATACTGTGGGAATGAAAACAGACACGTTTACTTTCACACAGGCTTATAGGTTCTGTATCAGCCATATTTCACTTAATTGAATGATAGGGCATAGGAAATGGAAACTCTTAATGCAATAAAATTACTACTTTTTATAGTAAACCTCTGTACATGCTTTTTAAAATACACTGTAGAAGCTATTGTTCAATAAATAAAAACCTTTCCCAGCTTAAAAACTTCTATGCTTAAAATTTATATAAAGTCTATAATTGGTAAAGTAAGCAGCATGCAGAGGTGGGCAATATAAACAGAGATTTGGAAGTTTTAAATAATATAGAAGGTTAGTACATACAAATCAACATATGAAAATTTTAAAATCCATTTATAATAGCTTCAGAATTACTTAGGAATACATCTACCAAAATGTGCCTGTTATGGCTTTATTTTTAATTAACATTAATTAACACAGGGTGTGAATGATGAAATATGGTTCAACAAAAGACCATGAGAGAAATTGAAATAGTGATGTTTATTGTTCACAGGTCCTAAAGATAGTATACAGCATGCCTTGAGGTACCATAATAGGAGATTGAGGAAGAATTCAGACAGAGAGAGCAACAGGATCCGGGGCACATGTTATTAGTTTGGGTTGGAGTGCTTTGCAGTTCCTGAGCTAAGGCTGGACTAGTAACATCAAACCACAAAAACAGAACTTTGGTAAGCTACATAGGGTCTTATCTAAGGGGTGCACAATAGGAAGGCCCTGGGAGGTGGGAAAGACTGTTTTTATAAAGGCTATTGGGGAACTTATATCAGGCATATATTTACTTGTGACTCTGCATGCTTTAATCTAGGATGTGAACTTGCATGCAGGGCCTAGTATGAATTTAATACATCACAAGGCATTTGATCAAACAAAATGGATGCCAAGGTAGCAATACCATGGTGTATTTTAGCTAAATTCTCTACAACACCCAAGAAATAACTCTATACTAAAATTTTTTGTCTATTGCTAATATAATTACAGAACTAAATAAATGGAGTGAAATACCATGACTATGGATTGGCAAAAACAGTATGGTTAAAGTCAATTATGCACAAATTAATTTCAGATTGATTGAAAACTAATCTGAATATTACCAGACTATTTTCATAAAATAGAATTGAAAATCTGATTCTCCAATTCAAACTTATATGCAAAGTACTTTCAAAAACAAAATCAATTATAAAAAGAACAAATGTGAAGAATTTACCTTACCTGATTTCAGGACTTTATACAAATCTACAGTCATCAAGACAGTGTGGTTTTGGCAAAAAGGCATACAGATCAGTAAAAAAAAATTCAGAAATCCACACATATATGGTCAATGGATTTTCTACCATGTTGCTAAGTAAATTCAATGGGAAAAAAAAAGTCTTTCATGTATTCTGGATCAGCCAGACATATTGGTGGAAAAAAATTATAATCAACACTAACCTCACAGATGATATACAATATGTAATTTGAAAAAAATAATTAAATGGAAAGTTGATAATTGCCTTGGCAGGGTGGCTAAATTGATTGCAGCATTGTCCCATACACCAGGAAGGCTGGGGGTTTGATTTCTGGTCAGGGCACATTCTGAGGGGCAGATTCCATCCCCAGATGGAGTACAGACAGAGGGCAACCAATCAATGTTTCTCAAACCAATGTTCCTCTCTCTTTCTCTCTGTCTCTCTCTCTCCATTCCTCTCTCTCTCAAATAAGTCCTCTGGTGTGGATTAAAACAAACAAACAAAAAAAAACACATAAAGGTGATAACTGAAACTATAAAATTTCTTATAAGCCATTTAGTAGAAAAACATTGCGACCTGGTATTAATCATGGGTTTCTTAGGTACAAAACAAAAAGATCCATATAATAAAAACATTAATTAGTTAGACTTCATCAAAATGAAAACTTTTTGTTCTTCAAAATACATTGTTAAGAGTATGAAAGATAAACCAAATACTGAGAAAATATTTGCAATATACATATTCAATAAAGGCCCGATATTACAATATATACATAACCTAGAATCTCAAAAATAAAACAACATATTAATAATGTGCAAAACATTTAAACAAACACCTCATCCATAAGACAAAATACATGTTATTCGGGTAGCAGATCCTCAACATGCTTAGTTGGTAAGCAGCTACAAATAAAAACATAATGAGATATCATTAACCAATTAAAATGTCCCAAGTTAAACTCAAATGGATTAAAGAGTTAAATGTGAGACTTGAAAAAATAAAAATCCTAGAAGAAAACTTAGTAAAATCTCAGACATTTCTCATAGCAATATTTTCTCTGATGTAACTACTCAGGCACAGGAAACAAAAGAAAAAATAAACAGATGGGACTGTATCAAAATAAGTTTTTCACAACAAAGGAAACCAAAAACAAAATGAAAAGACGCCCACTGAGTCGGAGAACATACTCACCAAAGATATATCTGATAAGGGGTAAATATCCAAAATTTACAGAGAACTTATAAAACTCAACACCAAACAATCCAATTTAAAAAATGGGCAAAGGTCCTGAATACACAATTCTTCAAAGAGGACATACAGATATTCAATAGCTATATGAAAAGATGCTCAATGTCACTGATCATCAGAGAAATACAAATTAAGATATCACTTCACACCTTTCAGAATGACTATCATTCATAAGTCAACAAACAAAAAGTGTTTACAAAACTCAACTTCAAAAATAAAAAAAACAAACAACCCAATAAAAATGGGTAAAGGACCTAAATAGACAGTTCTCCCAAGAGAACACAAAGATGGCCAATAGACATATGAAAAGATGCTCAACAACACCAATCATTAGAGAAATGCAAATTAAAACCATAATGAGATACCATCTCACACCTGTCAGAATGGCTATCATCAAATAATCAACAAACAAGTGCTGGTGAGAATGTGGAAAAAAGGGAACTCTTTCGCAGTGTTGATGGGATTGCAGACTCCTGTAGCCACTATGGAAAACAGCATTGAATTTCCTCAGAAAACTAAAAATGGAACTGACTTTTGACCTGGCAATTTCACTGCTGGGATTTTATACTAAGAACCCTGAAACACCAATCCAGAAGAACCTATGCACCCCAATGTTCATAGCAGTACAATTTCCAATAGCCAAGTGCTGGAATGAACCTAGATGCCCATCAGTAAATGAATGGATCAAAAAACTATGGGACATTTACACAATGGAATACTATACAGCAGAAAGAAAAAAGGAGCCCCTACGCTTTGTGACAACATGGGTGGAACTGAGGAGCCTTATGGTAAGTGAAATAAGCCAGGCTGTGAAAAACAAATACCATATGAACTCACCTTTAACAGGAACCTAATCAACAAAACAAACAAGCAAGCAAAATATTACCAGAGACAGTGAAATTAAGAACAATTTGACAGTAACCAGAGGGGAGGTGAGGAGGGATAATGGAGAGGGGGAGAGGGGAAGGGCTTTCAGGAACACACAGACAAAACCAAGGGAAATGGAAGCAGGAGAGGAAGATGGGATGGCTGGGTTGGGGGAAGTGGTGGGGGGTAAATGCGAGCAACTGTACTTGAACAACAATAAAATAATTTTTAAAAAGCAGTGGTGCCCTGGCTGGTGTAGCTCAGTGGATTGAGCACGGGCTACAAACCAGGCATCGCAGGTTCAATTCCCAGTCAGGGCACATGCCTAGGTTGCAGGCCATGGCCCCTAGCAACCGCACATTGATGTCTCTCTCCCTCTCCCCCCTCCTTCCGTCCCTAAAAATAAATAAATAAAATCTTTTAAAAAAGCAGTGGCACATTTGCACAATGGAATACAACTCAGCCATGAAAAAGAGGAAAATCTTAGTCCTTGGGACAGCATGGATGGAGCTGGAGAGTATTTTGCTAAGCAAAATAAGCCAGTCATGGAAAGACAAGTACCATATTATTTCACTGATATGTGGAATCTGGTGAATAAAATAAACTATCAAACAAAATAGAAACATATTCATAGATACAGAGAACAGTTTGAGAGATGTCAAAGGGGAGGGTATTGGGGGGCAGGGTGAAAAAGGTAAAGGGATTAAGAAAAAACTCATAGATACAGACAACAATATGATGATTACCGTAGGGAAAGAGGGGTAGGGAGGGGTAGAAGAAGGTAAAGGGGAAAGAAATGGTAATGGAAGGAAATTTGACTTAGGATGGTGAACACACAATACAATATACGGATGATACAGGACTGTACTCCTGAAACCTATATAATTTTATTAACCAATGTTACTGCAATAGATTAAAAAAATAAAAATAAATAAAAATAAAATAGAAAAATCGATAATACTAAATTGTGGCAAAGTTGGGCACCAAATGGAATTCTCATCCAATGATAATGGAAATGAAAAATAAAAGTAGCTGTTTTGGAATATATTTGGGCAGTTTCTTTTAAATTTTTATCTATTTATTTTATTTTTAAACAGAGGAGGAGGGAGAGAAAGAGAGGGAGAGAAACATCAATGTGTGGTTGCTCCTCATGGGCCCCCCATGGGGGACCTGGCCCACAACCCAGGCATGTGACCTGACTGGGAATCAAACTGGCAACCCTTTGGTTCACAGGCCAGTGCTCAATCCACTGAGATACACCAGCCAGGGCTGGGCAGTTTCTTAAATGCTTAAAATTTCATTTTCCATATGTCCCATCCATTACTCTGCTGAGCATTTAACCAAGAGACATGTTCATAAGCATTAGTTGTATTTTTAGTTGTTCATACTGTATTCCATTTAAAGGAAGGTCTAGAGAATGGAAAATGTATAGATTGACATCAAGTAGATCAGTAGTTACTTGGGGATGAGTTTGGAAAGAGGGCTGGGTTGATAAGGCACTTAAGTTTGAAGTGGTGGAAATGTTGGTAATGTTGATATTGGTGATGGTTTTAGACATGAACACATATCTTACATCCAATGAAAATATACATTTCAATTATGTGCAAAAATACACTGTGTGCTAACTATACCTCAAAATGATTATAAAAATAATTTTATCAGATTGAGAAATTTAATTAGACAAAACTCACCACTATTCATGATAAAAACTTTCAACAAAGAATATAAGGGATCTTTCTCAATTGGAAAATTATTGTTTAAATATTGAATGCTTTCTCTCTAAGTTCAGGTAAGCAAGGATGTCTTCTCTTACCATTTCTATTCGGCAGTATACTGGATGTACAACATGCTGAATGCAATATAAATAAAAATTATTTCATAATTTTCTGTAGAAATTGACAAATAATTTCTAAACTTTATATGGAAATTCAAATGAGCTTGAAGGGACAACTGATTTTGAAGAAGATGCAAACATTGCTGAATTTACACTAGCAGACAGCAAATTTATAAAAAATACAGTAAGAGAATGTATCATTTGCAAAAGGGTAGAAAAATTGATCAATGGACTTACTTGAGAGCCCAAATAGAAAAACACATATATCATTATTTTATTTTATAAAAAGTGTCAAATGTGCCTTGGCTGGTGTGGATCAGTGGATTGAGAACCTGCCCGCAAAGCAAAGAGGCACTGGTTCATTTCCCAATCGGGGCACATGTCTGGGTTATGGGCCAGGTCCCCAGTAGAGGGCACTCAGGAGGCAACCACACATTGATGTTTCTCTCCCTCTTTTTCTCCCTCTTTCCCCCCTCTCTAAAAATAAATCAATAAAATCTTTTTTAAAAGTGTCAAGTGCAATTCTAGGTAGAAAATGGGGTCTTTTCAATAAGTGCTACTGGAGCAATTCAATATATAAATGGAGTAAAATAACATTGTCCCATAATCCACATATAAAAAAGTTAATTTAAGTTGAATAATAAATGAAAATGGGGGAGAGGAAGATGGTGGCATGGTAGGAGGGAGTGGATTTCCCTTCTCCCTATGCATGGGAGAGAAATTGGCCAATCTGCAGAGGAACAGAGCAAGAGGCCAACAATATCACAATGTTTATGAAAATAGGACATCAAAAATTATAGTGGACATTAAAAGCCCAGATGGTAAGGAGACTGCTTCAGGATAATAAGGGCCCAGGGATCAATGCAGGGACCAGGGAGGTTGCAGCTCCCAGGCCTGGTGCCTCTGGGTCTGCCTCAGGGTACTTGGGAGAGAGCTGGGTCAACTACTCCTTCCCCAGCTGAACAAGGATTCACCAATACCAGGGGAGGCCTTCTTGCGTAAAGGCACAGAGAAGAGAGTGAGGACTGAGAGACAATAACACAGGGGCTGTGAGCAACCACGCATAGCCCTGGGAAGAGTGAGTGCCCCACCCTGTGCGACCAAGGGAAGCCTGGCCATCCACCCACACCCCCAACCTGGAGATAGGGTGGTTTTGTGGAAGACCCAGACCCCACAACCCTGAACAAGGAAAGGGCATGGGTACTCATAAGAACCTAGAGACCACGACAGTGAACTTGGGGGAAGGGTGCACCCCCTCGGATCCCCGGGGCTTACACCGTGAACCCGGAAAAGACACCAGTGCTCTGCGGGATCCCGAGCCCGGGAACCCGTGGCGGTGAGGTCCAGAGAGTGTGCTTGGGAGCCCCCAGACCCACACTCAGGGCCCTGCGGAGAGACACCTGACCAGCTCTGGGGAGAGTGCGCAGCTAGCCTTGGGGACAATATGTGACAGACTGACTGAGTTCTGACTGGGAATGTTGAAAAGCATTCGGATAGCCCCTAAGCCTGCTGAAGCCAGCAAGACCAGAAAAACTGGTTTGGCCAGTTAGAAACCAGCAAAAGGTGTTTTTTGTTTGTTTGTTTGTTTGATTGATTGATTGTTTGACTTTCTCTTTTTTTAATTAACTTTTTATTTTTTAACTCATTATTTTTATATTTCTCAATTCCTTATGTTTCTCTTCCTTTCATCCTAGTGTTATTCCTTTCTTTCCAAATTTATCTCTCCTTCATTCCATCTTCTGCTTTTTTTCCTTTCTTTTGAACCTGCAAGTTACTGCAAATTTGTATTATATTTTTTTCATTATTCTTACATTTTTTATTTTAATAGTATTTTGGTACTCCTCCTCTTTCTGTATAGTCTTCTTTGCTTGGCTGGTTATACTGTATCATTTGTATGTTTCCCCTGTTATCTCATTCATAGTGTACTGCAAATTTACTGTCCTTCATTTGTGTTTCATTAGTACACTAGTCAAGGTTCTATACTCCCTATTCTTGTTATCTAGATCTCATAGATTCTGTCATATGACTGTTGCTCTAATATTATTGTAAATAAGACCTATTCCATACAATTATAAACAATACACAACACCCCTCTGCTGGGGACCATCCTGCCTGGTCTCAGGAAGCTATAATCCCCCGTGACTTAGGCTGAGTGAAAGACCTCCGGACCAGGAGCCACTAAGGAGACAAAACTTATTTCCCTGGCATGAACACTGCCTCTTCTCATGCCTGGCTCTCATTGCATGATCAGCAGTCAATGATGGGTAACAATTCTCTAAGAAAGAGAATGAATCTAAGACAGAAGCGATCACGTGGGAATGCCCGAAGGGAAGAGATTCAGGTCCCTGGATAAGAAGGGGTGATGGCATCAACCTCTGCCCCCCCGGCTTTGTCAAAGCCTGAGTCCTTGTGAGAAATCCAAGTCTCCTGGCTACCTTTGTCTTCTATGTTAACTCAGGCCTGCGGAAATAGCAGGGGTGGTGCAGCCCAGACCAGAAACAGCGGACACCCAGGGTGATCAGACCTGAGACATAGAATATGAAAGACCCTGTGAGATCTGCTTGCTGGAGGATACTCTAATTAAAATATGAAGGCACAGGGAGGAAACAAACTAAGTTTTTAAGTCCTGTAGTCTTTTTAAATGGTAAAACCCCCAAAACTTTGGCTTAGGTTCCCAGCAGGAGATCAGCCAGCACCTTTCAAAGCTAACTACTTGTAATTTGCAAAGGGTATGGGTATTCAAGAATAAAAATCTTCTTGGGAATGGAAACAAGGTGCTCTCCCCTCTGGAGAGAGTGGCCATTCCTTTTTTACTTCCCCACAGAAATTGCTTGTCTCTGTGTATGTCTTTCTCGTGTTTCGATGAGCCATCCTCAGCGTTCTGCACTCACTGCAGGTTGGTGAGCACACTTCACCCCCTCTCAGATATCAGCCTACTTAGTGGTTTCCCGAACTCTATTATAGTAGTGATTAACTCTATTCTCTTACACACTACTCCTATTTACTATTCTTTACTCCCACCCTACCTCAGAATCTGATCTCCCACAGCCTCACTGCTTTCTAGATCCAACACACAATATTTTACTCACCAATAAGAGTCTTATCTTCTTTCCATCATTTCTAAAATGTGGCTAGTGGGGTGGAACATCACGGTCAATGCTATACGTAGCCAAAGGATCTCCTATCTCTTCTCTACTGTCTGCTACTGTAAATATCATAGAACACTTTCTTGCTGTCTTAAAAAATTTTGCCTTACTCCTCCAACTGATCACAAAAAAGAGTAAGGGGAAGCTGTGAACACCAGGATACCAGAAGGAGACTGCAACACTGAATATCACAGGTATTCTACAACAGAAGTTCACACCATAAACCCAGGGAACCAAAACAGATGATGTTAAGAAACAGAGGCTAACAAGAAGAGTCTCATGAAAGAGGAGAAGACAAAGAAACAATCGTCAAATGAAGTGAAAGGAGGAAACCTCAGAAAGAATGCTAAATGAAATAGAGGCAACTCAACTATGAGATGTTGAGTTCAAAGAAATGATTATCAGGAAGATCAACAAGCTCACAATGAGCTACCAGAAACTACAGGGAAGCTACAATGAACTCACTGCAAACTATATCAACATGAAAAAGGAAATAGAAACTATCACCAAGGGCCAAGAGGAAAAGAAGAATACAATTTCTGAACTGAAGAACACAGTAGAAGGAATGAAAAGCAGGATCAATGAAGCAAAAGATCAGATCAGTGAATTTGAGGACAAACCAGGAAAAAACACCCAGAAAAAGGAAGAAAAGGAAAAGACGATCAGAGAGAATGAAGAAGAATTAAGAGAAATGCAAGACAATATGAAATGCAATGATATCTGTGTAATAGGGATACAAGAAAGAGAAGAAGAGCAAAGGATAGAAAACCTATTTGAAAAAGTAATGAAGGAAAACTTCCCTGATTTGATGAGAGAAAACGTCACACAAATCCAGGAAACACAGAGAGTCCCAATCAAGAGGAACACAAAGAGGCCCACTTCAAGACACATCATAATTAAAATGGCAAAATTTCAAGACAAGGAGAGAATCTTAAAGGCAGCAAGGAAGAAACAGGAAGTAACATACAAGGGAGCTCCAATAAGGCTAGCAGCTGACTTTTCAATGGAAACACTCCAAGCCAGAAGAGAATGGCAAGAAATATTCCAAGTAATGGGAACCAGAGGCCTGCAACCAAGGCTACTTTACTCGGCAAGGCTTTCAATCAAGATAGAAGACCAAATAAGAAGCTTCCCAGATGAAAGGAGTCTAAAACAACACACCTCCACCAAACCAGCTTGGCAAGAGATGCTAAAGGGACTGCTTTAAAGAAAGGAAGGGAGAGAGAGAGAGAGAGGAGTACAGGTATGTAAATGGCAATGAATAAGTACCTATCAACAATAACTTTAATTGTAAATGGATTAAATGCTCCAACCAAAAGACATAGAATAGCTGAATGGATAAAAAAGCATGACACACACCTATGGTGCATACAAGAGACCCACCTCAGGTTAAAAACCTACACAGGCTGAAAGTGAAGGGTTGGAAACAAATTTTCTAAGGAAGCAGACAGGAAAAAAAAAGCAGGGGTAGCAACACTGATATCAGACAAAATGGACTTCAAAGAAAACTCCATAAAGAGAGACCCAGAAGGTCACTTCATAATACTCAAGGGAAGAATCCACCAAGAAGACATAAATATTGTAAATATATATGCACCCATCATAGGAGCACCCAAATGCATAAAGAAAATCTTAGAGGACTTTTAAAAAGATATTGACAGCAGCACAATTATAGTGGGGAATTTTAACATCTCACTGTCAAAAATGGGCAGATTTTCCAAACAAAATATGAACAAAGACATTGAGGCATTGAACAAAGCATCTACATGAAATGGACTTAACTGATATACACAGAGTCCTCCACACCAAAGAAGCTAAATGCACATTCTTTTCAAATGCACATGAAACATTTTCAAAGATAGACCACATGATAGGACACAAAACAAGCCTCAACAAATTCAAGCAAAATTTAAATCATACCAAGCATTCTTTCAGATCAGAAGAGACTGAAAATAGGAATCAACCTCAAGGAAAAAATTCGAAACACTCAAAATCATGGAGATTAAATTGCATACTGTTAAACAATGAATGGGTCAAGAATGAAATTAGGGAAGCAATCAAAATGTTTCTGAAAACAAATGAAAATGAACTCACAACAACCTAAAACATATGGGACACAGCTAAGGCAGTCCTGAGAGGGAAGTTCATGGAGATACAGGCATACCTAAAAAAGATAGAAACATTGCAAACAAACAACCTAACCCTACATCTACAAGAACTCAAGGAACAACAACAAAGACAGCCCAGAGCAAGCAGAAGGAAGGAAAGAACCAAAATCAGAGCAGAATAAAATGACATAGAGACTAAAAGCATAATTCTAAGGATCAATGAATCCAGGAGCTGATTCCTTGAAAAGATAAACACAATCAACAAGCCTTTAAACAGACTTACCAAGAAAAAAAGTGAGAAGACCCAAATAAACACAATCAGAAATGAAAGAGGAGAGATTACAACTGATACCACAGAAATACAAAGGATTGTAAGAAATTACTATGAAGAAATGTATTCCAAGAAATCTGAGAACCTAGGTAAAATTGACAAATTTCTAGAAAAATATAATCTTCCAAAACTGAATGAAAAAGAAGAAAGCCTGAACAGACCAATAACAGAAGAAGTAATTGAAGCAGTAATCAAAAAACTCCCGACAAAAAAAAAAAGCCTGGCTCCAGACGGTTTCAGAGGACAATTCTACAAAGCATTTAAGGAAGAGCTAAGCCCTATCCTTCACAGACTATTCCAAAAAATCCAAAAAGATGGAAGACTCCCAAACTCTTTTTATGAGGCCAACATCATCCTAATCCCCAAACCATATAAAGACACAACAAAGAAAGAAAACTTCAGGCCAATATCTCTAATGAACATTGATGCTAAAATCCTCAGCAAAATACTGGCAAACTGCATCCAACATTACATTAAAAAGGTCATACACCATGACCAAGCAGGATTCTTTCTAGGGATGCAAGGATGGTAGCATATTCGCAAATCAGTAAATGTAATACATCACATAAACAAAAGCAAAAACAAAAATCACATGATCACATTAACAGATGTGGAAAAAAGCATTTGATAAGGTGCAGCACCCATTTATGATAAAAACACTCAGCAAAGTGGGAGTAGAGGAAGCAATCCTCAACATAATAAAGGCCATATATGAGAGACCTACAGCCACAGCAATCAGACAAGAAAAAGAAATAAAAGGCATCCAAATAGAAAAGGAGGAAACAAAACAGTCACTGTTTGCAGATGACATGTTGGTGTACGTAGAAAATCCTATAGACTCTACCAAAAAACTGCTTGACCTAATAAATGAATTTGGCAAAACAGCGGGATACAAAGTCAATATCCAGAAATCAAAGGCATTTCTCTACACCATCGATGAAACGGCAGAAGCAGAAATCAAGAAAAAAAATCCCATTTGATATAGCAAAATGAAAAATAAAATACCTAGGAATAACCCTAACTGAAGAGGTAAAAGACCTATATTGAGAAAACTACATAACATTGAGGAAAGAAATCAAGGAAGACACAAACAAATGGAAACATATACCGTGTTCATAGATTGGAACAATTATCATCATCAAAATATCCATACTACCCAAAGCAATTTACACATTCAATGTAATACCTATTAAAGTACCAATGGCATATGTAACAGACATAGAACAAACACTTCAAAAATTTATATGGAACTATAAATGACCCCGAATACCTACTGCAATTTTGAGAAAGAAGAGTAAAGTAGGCGGGATCACAATACCTGATACTAAACTATATTACAAGGCCACTGTAATCAAAAGAGCCTGGTACTGGCATAAAAACAAGAACATGACCAATCAAACAGAACAGAGACCCAGAAATAAACCCAAGTCTCTATGGTCAATTAATATTTGATAACGGAGGCAGCAACATAAAATGGAGTAAAAATAGCCTTTTCAACAAACGGTATTGTGAGAACTGGACAGCTACGTGCAACAAAATGAAACTCGAGCACCAACTTGCACCATACACAAACATAAATTCAAGGTGGATAAAAGATTTAATATAAACCATGACAAAATTAAAGTCCTAGAGGAGAACATAGGTAGGAAAATCTCAGTTATTTCATACAAACATTTTTACTGACTTTACCCCCAGTGCAAGGGACATAAAGGAAAGAATAAACAAATGAGATCTCATCAATATAAAAAGCTTCTGCACGCCTAAATAAAACAGTATTAAAATAAAAAGAGAACCAAGTGTATGGGGAAACATATTTGCCAATGATACCTCAGAGAAGGGTTTAATCTCCAAAATATATAAAGAACTTACACGACTCCACTCTAAGAAGACAAGCAACCCAATTAGAAAATGGGCAAAGGACTTGAAGAGACACTTCTCCAAGGAGGACATACAGAGGATCCAGAGGCACATGAAAAGATGCTCCGTATCATTAGCTATCAGAGAGATGCAAATTAATACCACAATGAGATACCACTTCACATCAGTTAGTATGGTCATCATAATCAAAGCAACAAACAAGTGTTGGAGAGGTTGTGGAGAAGAGAGGACCCTGGTGCACTATAGAAAACAGTATGGAACTTCCTCAAAAAACTAAAAATGGATCTACCTTTTAACCCAGCAATTCCACTGCTAGGATTATATCTTAAGAACCCTGAAACACCAATCCAAAAGAACCTATGCACCCCAATATTCATAGCAGCACAATTTACAATAGCTAAGTGCTGGAAGTGACCTAGGTGCCCATCAGTAAATGAATGGATCAAAAATCTATGGTACATTTACACAATGGAATTCTATGCCACAGAAAGAATGAAGGAGCTCCTACCTTTTGCAACAGCATGGATGGAGCTGGAAAGCATTATGCTAAGTGAAATAATTCAGCCATTGAAAAACAAATACCATATAATCTCACCTTTAACAGGAACCAAAACAACAAAACAAAGAAAGAAGCAAAATATAGTCAAAGACACTGAAATAGAGGACAGGCTTACTGTGACCAGAGGGGAGAGCGGAGGGAATTTCAGGGGAGAATGGGAAGGGTTTACAGGAACAAATATAAAGGACACATGGACAAAAACTAGGGTGTTGGAAATGGGAGGGAGGTGGAGAGCGATGGGTGGGTGCACTGGAATGGGAGTAAAATGCAGAAAACTGCACTTGAACAATGATTAAAATAAAAAATAAATGAAAATGAATTATAAAATAATGAAATTTCTTATACAAAAGTCAATACACAGAAAAAGAAAATAACGATATATTGGACTCCATCAAAATTTGGAGGGGAAGTCTGATGAAAATAAACTATTAAGAAAGTGAAAATGGAAACCTCTGATTGGGTAAAATGTTTTCAATTTCTTTATGTGAAGTGTATCCAAAATTCATAAAGAATGAAATCTACAAATCAAAGAGGAAAAAGAAATAAGCCAATTTAAAAATGAGAAAATCAGCTTTCACAAAATATTATGAAGTGACCAGTAAACACATGTAAAGGTATAAAACATCATACCTCATCAGAGAAAATCAATTTTATATTACAAGAAGATACCGCTACACATGCACCAAATCAACTTGAAATAAAGTCACAATACAAAGTGTTGGTTAAATTATAGAACAAAGAACTAATCATATATTGTGAATTATAGTGTGAAATTAGATATAAGCTTTATGGAAAATTTTAATGAAGAGAAACATACACCATCCCAACATCCCTATTTATATCCAAGAAAAATGAGTATATATACTTACTTATATATGTATACTCATTTTCCTTGGATATAAATAGGATATATAAATGAATATCAATAAGAAGCTTTATTCATAATAACTTCGAAATGGAAACAACTAAAATTCTCTTAAAATAGAATTCCTAAAAGTAAGTTTTAATTTCACAACATGAAATACTATACAGCACTAATAAAGAAGAAATTATTGATGAAATGAATATGGATGAATCTCACAAATATTAAGCAAAAGAAATCAGACAAATGGTGCATGTTATACAATTTTAGATATATAAAGTTCAAAAACATGTAAAACTTATGTATAGTGATGTAGGTTATAAAATTTGTTACCTCTGGGGCGGTTATTACTGACTGGAAAAGTAGAAAAGAAAACTATCAGGGATGTGAGAACAATTGTATATCTAAATCTGAATAGTTGTTATAGCAGACTATATACATGTGATATGATAATGAGCTGTACAAATAATATTTATAATTTTAGTCTATGAAAAGTGGACATCAACAAAATTAAAAGAAAATTCAGCCCTGGCTGCTGTGACTCAGTGGATTGAGCGTTAGCTTGTTGGATTCCAAGTCAGGGCACATGCCTTGGTTGTGAGTCCAGTCCCCAGTAGGGGGTGCTCGAAAGGCAACCACACATTGATGTTTCTCTCCCTTTCTGTCTCCCTACCTTCCCCTCTGTCTAAAAATAAATCAAGAAAATCTCTTTAAAAAGAAAATTTAAAAGACAAAATTTAAATTGCTGATTTAAAACTTAAACAGTATATATATGTATATGGGTCAATCAGCAGATAAAATATTACATTATTTTTTTAAAAAAATGTAATACAAAATAGAATTGAAGGCAATATACAAATGTATTGACAGTAATGAAACATTGAATAATACTATAGCTAATGGTCCTATTTTTTCAGAATTTTGAAAAAGTATGATTATGAAAATGTTATTTTATATTACAAAATGGAATGTAGGGGGAAGTAATCATTTGTAATATCATTGGTGGGAGAAAAACATTATAATAGTAATAAGATTACATTTACCCTTAAACGTTGTCTTGCATCCAGTCAAGGCCTGGCCAGTACACTCTAGATTCAGGGAGATGGAAGAAAATGTACGGAAATGTGGGATGCTTGACATGCCTTTATTCATGGGTAGGTGAACCACACACTCCACAAGATGCATGTCTAGTAGTGGAAAACCCCTGTCTTCTTAAGTCTAGAAACAAACAAAGCCAGCAGAGAGTCAAAGAAGTGTATAACATACTATGCTTCCGTGCATAAGAGCCCATTTCATGTTACGGAAACCATTTATTGGACCCAGTCTCAAAGCTATGAAAACACTACCTATCAACCCCATTCAAAGTTGTGGGAAACTGCTTCCCTTAGTTACCAAGACACCTGGGTGAGGAAGACAGACTGACTCCATTTACCCTACAAATATCAATAGACATTTATTCCAAAATCATTGCAGTAATGTATAACATGACTGACAAAATGCTCCTTCTTCATATCTTAGCTAAGCAGGGTATTAACTTTATTTTTGAATTTTTTTAAAAAAATATTTATTTTTAGACAGAGGGGAAATGAGGGAGAAACATCACTGTGTGGTTGCCTCTCTCATGCCCCCTACTGGAGTCCTGGCCTGCAACCCAGGCATGTACCTGGAAATCACCCTGTGACCCTTTGGTTTGCAGGCCCAGTTAGGGTACATACAAGAATCAACCAATGAATGCATAACTAAGTGGAATAACAATTCTCTCTCTCTCTCTCTCTCTCTCTCTCTCTCTCTCTCTCTCTCTTTCTCTCTCAAATCAATCAGTAAAAATTAATTTTTAAAAACCTGGACATAATCAGTAAAACAAGCAAACAAAACTCTGAAATGTTGAAAGAAAATGAACTGGCCAAGATCTCAGGACATGAAAAACGACACAGCAGTGAGCTCCCGTGGGTTTCTTATTACCTCAGGGCACCACAGAGGCATCTAACCTTGAAACCCCAACAAGCACTGACAAAAACCTCCAAGAAGATGGCTGCCAATAAAAGAAATGATTTGGAAAAGGTGACCTAACAATAGAAAACCTTTTTAACAATATCCAACTTATTTAAGACAACTAATGAAAAATTGATATGTACTCTATGGTTTTAGCAGTGCTGAATGGAGATCTGACTATCAACCCCTTCTTCATGACTTACAAAGCAAGTGTTGGTATTAGTGAGATCCAGCAGAGATCTACTTTTCCATTTCCTACCAGGCAGAAAACATAGCATTTAAATTCCTTTACCAGATGGTGACCATGTGGAAAGTAGGGAGTAAATCTTCCATCCCTGCCCAGAGGAAGGAAGTTGTGGGGCTTTGATTCCCTTGCCAATGGGTACTGTTAGCAGCACTGAATGTGAAGCTGATCTTCTACCCTGGAGAAAGCAGGTGATGCATTAATTCACTTGCAATCATAGGAGTCCAATGACATGCTCCACACCTCTGCTTGAAAGGAATACAACTTAAAATATGGTGGTAAGAAGCAGAGCCAGGCAGCTCTCAAGTTCAACCCCCACAACTCTGATTCAAAGGGGCTTGGTGGAGGTATGACCCACCACCCTCACCTGGCAGGAATGAGAATCAAGATGACATGAAGAAAAAGCAATTGACACTCAATATTCCCAAGCCTCTAGCATCAGTATGATCCAGTGGGCTCCTGATCCTCCACATCCACTTAGCATCATGGATACTAAATGGAGCAGTGTGAAATAAGATCTGTTCTTCCATTCCTGGTGTCAGAAGGGCCCAGTTAGAGCTACTCTTCCCCAATCCTACAGCAACAGACATTTACGAGTCATCATGTTGCCTTTCTTCTCTCATTTGTTAGCAGGGGCCAGTGGGGAAATGTGCTTATTACCCAACTCAAATACTACAAAATTTAAACAGGATTTTAAAAAGGATAAACATCTCACAAAATCTAGGGTATCCAGGACAGTATTTTTTTTATTTTAATTATTTTAAAGATTTTATTTATTTATTTTTAGAGAAGGTAAGGGAGGGAGAAGGAGAGGGAGAGAAACATCAATGTGTGTTTGCCTCTCCAGTGACCCCAACCAGGGACCAGGCCCACAACCCAGGCATGTGCCCTGACTTGGAATTGAACAGGCAACCCTTTGGTTCTCAGGCTGATGCTTAAGCCACTGAACCACACCAGCCAGGATTCTTTTAATTTTAGAGAGAAGAGAAAGGAGGGAGAAAGAGAGGAATCAAAACATCAATCAGTTCTCTCTTGTATGCCCCCAACCAGGGCCCTGGCCCAAAGGTGCCCTAACTGGGAATTGAACCAGTGACTTTTTGATTTGAAGGATTATGACCAACCCATTGACCCACACCAGTCAGGGCCAAGATAATATCACTCCTTATACCAAGAACCCAGAATATCACATGATTTAATAAATGTAGTCAATTGATGCCACCAACAAAGGAATCAGATATTGAATTTATCTGATAAGAATTTTAATGCAGATTCGAAGATGGCGGCTTTACTCTAGGCAGCGTGTTTCTTGGCTTCTGTGAAGAGGAGGGAAACTCGCGATTCGGTGGAGAAACAGAGCAAGTGGACTAGGTTACCAAATCACTTTTGAAAGCAGGATGTCAAAAATTATTGCGATCATTGAAAAACCAGATGGTAAGGAGACTGCTTCAGGACAAAAGGGATCCAGGGATCAGCGCGGGGACTAGGGGTGTGCAATCCCCAGGCCTAGTGCTCCCGGGTCTGCCTCAGGGCTCCCGGGAGAGGGGAGTCACTGCTCCCTCCCCTGAGTATGGGGGTTGAGCAACTCCAGGGGAGAACTTGTTGCTTGAAGGCACAGATTGACCAGTTGGACTGGGAAAAAATCACCCAGGGACTATGAACACCCACCCAGAGACCTGGGAGAAGTGAGGGCCTCCAGCCGGCATGACCAGGGGCAACCGGGAAATGCTCCCACACCCATAGCCTGGTGGGAGTATGGATCTGTGGAAGACCCAGAATCAGAAGGACTCGGGCGTTTTCAGGTCTCGGGAGCCAGCAGTTCTGCTCTGGGGAGGTGTGCGCCCCATCGGGAATCTTGACTTGCACGCTGTGATCCCAGAAGGGACGTGGTGCTTAGTGCCTTCCTGTAGCCCAGAAGTGAAAAGTTTGGTGGATGGGTACGTCCTTTTACCACTCCCAGGGAGGGCCCAGTGAATCCCAAAACATCACAGGTGCCTCCTGAGATCATACAGCTGGAACCCTGCAGGGACACCGGAGTCTGGAAGAACGGGGCAGTGAGCTCCGGAGAGTGAGTGTGCTCGGGAGTGCCCAGGGTTTCTGAGAGACTTGCAGAGATCTGGCTGGGAAGAGAGGGAAGCATTTCAAAGGTCCCTCAGCCAGCTGAAGCCAGCAAGATCAGAAAAACTGGTCTGGCCAGTTAGAAACCAACAAGAGGTTTTTTTTATTTTGTTTGGTTTGCTGTGGTTTAGTTTGGTTTTTGTGGCTGTTGTTGGTTGATTGATTTTATCTTGTGTTTTAAGTGACATTTTATTTTTCAATTCTTACTATTTTTATATCTCACAATCCCTTATGTTTCTCTTCCATTCATCCTAATGATATTCTTTTCACTCCAAATTTATCTCTCCTGCACTCCACCTTCTGCATTTTTTCCTATTTTTTTAATCTTGCAAGTTATTGTAAATTTGTATTATCTTTTTCTCACCTTCCTGATATTTTTTATTTTAATAATATTTTGGTATTCTTTTTCTTTTTGTATAATCTTCTTTGCTTGGCTGGTTATACTGTCATTTGATAGGTTCCCCCTGGTATCTCAGTCACAGTGTATTGATAATTTACTATCCTTCATCTGTGTTCCATTAATACACCTCTAAAGGTTCTACACTCTTTATTCTTGTTATCTAGATCTCATCAATTCTGCCATGAGACTGTCACTTTACTATTACTGTTAATAAGACCTAGTCCATACAATTGTAAATACTACTCAATACCCCTACCTGATCTCAGCCCACTTTGAAATTTCCTGAACTGTACTATTGTGAGGGTTCTCTCTATTCTTTTACACATTACTCCTATATACTAATCTTTAATCCAACCCTACCTTAGAATCTGACCTCCCACAGCCTCACAGCTTTCTACATCCAACTATCAATCCTCTCGTCCCCAATAAGAGTCTTACACTCTTTCCATCCTCTCTAAAACGTGGATAGTGGGGTGGAGGATCACAGTTAACACTATAAGGAGCCAAAGGATAAGCCATCTCTTCTCTACTGGCTGCTAATGTAAATATCATAGTTCACTGTCTTGCTGTCATAAACCATTTCGCCTTACTCCTCCAACTGATCACAAAAAAAGAGTAGGGGGAAGCCGTGAACACCAGGATACACGAAGGAGATTGCACCACTGAATCTCACAAGTATTCTACCACAAAAGTTCGAACCATAATTGCAGGGAAGCAGAACAGATCAATTTAAGAAACAGAGGCTAACAAGAAGAAACCCACAAACAATGAGAAAACAAAGAAACAACCCCCAATTGAAGGGAAAAGAGGAAGCTTCAGGAAAAATGCTAAATGAAATAGAGGCAACTCAACTATCAGATAGTGAGTTCAAAACAATGATTATCAGGAAGTTCAATGAACTCACAATGAGCTATCAGAAATTAGAGGGAAACTACAACAATCTCACTGCAAACTATATAAACATGAAAAAGGAAATAGAAACTCTCAACGAAGGCCAAGAGGAAATGAAGAATACAATTTCTGAAATGAAGACAACATTAGAAGGAATGAAAATCAGGAACGATGAAGCAGAAGATCGGATTAGCAAGCTAGAGGACAAAGCAGAAAACAACATCCAGAAAGAGCAAGAAAAGTAAAAGAGGCTCAGAAAGAATAAAAAGTGATTAAGAGAAATGCAAGACAATATGAAATGTAATAATATCCGTATAATAGGGATACCAGAAGGAGAAGAAGAAGAACAAAGGATCGAAAACCTAGTCGAAAAAGTAATGAAAGAGAACTTCCCTAATTTGATGAGAGAAAAAGTCACACAAATCTAGAAAACAGAGAGAGTCCCAATCAAGAGGAACCCAAAGAGGCCCACCTCAAGACACATCATAATTAAAATGGCAAAATTTCAAGTGAAAGAGACAATCTAAAAGGCAGCAAGGGATAAAAAGGAAGTTACATATAAGGGAGCTCCAATAAGTCTAACAGCTGACTTCTCAATGGAAACACTTCAAGCCAAAGGAGAATGGCAAGAAATACTCCAGGTAATGAGAACCAGAGGTCTCCAACCAAGGCTACTTTATCCAGCAAGGCTCTCAATCAAGATAGAAGGCAAAATAAGAAACTTCCCAGACAAAAGAAGTCTAAAAGAATACACCTCCACCAAAGCAGCTCTGCAAGAGATTCTAAAGGGACTGCTTTAAGGAAGGGAAGAAAAAGAGAGAGAGAGGGAGGAACACATGTACATAAAAGACAATGAATAAGTACCTATCGATAATAACCTTAAATGTAAATGGATTAAATGCTCCATTCAAAATACATAGAATAGCTGAATAGATAAGAAAAAAATGGCCCACATATATGCTGCCTACAAGAGACCCACCTCAGGTTAAAAGACTTACACAGGCTGAAAGAGAAGGGCTAGAAACAAATCTTCCAAGCAAATTGACAGGAAAAAAAAGCCGGGGTAGCAATACTCATATCAGACAAAATAGACTTCCAAAAGGGTCCATAAACAGAGACCCAGAAGGTCACTTCACAATACTCAAGGGAAGAATCGACCATGGAGACATAAATATTGTAAATATATATGCACCCACCATAGGAGCACCCAAATACATAAAGAAAATCTTAGAGCACTTCAAGGAAGATAGGGACAGCAACACAATTATAGTGGGAGATTTTCACATCCCACTATCAAAAATGGACAGATCTTCCAAACAAAATATCAACAAAGATATTGTGGCATTGAAAAATGCCCTTGATGAAATGGACTTTACTGATATATACAGAGCCCTCCATCCAAAAGAAGATAAATACACATTCTTTCCAAATGTACACGGAATATTTTCAAAGATAGACCACATGATAGGACACAAAACAAGCCTCAAGAATTTCCAGAAAATTGAAATCATACCAAGCATTTACGCAGACCACAAGGGACTGAAGCTAGAAACCAACCCCAAGGAAAAAAACCCAAAACACTCAAAATCATGGAGATTAAATAGCATGCTATTAAACAATGAATGGGTCAAGAATGATATTAGGGAAGCAACCAAAAAGTTTCTGGAAACAAATGAAAATGAACTCACAACAACCCAAAACTTATCGGACATAGCAAGGGCAGTCCCGAGAGGGAAGTTCATAGCGATACAGGCCCACCAAAAAAGTTAGAAACATTCCAAACAAACAACCCAACCCTACATCTACAAGAACTCAAGGAACAACAACAAAGACAGCCCAGAGTAAGCTGATGGAAGGAAATAACCAAGATCAGAGCAGAATTAAATGACATAGATACTAAAAGCACAATTCTAAGGATTAATAAGTCCAACACATGTTTCTATGAAAAGATAAACAAAATCGGCCATCCTTTAAGCAGACTCATCAAGGAAAAAGAGAGAATACCTAAATAAACACAATCAGAAATGAAAGAGGAGAGATTATAACAGATACCACAGAAATACAAAGGATTGTAAGAAATTACTACAAAGAAATGTATGCCAAGAAATTTGAAAACCTGGGTGAAATGGACAAATTTCTAGAAAAATATAATCTTCCAAAATTCAATGAAAAAGAAGTAGGAAACATGAACAGTCCAATAACAACGAAAGAGATTGAAGCAATAATCAAAAACTCCCAACACACAAAAGCCCTGGACCAGATGGTTTCACAGGAGAATTCTACAAAGCATTTAAGGAAGAGCTAACCCCTATCCTTCACAGACTATTCCAAAAAATCCAAAAAGGTGGGAGTCTCCCAAACTCTTTTTATGAGGCCAACATCATCCTAATTCCAAAACCAAATAAAGACACAACAAAGAAAGAAAACTTCTGGCCAATATCGCTGATGAACATTGACGCTAAAATCCTCAACAAAATACTGGGAAACCACATCCAACAATACATTAAAAAGATAATACACCATGACCAAGTGGGATTCACTCCAGGAATACAAGGATGGTTCAATATTCAGAAGTCATTAAATGTAGTACATCACATAAAAAAAGGCAAAGACAAAAACCACATGATGATATCAATTGATGCAGAAAAAGCATTTGATAAGGCACAGCACCCATTCATGATAAAAACACTCAGCAAAGTGGGAGTAGAGGGAGCAATCCTCAACATAATAAAGGCCATATATGAGAGACCTACAGCCAACATCATACTCAATGGGCAAAAATTAAAATCTTTTCCACGAAGATCAGGAACAAGACAAGGCTGTCCACTTTCACCACTTCTGTTCAACATAGTACTGGAAGTTTTAGCCACAGCAATCAGACAAGAAAAAGAAATAATGGGCATCCAAATTGGAAAGGAGGAAGCAAAACTGTCACTGTTTGCAGATGATATGTTAGTGTACATGGAAAATCCTGTAGATTCTACTAAAAACTGCTTGACCTAATAAATGAATTTGGCAAAACAGCAGGATACAAAGTCAATATACAGAATCAAAGGCATTTCTGTACACCAACAATGAAACAGCAGAAACAGAGATCAAGGAAAAAACTCCATTTGAAATAGCAAAAAGAAAAATAAAATATCTAGGAATTAACCTAACCAAAGAGGTAAAAGACCTGTATTCAGAAAACTACATAACACTCAGGAAAGAAATCAAGGAAGGCACAAACAAATGGAAACGTATACCGTGTTCATGGATTGGAAGAATTAATATCATCAAAATGTCCCTAGTACCCAATGCAATTTACACATTCAATGCAATTCCTATTAAAGTACCAATGACATATTTCACAGACATAGAACAAACACTTCAAAAATTTATATGGAATCATATACGACCCTGAATGGCTGCTGCAATTTTGAGAAACAAGGGTAAAGTAGGAGGGATCACATTATCTGACACTAAACTCTACTACAAGGCCACTGTAATCAAGGCAGCCTGGTACTGGCATAAAAACAGGCACATAGACCAATGGAACACAACAGAGAGCCCAGAAATAAGCCCAAGTCTCTATGGTCAATTAATATTGGCAAAGGAGGCAGCAACATAAAATGGCACAAAAATAGCCTTTTCAACAAATGGTGTTGGGAGAACTGGACATCCACGTGCAAAACAATAAAACTCGAGCACCAACTTACACCTTATACAAAAATAAATTCAAGGTGGATAAAAGACTTAAATATAAAACCTGACACCATTAAAGTCCTAGAGGAGAATGTAGGTAGGAAAATCTCAGATATTTCAGGAAGAAGTTTTTTACTGACTTTTCCCCTAGAGCAAGGGACATACAGGAAAGAATAAACAAATGGGACCTCATCAAGATTAAAAGCTTCTGCACAGCTAAAGAAAACAGTATCAAAATTAAAAGAGAACCAACTGTATGGGAAAACATATTTGCCAATGATATCTCAGACAAGAGTTTAATCTCCAAAATATATAAAGAACTTACACGATTGCACTCTAAGAAGACAAGAAATCCAATTAAAAAGTGGGCAAAGGACTTGAACAGACACTTCTCCAAGGACATACAGAAAATCCAAAGACACATGAAATGATGTTCAATATCACTAGCTATCACAGAGATGCAAATTAAAACCACAATGAGATACCACTTCACACCAGTGAGAATGGCCATCATAAACAAAGCAACAAACAAGTGTTGGAGAGGTTGTGGTGAAAAGGGGACCCTAGTACACTGCTGGTGGGACTGCAGACTGGTTCAACCATTATGGAAAGCAGTGTGGAACTTCTTCAGAAAACTAAAAATGGATCTGCCTTTTGACCCTGCAATTCCACTGCTGGGACTCTATCCTAAGAACACTAAAACACCAATCCAAAAGAACCTGTGCATCCCAATGTTCATAGCAGCACAATTTCCAATAGCTAGATGCTGGAAGCAACCAAGATGCCCATCAGTACATGAATGGATGAAAAAACTATGGTACATTTACACAATGGAATTCTATGCAGCAGAAAGAAAGAAGGAGCTCCTACCCTTTGCAACAGCTTGGATGGAGCTGGAAAACATTATGCTAAGCAAAAGAAGCCAGGCAGTAAAAGACAAATACCATATGATCTCACCTTTAACAGGAATCTAAACAACAAAACAAAGAAGCATGCAAAATATAACCAAAGACAATAAAATGGAGGACAGGCTGACAGTGACCACAGGGGAGAGTAGAGCGAATTTCAGGGGAAGTTGGGAAGGGTTTACAGGAACAAACTTAAAGGACACATGGACAAAAACTAGGGGGAGGGTGGTAATGGGAGGGAAGTGAGGAGGGGTGGGAGGGGGGCTGGACTGGGAGTAAAGAGGAGAAAACTGTATTTGAACAATGATTAAAATAAAATTAAAAAAAGATTGTTAATGCAGCCATCATTAAAATATATCAGAAAACAATTACAGAGTGATGTCATAAGTTTTCAACTTCTTTACTCAAATTCAAAAGATCTTGATTGCTCAGTTGCATAATAAGAATATGTTTAATTTTATTAATTAGCTGTCAAAATGTTTTCCAAAATGACTGTACCATTTTTCATTCCCAATTGAATGAATGACAGTTCATTCCCAGCAGTGAATGAGAGATTTTATTGTTCCCCATCCTCACCAGCATTTGGTTTTGTCTGTAGGAATATTTTAAGGTTATTCCACATCTTATCATGGCTTCATAGCTAATTTCTATCATTGAGTAATACAGAATTATAGGGATATACAACAGTGTTTACCCATTCATCTATTAAAAGCCATCTTGGCAACTAAGAACAAAGCTGTTATGTGGGGGAAAGAAAAAGATGGATTGTCAAAGAACATGTATAAAAGACCCATGAACAAAGCCAAAGGGGGGATGGATTGAGGATGGGAAATGGGTGATGAGGCAAGGCGTATGTGGTGGTGGGGAAAAGGAAACAACTGTACTTGAACAACAAAAAAAGTATAAATTGGTAGTTACAAAAATTCACAGGGATATAAAGTAGAGAATAGTGAATATAATCAACAATATTGTGATAACTATATATTGTGCCTGGTGGGTACTAGAAATACCGAGGGGAACACTATGTAAAGTATAAGATTGTGTAACCACTAAACTGTATACCTGAAACCATACAAAGTAAAATCGAAAGAAAAAAATTATAACAGAGTACAGTATCTCTTTGGTACCTGAGCCTGTGGTGGCAAAATGTATCACAAACTACAAAGGGAATATATAGAATACATCTTATTTTTTATTTTATTTATTTATTTTTGGTAATTATTTTTTCCAATTTTCTTTCCACTCTCTTGTTTCTCTTCTTCAGGGACTCAAATTATCCATCTGAGGTCACTTGAAATCATTCTAGAGCTTGCTGAAGCTGTTTTCACATTTGTGTTCTTTTTTTGTGTGTTTCATTCCTATTGCTTTCTATTCATTAATCTTTCTTTTGCAATGTCTTATCTGCCATTAATCCCATCTAGTGTATTATCTCACCAACTGTACGATAATTTAATATTTTAATTTTAGAAAGAGAGAGGGACAGAAACATCAATGTGTGAGAAAAACATTGATCACTTGCCTCTCACACACCCTGGGCTGGGCACCCCAGTCGCTAGATTGTGACGTTGTATGTGGGGGCAGGGTGGGAGCAGGAGCGGGAACAGGAGAAAACAATGGTGGTAGTTCTGTTCTTCTGGACTCAGACCCTTCTCTGGGCTCCCGGGCTATGAGTTCTGCCCTGGTCCACAATCGCTACCCCTCTGGGTCTGCCAGCCGCAGCTTGCGTACTCAGGGATCACTGCTGCATTCTTGCGCCCCGGATGGCTGTCGCGCCAATTTCGCACCAAACTTTCCCCGCTGTCCGTGCGCTGCCGACCCGCGCCAGCCCCGTGCCCACCTGGCTCATCTTCTCCTACCAGTCTGGATGAACACGTCTACTTCAACTTCTTGGCTGCCCAACTTCCATTCAGATAAATCCTCTGCTGGATCTGGGCGTTATTCTGACTGTAAATTATTGTTGTAAATTATTGTTGTTCTAATCTTGGTTGTGCGAGGAGGTACGGTGCATCCACCTATTCCTCCATCTTGCCGGAAGTCGAAAGTTACAAAATTCTTATGAAAGAAATTTAAAAGTCCTAAATAAATGGAAAAACATGTATCCTGGTTCATGAAATGGAAGACTAAACATAAAAAAGATGTCAGTTCTTGATATGAGCCATAGGTTAATGAAATTCCTATACATATCTCAGATATGTTTTTTCTATAGAAATATTATACAAAAATTCTTAGTGAATTTGTGAGCATGTTCATATGTGTGAGAATGTATGTGGGTGTTAGTAAACAGTTAATATGTTTATATATATGGACATATTAACATGTAAATGTGACTGTGTGAGTGTGGGTAAATGATATGTGGAGCAGTCTTGGTGTTTAAGTAAATCTGTAATCATGTTGGTGTGAGTAAATAAATGTGAGTGTATAAGCAAGTTAACAATGAGTATACTTGTGTTGGTGAGTGCATGTCTCAATATATTAGTATGTATGAGTAAATGCATGAATGATTTCATTTACTTGAGCATATTTAAGTGTGTGAATGAATACTTGAACATTTTCTTATATATGTAATGTGTGTGAGCAGGTTAGTTTGAGTATATTTGTGTGTGAGAGTGAAAGTGTGAGTATATGTATATGTATATGTATATGTATATGTTAGTGTATCCAAGTGTGAGTAAATTTGTGAGAAGGTTCATGTAAATGAATGTATGAGCACATGCATGTTTATCAGTATGTTTGTGGGAGACTGAATATGTGAGCCTTTTCATATGTGAAATGTATCAATGTCAATTTATTTGTATTTTAAGTGAATCAGCATTTTCATGTGAATGACTAAATTTCTGAGCATATGTAATGATGTTAGCATGTTTGTGTGTATGAATGTATAAGTGTGACCACTTATCCAGTTTGCTAATGTACAAATATATTTGAAAGAGTAAAAATATATAAGCAGGTTCATGTGAGTGTATATATGTGTGTGAGTGAATGTGAGAGCTTCATGGTAAATATGAGTATGTTATTTGTGGTGGAACTGTGAAAATGTCTCCATCAGTGAGTAACATGCATGTGAAGGAATATGTGAGTGTATGCATATAAGAATATGTGTGTGTTAATATTTGTGCATGCCTATGTGAATTATGGTGTATGAGACTGTAAATATATAAGTAAATGAAAGTTCACATGAGTGATTTCTAGAGCATCTTCATATAAGAAAATAAAGCCCTGGCTGGTGTAGCTCAGTGGATTGAGCATGGGCTGGGAACCAAAGTGTCCCAGGTTCGATTCCCAGCCAGGGTACATACCTGGGTTGCAGGCCATAACCCCCAGCAACCGCACATTGATGTTTCTCTCTCTCTCTCTATCTCCCTCCCTTCCCTCTCTAAAAATAAATAAATAAAATATTTTAAAAACAGAAAATAATGTGTGAGCATGTTGGTGTGATTGAATGTGTTAGCATATGGATTTGATCACATGTATACCTATGTGCATTAGTAAATTTGTCAGCACAATCTTGTAAATATGTGACAGCATGAGCAATGTGATGTGAGTCATGGAATTTGTGTTTTCAGGTATGTGAACATGTTTTTGTGTTTGGGTGAATTACCAATAATGTGTGTGTTAAAGTATGAGTACATAGTGAGCATGTATATGAACAAGTTAGAGTATATATGTGTGTGAGAGTAAATATGTTAACATACACACACACATGTTAATGTGGGTGTGAATGAAGGTGTATGTCCATTATTTTGTGAGTGAATAAATTTGTGAGTGTGTTTATATAAGACCAAAGTACATGCAGGTGAGCATGTGTGTGGGTAAATGTAGAATCAGTGCATATGTGAGTATATTAATGTCAAGTACTCTTGTATGTAAGTGAATTGTGGATGTGTTGATATATGTGGGTAAATGTGTTAGTATATTCAAACGTGTGAGAGAATGTGTGATCATTTTCATGTAAACAGCATGTTATTTGACTAGATTTGTGTATTTTAGTGTGTGGTTCTTTGTAATTAAGTGTATACAACTGTGTCTATGAATGTAATTTCTGAGTACAGCCATGTGAGTGAGAAATTATGTGAGGATGTGAATGCATGTGAGCATGTCTCTTGTGAGAGTGGATATATAAGTATGTTTCTTTGTGTGATCTTGTTAATATGTTAGTGTATTTATATGTGGATGTATATGTGGTTATGTGTATATATGTATGTGAAAAAATGTATGAGATCATGGCAATTGTGAACATGTTTGTTTCAAGGGAATGTCTGAACATGTTCCCATTTGGGAGTGTACTAATATATGTTCATGAAGAAATAGGTAAGTATGTATGTGAACATATGTGACTGTATCTTGTGTATGAGAATATGTGAGCATGTTCATGTGAATGAGATAATGTGAGAGTCAGTCAGTATCAGTAAATGAATTGTCAGTGAACAAGTCATTTGTAGTAAAGTAAAATAAAGTAAATATCTGAATTTGTTCATATCTTAAAGTATGTTTCTGTACACTAATTAAGTAAATTTTATGTGTAAAAGTGTATGCTTGAATTGTGATCATGTGTATAGATGTGATCAAATCATATCCATTTGTGTGAGCTTTTTTGTGTGTTATATCTGTGTAAGGGAATTGTCAGTGTGTGATTGAATTTATGTTTGGGAGTAAATGAGCTTTGTGGTGAGTGTGAACATGTCTGTGTATGAGTTAACAGGTGAACATGTTCCAGTTGTGGGCATGTTGTTGCACATATATAAATTAATGTATTACTGTGAACATCTGAATAAATATGATTATGCTTTTGTGTGTCCATTCATGAGCATGTTTATGTGATTGAGGTAATACTAGAACATGTTTGTGCAAACTAGTGAATATGTAAATATGTGCATATGAGTGTTTCTATATCTATGTGTGTAAATAAATTTGTAAGCATGTTTGTATTAATTAATGTATGATCCTGTTTTATGAATGAGGGAAAGTGTGATCATGTGCATTCATGTGAGCATACACATCTACCTGTGTGTGACAGCGTGTGTGTTAGCCTGTTCATGGGTGAGAGTATTTTATTGCGTGTAAATCTGAGTTTAAGTGGATATTTGTGTGTATTCATGTATACTCAGTTACCAACAGACATGCTCACATACCCACATACACATATGGATGATGGGTGATGCAGGGGTCGGGGTGCCTAACAGGACCTGGCTGCCTCCCTGGCCATGAGGGTGGCCTTGCTGAGCAGAAGACTCAGTTCAGGGAGCACACAGGCACTATTCTTTGCAACCCAAACAACAAATGGTCATTACTCCTACTAAGCACCTACTCTGTGTGTATGTGTGCATATACATGTGTGTGTATGTACATCCATGAAAGTGATAAAAGTGACTACATAAACTTGCACATATTTGAGTGTATGAGAGTAACAATATTTGAATATTGAAGTAAATATATCAGAAGTATGTTCAAGAGTATGCCTATTATTGTACACATGTGTAAGGATATGAGCACGTTCATTTCAGTGAGTAAATGTGTAATGTATTTGTGTAAGAAGGTTAATGTGTGATTATATTTAAATGTGGACATGTAAATATATCTCGTGATAATTAATGTCTGAGCTTCTTGGTGAGTGTGAGTGTGTTTCTCTGCAAATGTGAACATGTTCCTGTTTGTGAACAAAATGTACATAAGTTGAGTGCCAGAGTGGAAGCATCTGAGTGCAGGTATTTGTTTCCCTGCATGAGTGAAATAATGACCATGATCATTTGATTGGGTGAATATATCAACATGTTTGTGTAATGTAATGAATTTGTCAGTGTGAGTGTGTGAGTATATCTGACACATATCTATGGTTTGGAATAAATTTGTGAGCATCTTCATGCTAGTAAATGAACGTGTGATCATGCTAATGTGAGTACATTGAGGTGTGAGCATACAGTTATGAACTACATAACAATGTTTCAGTAAATGATGGACCACATGTATGAACATGGTCCCACAAGATTATAATATTGCTGAGATTGGAAGATGGTGGCGAGGTAAGTGGGAGCTTACCCCACTTGCTCCTGCACCCAACTGTGACACCTAGCTGATCTTCTGAAGGAAAGAGTGAACAATAAACAGAACCCCAGCTTATATGAAGTTTGGAAGTCAAAAATTGCAGAGGATGTTAAAAAATGGACAGTAAGGAAATTTTGTAGGCAGACTGGAAAGTCACCAGGCCCTGAGCCAGGGACCACTGTGTTGCATGGCAGCTGAAGTCCTGGTCCCTAATGCCATAGGAGTTTTGGAGGAGAGCCAGGTCAGCAATTCTAACTACACAGCTCCCTCCTCTCCTAAAGTAGGGAAACCAGTACAGCCCAGGAGAGGCCTGGATGCTTGAAGTCTCTGGAGGAATGAAGATGCAGTGGGAGACACACAGCAGAGAGTATTCCTCAGTTTGGTCCATGGTCCCTGTTTCGACAGCACAAGAGAAATCAGGAAGCAGAGAGATGCCTGGACATGGGAGAAGAGTTGGGCTGTGACTGACAGTAACCCAGAGAGTCTCAGGAGTGGTCAGAGGAGCTGGGTTGTGTGAAAAGCGGGGCTCTTCTTAAAAACGCCTGCAAACAAGGGGAATTTGCTAAAAAAAAAAAAAAAAAAAGACTCTCAGCCACTGTTTAAGGGACTCTTGTGAGCTCTGGCCTGGCCAGCTAAGAGGAAGAAAGAGGGCCATGTTTGCTCCAAATCAGGACACCTCATGGACTGATCAAACTGGGGAAGCAGAGGCTCAGAGGGGTAGCAGTCCTCAGAGAGTCTTAGTTTAATAGGGGAACTAAAATGCCCTGAAGGGACTTTCAGACTGAACAGCACCCAGCCCAAAAAAGAGCGAGGAGGTGTGTGAGTTGCTCCCAGTCAGTGCACCTCCCAGACTAATCAAGAGTGGCACAATCAGGTGAAGTAAAGGCACTGGCCTGGTGCAAATGGACAGTAGGGGCTGTGCATCACACTAAGGGCTTGGGCTGGAGGCTGGACACCTGTGAATATTGTAGCCCAGACCAAATCCACAATGAAGAGCAACAGGAAAGGAAAAAAAATAGAGCCTAACACCCCCCTGCCTGCAGCCTCCAGGAAGACCAGCAGAAGCCACTTGGTGGGTTTAAAGTCAGCAGGATGCTTTTTTTTTGTTTTAATTCTAAGTGTAAGACAATAAGACCTGGAGCTGTGAAAGGACCAAAGACAGCTCCAGAGAGAGATCAGAAGACTAACGCCAACAACTGAGACAAAATTCATCTTGTTATCTCACAGAACTTGATTTTCCTTTTCATTTTTGTTAGTACTATTTTTTATTACTTTGATTTCTCTTCTTTATGTTTAGTTTTCTTTGTTTCATTTGTTTGATTTCATTGTTATCACTGCTTTTCTTTGTTCTCCCTTTCATATTGCATTTTAATTTGTCATCTTTCACATGTATTCCAATAAAACACTATCTTGGTCTTCTATTTTTAATTATCTTAATTCAGATCATAGATTTTTTTTTCACATTATTGTTGTTCCCATTCCAACACAACACCCTTCCCTGATCTTCACCCAGTTTACTATTTTCCTGAGCTTTATTACTGTTGTGGTTAATCACATTCTCTCACACACCTCACCAAGTTTCTATATCTTACTCTCACTATATCTCACCATCTAACCTCGCACAAGCACTCTGCTTTCTGGAGTCAGCTCACATTGTTTTCCCCCTCTAACAAGAATCTTATCTCTTTTTCAACTTTTATAAAAAGTGGCTAGTTGGGTGAAATATCATAGTTATTGCTGTATTTCTCCAAAGGATCTCCTCTCTGTTCTCTACTTATTGGTACTATACATCCAATAGAACATTCTCCTGCTTTCTTATTCTATTCTGCCTTCACCTTGCCACTGATCACATACAAAGTAAGGTGGGAGTTGTGAACCCCAGTAAACTTCCTGGAGGAGAGAACTCAGGAACAAAGAAACCACCAAAAGGTAAAGTCCAAGTACAACAAAAGAGCCCACACAAATGGAAGAAAGGGCAACCCTAGAGCATCCACACAAGGAGATCAAAGAGACTACGCCACTGAATCCCATAGAACTCCTACCATAGAGGTTCATCCTACAAAAAAAGGTAGCAAAGCATGGAATCATGAAATGTAGAAAGAAACAAAAAGAGTCATCTAAAATGAGGAGACAAAGAAAAAAGTCTACAATCAAAAGAACTAGAAGACTTCCCACTAATAGAGCTAAATGAAATGCAGTCATACAAACTATCAGATATAGAATTCAAAATAATGGTTATAAGAATGCTCAAGGAACTCACAGACAACTACAAGGAACTGAGTGAGAACTACAATAGTATGAAAAAATAAATAGAAATTACAAGAGCCAGAAAGAAATCAAGAATACAATTTCTGAAATAAAAAACACACTAGAAGGAATTATAAGCAGGCTGGATGAAACAGAGGCCCAAATTGTTAGCTGGAAGACAAAATAGAAATAAACACCCAGCTAGAGCAACTGCATGAAACAAGGCTAAGAAAATATGAAGACACCTTAAGAGAAGTTAAAGATAACATGAAATGCAACAACATTCAAATCATAAGAATACCATGAAGAAAGAAAAGGAGAAAGGGATGGAAACCCTGTTTGACTAAATAAATAAATAAATAAATAGATAAACAAACAAATAAATAAAATAATAATAATAGTAATAATAACAACAACAACAACAACAACAACAGAAGACTTCTCAAACCTGGAGAGGGAAAAGCCATTCAAGTTCAGGAATCACAGAGGGTACCAATGAATATGGACACAAAGAGGCCTACTCCAAGACGTGTCAGAATTAAAATGCCAAGTTTTAAAGACAAAGAGAGAATCAAAATCAGCAATGGAGAAACAAAAAGTAACACACAAGGGAGCTCTGATAAAGCCAGCAGCTGATTTCTCAGCAGAAACACTGCATGCCAGCAGGGAGTAGCAAAAAAATATTACAAGTAATCAAAAGCAAAGACCTGCAACCAAGGCTAAGCTAACCAGCGAGGCTCTCAAATAAAATGGAAAGCAAAATAAGGAGTTTTCCAGACAAAAGAAGGCTGAAAGAATACACCCCCACCAAACCAGCACTACAAGATATGCTAAAGGGACTGCTATAAGAAGAAAAAGAGTGAGAGAGAGAGGAACACAGGCACAAAGGGAGAAAATTGAACTAACACCTATCAATAGCAACCTTAAATGTTAATGGACTAAATGGTCCAACCAAAAGACATAGGGTAGCTGAACAGATAAGAAAACATGAGCCACAAATATGCTGCTGACAAGAGACCCACCTGAGAACAAAAGACCTACACAGACTGAAAGTGAAGGGATGGAAAAAATATTACAACAAATGGATAGGAAAAAAAAAGCTTGGGTAGCAATATTTATATCAGAGGAAATAGACTTCAAAACAAAGACCATAAAAAGAGACACTGAAGGACACTTCATAATACTCAAGGGAAGAATCTATCAAGAAGACATAAACTTGTGAACATATATTAACCCAACATAAGAGCAACTAAATATATAAGGAATATCTTGGAGGACTTCAAGAAGGACAGAGACAGCAACACACTTATACTAGGGGATTGTAACACCCCATTGTCAAAAATGAATAGTTCTTCCAAACAATATACATGCACCACTGTGTTCAATGAAGCATTATTTACAATAGTGAATCTTGAAACAGCCAAAGTGACCAATATTATAAGGATGGATTAAAAAAAAAAGGTGGTACCCAAAGAAGTAAAATACACATTATTTTCAAATGCACATAGAACATTTTCAAAGATAAACCACATGATAGGACACAAAACAAGCCTCAACAAATTCAAGAAAATTGAAATCATATTGATCATTCCGTCAAACCATAAGGGCCTGAAAGTGGAAACCAACCTCAAGGAAAAAACTCAAAAACACTCAAAATTCTTGGAGATTGAGTAGCATGCTATTAAACCATTAACAGGTTAAGAATGAGATCATGAAAGAAATCAAAAAGTTTCTGGAAACAAATGAAAATGAACACACAACACTCCAAAACTTTTGGGACACAGCTAAGGCAGTACTGAGAGGGAAGTTCATAACAATACAGGCCTACTTAAAAAAGATAGAAACATTTCAAACAAACAACCTAATGCTGCCCTTGCAAGATGTGAGGCACAACAACAAACAGAGCCAAGAGTGAGTAGAAGGAAGGAAATAACCAAGAAAAGAGCAGAACTAAATGCCATAGACACTAAAAGCTCAATGCTAAGAATCAATAAATCCAGAAGCTGTTTCTTTGAAAGATAAACAAAATCAACAAGCCTTTAACCAGACTCATCAAGAAAAAAAAAAGACAGAGGAACCAAATAAACACAATCAGAAATGAAAGAGGAGAGATTACAACTGATGCCACAGATATATAAAGGATTGTAAGAAATTACTATGAAGAACTATATGCCAAAAATTTGAAAACCTAGGTGAAGTGGACAAATGTCTGGAAAAATATAATCTTCTAAAACTCGATGAAGAAGCAGAAAACCTGAACAGACCAATAAGAGCAGACAAAATTGAAGCAGTAATCAAAAAACTCACAACACGTAAAAGCCCTGGACCAGATCATCTCACAAGAGAATTTTACAAAGCACTTGAGGAAGAGTTAACCCCTACCTTTCACAGACTATTCAAAAAAATTCAAGAAGGAAGACTCACAATCTCTTTTTATGAAGCCAGCATCATCCTAATTCCAAAACAAAATAAAGACACAACAAAGAAAGAAAACTACAGGTCTATATCACTGATGAACACAGACACTAAAAGAACTGGAAGAACAGCAAACAGAATCCCAGCTTACATGAAGTTTGGAAGTCAAAAATTGCAGAAAATATTAGAATATGGACAGTAAGGAAATTCTGTAGGCAGACTGGAAAGTTGTTGGGCCTTGTGCCAGGGAACACCATGCTAAACAAAATCCTCAACAAAATATTGGAAAACCACATCCAGCAAACACATTAAAAGGATAATACACCAAGAACAAGTAAGATTAATCTTCAGGATGCAAGATCAGTACAATATTTGCAAATCAATTAATGTAATCCATCAAATAAAAAGAAAAGAGAAAAATTACATACTCATATCAATAGATTTAGAAAATGTATTTGATAAGGTATAGCACCCATTTATGATAAAAACGCTCACAAAGTCAGAAAGAGGGAGCATTCCTCAACATGATAAAGGCTATATATGAGAAATCTACAGTCAACATCATACTCAATGGGCAAAAACTAAAAGCTTTCCCACTAAGGTCAGGAACAAGGCAAGGCTGCCTTTACCATTTCTATTGAATATAGTATTGGGAGTACAAACCGCAGTGATCAGACAAGAAAGAGGAAAAAAGGGATCCAAATTGGAAAGGAGGAAGCAAAACTGTCACTGTTTGCAGATGATATGATAGTGTACATAGAACACCCTGTAGACTCCACAAAAAACAATTCGACCTAATAAGCAAATTTGGCCTCACAGTGGGGTTCAAAGTCAATATCCAGAAATCAAAGGCATTTTTATACACCAACAATGAAAGATCAGAATTAGAAATCAGGAAAAAAATTACATTTGTCATAGCAAGAAAAATAACATAATTAGGAATAAAGCTTACCCAGGACATGAAAGACCTGTACTCAGAAAATTACACAACACTGAATAAAGAAATTAAAGAAGACACAAATAAATGGAAGCATATATCATGTCATGGTTTGGAAGAATTAACATCATCAAAATGTCCATATTACCCAAAGCAATTTATAGATTCAATGCAATCCCTTTTAAACATAGAACAAACATTTCAAAAATTTACATGGAAATGTAAATAACCCCTAATAGCTGCAGCAATGTTGAGAAAGAAGAACAAAGTTAAACGGATTGCAATACTGCATGTAAAACTCTATTACAAGGCCACTGTAATCAAAACCATCTGCTACTAGCATAAGGACATACGCATAAATCAATGGAACAGAATAGAGGCCCTAGAAATAAACCCAAGTCTCTATGGTTAATAATATTTTAAAAATGGGGAAGCAGCATAAAATGGAGTAAATATAGCCTCTTCAACAAATGGTGTTGGGAGACCCGGATAGCTACATGCAAAAAAAAAAAAAAAAAAATGAACCTCAATCACCAACCTACACCACACACAAAAATAAACTCAAGGTGGATAAAAGATTTAAAAATAAATCATCACACCATAAGAGTCCTAGAGGAGAGCATAGGCAGAAAAATCTCAGCTATCCCACACAGCAATATTTTCACCGATATGTCCCCTAGAGAAAGGGACATAAAGGCAAGAATAAACAAATGGACCTCATCTAAATAAAAAGCTTCTGCATGGCTAAAGAAAACAGCATTAAAATGAAAAGAGAATCAACCCTATGGGGAAACATATTTGCAAATAATATCTCAGACAAGGGTTTGATCTCCAAAATATATAAAGAACTCACATGATTCCACTCCAGGAAGACAAATAACCCAATTAAAAAATGGGCAAAGGACATGGACAGACACTTCTCCAATGAGGATATACAGAGGGCCCAGAGACATATGAAAAGATGCTCAGCATCACTAACCATCAGGAAGATGCAAATTAAAAACACAATGAAATACCACTACACACCAGTCAGAATGGCCATCATAAACAAATCAACAAACAACAAATGTTGGAAGGTTGTGGGGAAAAGCGAACCCTAGTGCAGCGTTGGTGGGAATGTAGACTGGTGCAGTCACTGTGAAAAACAGTGTGGAAATTCCTCAAAAAACTGAAGATGGAACTGCCTTTGACCCAGCAATTGCACAGCTGGTGTTATACCCCAAGGATCCTGAAACATCAATTCAAAAGAACCTATGCACCCCAATGTTCATAGGAGGACAATTTACAATAGCCAAGTGCTGGAAGCAGCCTTAGTGCCTATCAGTAAATGAGTGGATCAAAAAACTGTGGTATGTTACACAATGGATGACTACACAGAAGAAAGAAAGAACTCCTACCCTGGTGACAACTTGTTGGGGATGACTTTGTGTGGTTTTGGAGACTTTAGCCTTGCACCAGCAGGCCTTGAAAGAGGCCGGTAAGTCTCTCCTGGAAAGTCAGGAAGCAGGTGGCAGGCATGACCCAATACTAACACCAAAGGTTCCCGTGGGAAATCAGGCCTAAAGTATACATTGTATCCTTTGACGCTTGCTTTGCTTTAGTATAGTCTTGTTTATATAAACCAGATGTTTAAGTTCAAAGCATAAGGAGTGAACTCCTTGTGTGATGAAATACGCCTTTGCAACCATCTGGCATTAGCATGTCTCACAGATCCTGATCTGAGACTATCTCTATTTCTTCAATTGTCATCTATAAATAATATGTGTTTTTTATAACCATAGCTTTTGGACATTGTTTGATGAGCTTTGCCTATATGCTGTATAACCCTGAACTTACTGAGCCCAATAAAAGCAGTTTCAGAGAAGGGCTCAGAGCATTCTCCACTAGAGGGAATCACTGCCCCTTTTCCCTCCTGAACAACAGATTGTATCTGAGACAACTTATTCTCATCCATGACGGCCAGGAGAGCTCCGTGGGATGGGGCATCCCACAACAGCATGGATGGAACTGGAGAGCATAATGCTAAGTGAAATAAGCCAGGCAGTGAAAGACAAATACCATATTATCTCACCTCTAAGTGGAATTAATCAACAAAACAAACAAGAAAGCAAAATACAACCAGAGACATTAAAATGAACAAACTGACAGTAACCAGAGAGGAGGGGGTAGAAGGATAATAGGGGATAAAAAGGGAAAGGCCATCAAGGGACATGTAAAAAGGACATATGGACAAAGCTAAACAGGGGTAGGTCCAGGAAGGAGGTGGGGATAGGTATGGAGGAGGCATGGTGGGGTGAAAACTGAGACAACTGTACTTCAACAACAATAAAAAAAGATTATAATATTGCTGAAAATTTCCTATCACTTAGTGATGTTGTAACATTGCAACATCATAGATTAGTAACGTGGCATGTTTGTGATCATTCTAATATATATAAACCTACTGTATTGCCAGTTGTATAAAAGTATATTTCATACAGTTATGTAGATTTTATAATACTTGAAAATAATAAATGACTGTTACTGATTCATATATTTACTATACTACACCTTTTATCATTATTCTAGAGTGTACTCTACTCCTTTTTTAAACATTTCCTGTAAAACAGTATACTATCTTAACACTGGCAGTAGCTTCAGATATCTTATGTTTATGGTATCTCTTTATTTAATAATTTTTTCTTGTGCTTGATTTAATCTCATGCTGTTTTATAATTTTAGTATAGCATAAATGTACAGTGTTTTTAAAAGTCTATAGTAGTGCACAGTAATGTCCTAGGCCTAACACTCATTCACCGTGCATTCACTGATTCACCCAGAGCAACTTTCAGTTCTGAAAGCTCCATTCATAGTGAATGCCTTACACATAAGTGTATCATTTCTAAAATTATTTTATATCATGTTTTTCCTGTACCTTGTCTGTGTTTAGTTATATTTAGATACACAAAAACTCCCCATTGTGTTACAGTTGCCTATAGTATTTAGTACAGTAACATGCTATACAGGTTTGTAGCCTAGGAGCAATAGTCTATACCATATAGCCGAGGAGTATAGTAGGCTACACTATTTAGGTTTTTGTAAGTGCACTCTTTCATGTTTGCACAATGATGAAATCACTTAACAACGAATGCACTTCTCAGAACATACCCTGTCATTAAGTGGTGCAGTGCTATATTTGTTTCAAAGAGTGAATGTGTGAACATACAAATGTGGATGTATATGAGTGTTTATGCATGATAACCTTACCAATTTATTTTTTGAGTGAGTAAATCTTAAGTGTATTAATGTGAATGAGTGAATATGGGAGCATGTGAGCAGCTAAATTTGTGAAAAGAAGGCCCTCATGTCCACTGGTGGGATTCAAATATGATCATGGATTTAAAAACAATAAATACTAAACTGTAAGGTGCTATGTACATATAAACACTTATTCCTTATTGGGTCAAAGTTGCCTATAACCAGCTCTGTAACAAAGCCACATTATTCTTTGTATATTATATCACATAGCTGCTTTGGGAACATGTGTGATCCTCCTGATTCAGCTTGCTGCCTTCACTGCAGGATGAACGCCCAGAAGCTGCAAAGAGAGAAAAGTGTTACTCCAACCTGAATGTTTCAGAAAACAAGTTATTATTGGCAGTAATTACCTGAATGGCAACTGAGATGTAAATGGTCTTCATGTTAAGGTATAGCAAAGCCTCTAGTATTCAGGGATATTGTGAATAAGCCCCAGCAAGTGGTAATGTGGTGACAGAGAATTGTATAACACAATTCTTTATTATAGCCTTTCAGGATCCCCAGTAGCTTTAGAGGATGGAACCTTTGTTAGGCAGTTAACAACATGTAGCAGGACAAGACAGTCTGGGTCTTCCACCAATCCCATGGTCATACTTCCCATTCTAGACCATTCAGTGCCACTAACCCAATTCTGTCCCTTTTGGTGGAATCCTAGAGATCATAAAAGGTCAGCACAGAGCCTTTTTCAAAGTACCCAAGGTGAAAGATCAAGTGGGAGCAGAAATGGAATCACCATGCCATGTGCCCTGGCACAGAGATGTGGCCCAGAAGAAGGAAAAGTTTTTCTAATTTATCTGTCCAGAGGGGTCATCTTATGTGCTAGCAATGATCGGTATGAGAACTTAGCTAAAGTATCCTCACATCTCTAAAATGATACTGAAAAAAAATGTTTATGGACTGTATGTTTGTGTCCCCTGCAAATTCATATGTTGAAGGCCTAACTTCCAATGTGATGGTATTTGGAGGTGAGGTATTGGGGAAATAATTAAACTTAAATGACGTCATGATGGTGGGCTCCCCATGATGAAATTAGTACCTTTATAAGAAGAGGAAAAAAACACCAGAACTCTCTCTTCATTGTGTAAGCACATATACAAACCAGGAAGGTAGTTCTCATGAAGAACCAACATGGACAACAGCTTGATTTTGGAATTCCAAGCCACCAGAAGTATAAGAAATACATGTCTGTTGTTGTCACCCAATCTATGGTATTTGGTATAGTAGCCATAACTATGACAATAAGCCTCCAGATAAGGTGCCTAAATCCATATTTGGAGTGATAGTCTCAGCCCCATGTACTGTTCACTGCCCTACCCAGTCAGCTCAGGAAGGCAAGAAAAGTGGAAGTAACCACTTCCTTCCTTCTTAGAAACTTCATTGCTCCAACTCCTCTACCTCCCTAGTATGTACCACAGTTGCAGTGCTCAAGGAAGAGATGAATGAAGAAATAAAAATGTCTTATTCATTGCTTTACTCTACAATATGTGGGTGCTAAGCTGGGTGAAGCCCTAAGAAAGCAGCTTTACACAACACTGTGGCTCTGGTTTCTCTTGCCCAGAGGGAAGCAGCTCTGGTAGTTTTCCCAGGCTCCTCTTCCTCTTTCTCTTCTCACTTCCTCCTTCCTTCTCGAGGAAGAAATGTAGCTCTTTTTTGAACCTGAACAGAACATAGTTGCTAAGGCCTTTGCCTGTGAACTTGTAGGGGAGGACAAAAAATGGGTTGAGCACTGAAATTCTACTCCAACTCAGACATGAAGAGAAATTTAATTCTGAATCTGGTGGAAGGCCTCATAGAGACATGTAGGGGTCCCTAAACTCTGAAACCCTTTACCTGATTTCCTGCTTGAAAAGAGAAATAGGTATGGGGGCAAGTAACTCTCATGGGGTACCACTGCCTGTATCCTTCTTGCCAGAATGACCTGACATACCTAAGGTGGGCTTGGGCTCAAATTTCCTGTGGAGCAAGAGATTATTTGAATGGGTTTTAAGTACTGTTGATACATGAACTACTACTTACTTGTGGAAAGTGTTTTCCTTCTTATCCTCACTATTTTTCTTTGCCTTCATCCCTCTTTTCTCCTTCCCAGCTTCTCTACTCATCTCTGTTGTGCCCTCATTTTCTTGCTGAATCTTTTCTTCTTCAGTTAAATTCAGTTCAAAATGAAATCTGTACATTCATTCCTTAATTCATGCAGTCTCTCTCTATTCCAGAATCATGTTGTAAATCTCTACCTACTTCCTCTTTTCTCCCACCAAAACACCCCCAGCAATTTTAACATTGCCTCTGTGGAACCTACAGGCTATTGCCAGGTGTTAACCTTCCTCTTCTGCTCCTGAGCTGAGCTTCCTCTCTAGAGCATGCTATGGTTGTTGACCAAGTGGGGTGGACAAGCTATCTCATAAGAGGAACACCTTGAAAAATGGTGTTCTGCTTTGTTCTCTTTCCATCATCCCTGCCACCCACTCCATTTAGACTGCAGCTGCTTCCAGTTCTGAATCCCCTACATACACACACAACAGCCCCAGACTTAGAGCCTGAAGGGCTCCCTTCTGACTAAAGAAGTCCTCAGTTGTTCTTGCACTTCCCCTTTCATCTACTTTTTGGCCAAATCAATCCAGGGACCCAACTTTTCTCATACACCCCAGGTGTCTGCTTGCAAAAAAAAAAATGCTTAACATAACCCACCTTAGGTATCAGGTACAAACAGTTCAAAGTCATTAAAGATTTTGGTAACATGCCTCAGAGTTAATGCAGACTATTCATACTGTACCATCCCTAGAAGTCGGCTTTTGCCACTGTTCTCTCCTCCTGACCCTGGATGCCTGTTGAGATGGCTACATTGTCTGGAAACAGTGGAAGAATGTGCTTGGTGTACTTAAATGGTTGTTGGTTAGCCTTTGCTGAGATACATAAAAACAAGAAAAGGAGAAAATGAGGTAGATACTCCTTTGACACCCACCAGTGTCTGGCCCAATTGATCTAAACATTGGTATCATACAAGGAAGAACTAGTTGTGCTCTAACGTGAATTCCCATCTACTCAGTCCTCACTCCTGCAAGAGTCTTGGCCTTCCTAGGGTGCCCAGCTAGATGAGGCACTGCTTTACTTGTAGAGTAGTTATTAAAAGAACCTGTCTCCTGCCTTCTCAACTCCAGTTTCCCAGTTCCCATGTACACACTCACATTGTAACCTGTGCACCTTATTCTCTCACATTCTTCAGAGAGAAATGGAGCAAAGGGAAATCAACCATCAGGTGAGCCACCCACAAAGATCAGGGCTCAGGGCTATGGCCTTGGTTTTTAAGGTGCCTCCAAGGCCAGACATGGGGGCCCTATGTATCTACCCTCAGGTTCCAAAAGCTCACTGTTGTGAGCTATTTAGTGTCGAGCCACTGGGAGTTCAGAAGACCTATATTCATTTGCACAAGTGTGAACCATTAGCACTCATTAATCCTTTAGAATTGGTATCTACTTCAAACTTTTGTAAAACTTCTATTTAATATACCCTTTCTTTTGTCTTTCATTGATTTAGATTTCCTGAGCATCCTCTGGGCCAGAGAATATTATTTCTATTCTGTGGGCTCAGGATAGGTTTCCTGTCATTTAAAGCTGCATGGTCCTGGTTAGTTGTCCTTTCTAATGGAAAGGCTTAGAAAAAATATCAAAAGAAAGTAGCTTATTGGTTTCCTAGTGGTTTGTGCTTTAGTTTCCTTTCCACTTCCCATTTCTGCTCCAGAGATTTGAATACTATGCCAAAAAGTTTGGATTTTATTTGACAGTTAAATTAAGCCATCAGTAGTTTATGAAGTAATCAGACTAGATTTATAAAGATCACACTGACTTCAGTGTGTTAAATGAGCTGAATGGGCCATTACCTGCATTAGGGAAACCAGAGGTTGGGATGTTGTTGCAGTAATTCAGTAGCAAGATGCCCAAAGCCGGATCTTGGGGAAACATGATCAACAGAAAAATAAAAACAGAGTTACAATGTTTTCTGGACACAGAGACAATAAAACTTTTGGGGAGTTGAAGTCTTGGGAGGGAGAGTAGCAAGGACCTGGGGCCTGAGGTTAACTGGACAGAGAAGATCATGTGTTCAGTTTTGAACCAACTGAATATGATGAGTGACCAGAGTGCACAGAATGTGTGCTCAAGAGCCCTCCCTATACAGCATGACAGATGGAGCAAAAAATTCTAGCTTGAGAAGCACAACACCCTGTTGCCTGCACCCCCATTTCTGTAGGTAGTGCTCCTGCAGTCACACCAGGGAGTGCACTTAAGGTTTGGTGCCATCACAAGGGAGTGTGGAGAGAGCAGAAGTCCTCTTGCAAATAAAGCCAGAAGGGCTGGAGAAACTCCAGGGTGAAAGCAAAAGGCCTGGGGGTTCGAAGCACTCTTATGCTCCACTGTAAGTCTTCGCAGGTCAGGAAGGTGGGATCTGGAAAAGCAGACATATAGAACCTTGGCAAGTCCCACCAGTCAGCTTACCCAGTGAGGCTGGCTTTCTGTGTCTCAGTTCTAGTCAACTTAACGCAAAGACCTCAAGTGTCTAGAAGCTCCTTACCTCCAAAATTTGCACTCACATGGACATATCTGATCAACACCCTGTCCAAAACTTTTTGAACCAATTTCACTCATAGTTTTTGTTGAAACAGAGAAGTTTCTGCTTAACAGTAAATGATACATTGTTTCTCAGAAAACAAATAGCAAAGATCACCCCAGATGGAAATTTTCAAAAGCCCTCCCTTCTCCTGCAAACATGCAGACATGTATAATTATATATTTACACAATCTCTCCTCCACCCGCCCCCACAATGAATCAGCTAGAAGCACAGGAGTAAGGCAGACTGTTTCCCCACTAGTTTTTATCCACAGTGGGGTATGAAGACTGGGCCCATGTTACAAGGAAGGATGAAGGGGTAGTGGAGAGTATTCTGTTAAGTGGCAAGGGGTAAGACTCAGGCAGGTGGAAGCCCTCAGAAAAAAATCCATTAATTCCACCCCCTAAAGAGCCCTGCATGACAATCATCATGGACACAGCTTTGAGATTAGTAGGGGATCCTCCTTCCAGGGTGCCTGATTGCACAGGAAAAGTAATCTTTCACCCTCATTGCCCTACTGACCTGAACTAACCACTCTACATTACCTAGCTCAAAGTTACATTTTGCCTACCTGGGCTGGGACCAGGCATTTTGTTGTCAAAAGTCATGTCAATCTTGCTCTTGTACACCTCTGTTTTAAGGCTGAGTGTATGTCATATGATGCAGAGACAGAACCTTGCTCATATAGCAGACATTTTTGACCTTCACCCAACAAAGCTATTTCAGATTCTTGGACCTCAGGGACTATATTCTCAAAGACATTCATTCTGCAAGTTGTCATTTCTCCCACTAATCATGTGCTTACATCTTGGAGGTGATGTCTTAGGTAAGAACATGTAAGTGTCAACCCATAACCCCTCAGACAGCAAGCCTTTCCAAAAGTTTCTAATGTACTCATACAAGACACCTGAGACCTACAGCAAGACCTTTTCCCTGCAGAGGGGTATGTGAATAAAAACAAGTCCTGGACATCCCTGTGACTCTTGGGTTTTCTAACACATTGGTCAAGGAACATTAGTCCTTGCAAATCTGTGCATGTGCCCACACTTGAATGTGTTTGCTGCCATGGTTTGATATGCAGAGTTATAGATATTGTGGAGCTGTCTGCCTAGAACCTTGCCCATGTCCTTCTCCCTGGGTACATATTCATTTCTGGTTTGCCTTTTGAAAACTTATTCCTGGTTATCTTTAGTAAGATTTCACTTCACAATATTACAAAGTGTGTACATGAACTATTCTTGAATTAAAGCAATGCATTTCCTCCACTTCTGTTTCCTACCACATGTTATCCATGTGCTCAGGATCTTGTATCCACTGCAAATACATATTTCTATGCGATCTGCATGCAAATGGATGACTAACATCTCTTCAGCTATTCACAAACCCACACTTAAAAACAAAGTTAGATAAAAGCTTGTGTCTTCCAAAATTTCACAAGAGTAAGTAGAAAAGTACACTTATATTAGGCCACATGTATATGCAGCCATAGATTGCATTGTCTGGGCCCCCAATGAAGCTGAGTCAATAATTCTATTGGTGACATCAAAATGGGCACCCACACCCCTCAAACACATGCCCTGAAAATGGGCTAAAATCCAGATAAAACAGGCGTCTCTCATGTCTATATTTTGTATCTTACCTGTCACTCTATAGCTCTGTTTTGCTCACCTCCTATTTACTACATTGATGAGAGAGGGGTTCTTGGCCAAACACGCAAAATTGGACACTGGGCAGATAAGATCACAGCCCATTATACTGTGGACTTAATAGAATTAACCCTCTATCTGCAGATTCTGCATTTTCAAATTTTCCTGCCTACTAAAACTTATTGGGAACCCCAAAATTAATGTTCATGGTGCTTTTGTGATCATTTACAAACATGTATAGAGTTGCAAATATTTTGCATCACCTTATGAACACATTCTCAGGTGATGTCTGCCTTCTTGTTTTCAGCTGTCGTGCTGTTAACAAGGGACTTTTCAGCAGTATATTTAGTGTCATGCTGTTTAAATTTCTGGGCTTTTTTAGTGATTTTACTGTTTAAAATGGCCCCCAACTGTAGTGCCAAATTCCTGTCTAGTGTTCCTAAGCACAAGAAGGCTGTCACTTGTTTTACACATGTTTCAGGCATGAGTTACAGTGATTGTAAATGAGTTAAATGTAAATGAATCAACAATATATGTTAAATATCAATGTAAATGAATAAAAATACACATCAAACAAGGTGTTTTTTAAAAAAATACACATAAGACAAGTTCAACATTAACTGATTGATGAAAATGTTGTTGTGACCAGAGGCTCAAGAAACATAACTATATTTCCCCTAGGAGCAATACCTTATTACTCACAAATTCAGCGCTCATGCTGACTTTATAGAACATAACTATCACAAATAACAAGAATTAACTGTGTAAGTAGAGACATGTGTTATGCTATTTATTAGTGTGGCAGCTAGAGCTGCCACAATAAAATAAGCACAGACAGAGTGACTTAGAAAACAGAAATTCATTTTCTCAGTTCTGATGGCTAGAAGCCCAAGATCAAGGTGCCATTAAGGTTGCTTTCTGGTGAGACCTCTGTTCTTTGCAGATAGTAATTTTCTTGCTGTGACCTCATGTGGTCCTTCATATACATGTAGAGAGAGAGTGCACTCTGGTGTCATGTCTTCTTCTTATCAGGATACTAGTCCTATTGGATTAGGACCCTACCATTAAGACCTCATTTAGGCTTAATTACCTCCTTAAAGACCTTATCTCCAAATATAGTCACACTGGGGGTTAGAGTTTGAACACATGAATTTTGGGGTTACACAATTTAATCCATAACATTCTGGGTATCTGTGAGGAAAGTGATTCCCAGAGTTCTTTACTCCAAAGGTGAAGGTCTTAGGCAATCACCCAAGGATTTATAAAATGTAAAAATAGAGTCATTTATTGGTCATAGGGTTTGGTGCTAAGATGACTGCCTGAAGTTTTGTCAATTGTGCTTACCCTTTGGCCCTGTCCTTTATCATGGACATTCTGGTTCAGGGATGGAAAACAGGAATTTGTGTAATGTTGACAATAAAACCTGTAGTGTACAAACTCCCAGTGGTGTTCATTCAGTTAATCCCACGGGGCCTACAGGTAGTCAAGCGGTCTGGGGGAAAGGTGGACTCTTCCACTACCATGGCATATGGCAAGGGACTAAGGACAGGTAAAGCCGTGCCCTCCAGTGAGAGAGATATGCTAGAGGGCTCATATTTGTCTCTATCCTGCATCAAGTAGGCTTCAGTTACCATGCTGAAGTTGTGGGGTACTTATTCCATGACCCAAGGAATATTGGGCAATTTGGTACAGAGGGTCACAGGTTCAGGGTCTGTGACAGCCTCTATTTTGAGGTTATCTCTGTATGTGAACAGCAATTGCCACTTTAAGGGTATATAGTAGAAAGCCAAAAAGGGCAGTTTCTTGCATCAGAATCCAATGGGTAACTTATAGCCATCTTGGGTGATCCGAAGACTCCAGAGGTCATGAGAAGAGGTTACTAAAGCCTCCACAATGAAGGAATCTCTCAAGATACTAATGTGATTGTCCATTTATTTGTAACTGAACAGATTCCAGAAATTTTTATTGGAGGCTTTTATTGTTTTGTTGTATAAATTATTTCAGTACATTTTATATTTCCAATTGGATTAAATCATGGACCTTTGTTTCAATGTAATTTGTTTCTTCCCTCTGTATTCAGGTTTGTTGTTTTCTCTCTTTCTTTACTTCTCTTTGTTTGTCACTGGATATATTTTATTGGTGTGGAGTCCTCTCTATTCTGCTTATATTTATAAATTTATTCCAATAGAGAGCCTCAAATCAGTATCATTAGGATCAGGGTGCTCCCCTATGGCAGTGATTGTTTTATAGCTTTAAGAAATTTGGGCTTAAGTCAAGTTTGAATTAACTTCATCACTGTGCCACAGGAGTGTCATGAGCATTTCTCCCTATAACTATAATGACCATGACTTTTGTTGTAACAGAGGCATGGCCAACAGGGAAGCACAGTGAAAAATCAAGGGACCCCCAGTCCAAAGGCCAATGGACTGGAACCATCTTCTGCTGCAGCCTCCACCATTCCCACCACATTGTATTCAATTTTTTTTGTTTGCTTGGTCTTTTATCTCTGTAAAACTTCCCTCAGAATATTTTACATTTCTAGCTGTGTAAATGTTCATCTTTGTGTTTTGTCTCCATCCAATCATGAGTAGTTCAAACCTTATGAGTAGTTATGAGGAAAGGTTCAGTGATCCAGTAACCCACCATTTATGCAACTGTCTCCTCTTCTAGTTTTGGGTTTCACAACCAGTAAGGTCATTTTGTCTATGGCCTGGGTGGGGAGTATAAAGATTTGTGATCACAATATTAGCCCAGTGGTATGTTGGTAAGTACCAGCAATAAGCAAAGTCAAGGAATACTGCTAGCAGTTTTGCATTGGGAGAACATTTCAATACCAAATGCTTCTTTCCCTTTTTTCATCAATTCCTCAACCACAGGCCAACATGGCTGTATACTTCAATAACCTTGGCTATTAAGAGAGTGTGCAGGACAGCAGCAAGAGAAGCAGCAGCACAGGAGATGTGCAAGTTTGATACCCTGACCTGAACAATGACTATTAAAACAATCAGACTGTCATGCTTGAATTCTCCCTGTGGTAGTGATCTCCTTCCTTTCAGCAAACCTTATAAAGGGCCATCCCTGGAATACACAGTCACAGTGTCCATATGGCTTCCCCAAGCAACCAGTAATGGTCACCAGGTTAGATGCAGTGGTCCCTGCATGACAAGTCAACAAACCAATCCCCAGTAAGAGGGACTCAAGCACTGACCAGTTATAGCACTGTATTGTTGCCACTTTTATGAGTGGGAGCCACAGAGACTACCTCCCACACACAAAACAAACTCAATGGCACATTACACTGGAGTACAATCAATTAACTACAATTCTTTCTTGGGGATTATAATGTTTTAGAGTAGAAAAGATGGTAATACACAAAGAGATAATACAGTGCCTCATTGGCCAAGCACAAGCCCACAAACAATTGGTGGTACTGTCCCAGGCAGCCTTCTCTGTATCATGGAACTATTAGTTTGCCGAGGAGCAGCTAGTTAAAAGTTGACCAGCTGTCTTAGATTGTGGTTTGGCCACCATGTGGGATGAAAATTGTTTTAATCAACACCTCTTTACACCATTGGTGAAGGGTCCCACCCTAGGGTTGTGGAGATGGCTGAACCCACAAAACCTAACACTGGACAAAAAAGATTGACAATAGTTTATCATTCACATACACTCACAACCCAGGAGACAAGGACATCACATGCCATGCAGAACACAGAGGGATGTATTCTGGAACAGAATGAACCAGAAGAGTCTGTGGGTCCCAGGTGTTTTAGTACAGCAAGTCTTCACTTAACCTTGTGGATAAGTTCTGGGACTGTAAGCAAAATGACACATAATGAAATCAATTTTACCATAGGCTAATTGATATAAACAAGAATTCAGTTCCTACATCATCTCATCAACTTTATAATGATACGGTGTTAAATGAAATGACATCAAATGAAATAACATTATGTGATGACCTAAATTAAGAGGGTGAGCAGCCTGGCCGGGTGCTCAGTTGGTTGGTGTGTTGTCCTGTGCACCAAAAGTTTGCAGGTTCAATTCCAGTCAGGGCACAAATCTACATTGAAGTTTGATCTTTGGTTGGGGTGCACAGGAGGCAACTGATCAATGTTTCTCACATTGATGTCTCTCTCTCTCTCCCCCTTCTTCTGTCTCTAAAATCATTAAAAAAACATATTCTCTGGGGATATTTTTTTAAGTTTAAAGAGGATGAGGTACCCCCTGGTCCCAGAGGGAGGATGTGATTAGTTTGTTTAAATATTCCTGCTGGTCAGTAGGGAAATGAAATCACTACTCAGGGATAATAAGCAGGCATGTACTTGGCCCATTTGAAAAGGAGGGTTGTTTGGCTAGTGGTCTATCAGGAGGAACAGAATGGGGTGAGGGACTTGCCATTAGGCTGTTCAAGGCCCTCCCAATTTTACCAGATATTGAGGCAGCACAAAATATTAATTTAAGCCCTCACCTCACAATACTCCACCCCCCAGGGTTCAGAAAACATGACTGAGAACTGTCTGGAACCATAGTGTCTATAGATAGGTGGATGGACTCTGGGTTGGTGGCATCCTCACCGCCTGTGATTTGGGCACACACCAGGTGACATCAGGACTGCTCATAATCTATATAGTCTGAGGCACAGGACTCCATTTTGACTGACCACCTCCATTTCTAACCCAAACCTGTCCAGATGTAAGCAAGAAGAGCATGTTTGCTGGAGTCCTGAAATCCAGGTCAATGTCATCTCTTGTTGGGGACTGCCCTGCCTGGTCTCAGGAAGCTATAACCCCCCCATGACTTAGGCTAAGTGAAAGACCTCCGGACCAGAAGCCACTAAGGAGACAAAACTTATTTCCCTGGCATGAACACTGCCTGTTCTCATGCCTGGCTCTCATTGCATGATTGGCAGTCAATGACAGGTAACAATTCTCTAAGAAAGAGAATGAATCTAAGACAGAAGTGGTCACGTGGGAATGCCCTAAGGGAAAAGATTTGGGGCTGTGGATATGAAGGAGTGATGGCATCAAACCCTGCCCCCTCGGTTTTGTCAAAGCCTGAGTCCTTGTGAGAAATCCAAGTCTCCTGGCTGCCTTTTGTCTTCTCTGTTAACTCAGGCCTGTGGACATAGCAGGGGCAGTGCAGCCCAGACCAAAAACTGTGGACCCCCAGGGTAATCAGGCCTGGAACATAGAATATGCAAGATCCTGTGAGATCTGTTTGCTGAAGGATGTTATTAACTTGGAATTTAAAGGCACATACAAGAAACCTTTGGAGCCTGTAATCCTTCCATATGTTAAAACCCCAAACTTTGCCCCGAATGACAGTGGGGGTTCTGTCTGCACCTTTGTAAGTCACCTACTTCTTTTGATCCTTTCTGCCAGACTGAATCCACAAACTAAGTCTGTATCCTCAATAAAAATCTGCTTGGAAATGGAGACGGTGTGCTCTCCACTAGAGTGTCCATGGCGCTCTCCACTGGAGAGAGTGGCCCTTCTGTCCCTATTTTCCCACAGGACCTGGTTGTCTCTGTGTATGTTTTTATCGTGTTTCAGTGAGCATCCACAGCAGAGATGGATACTGCTGGCCAGTATCATCCACAATCTCTAGCCAGTTCCTTTTCAAAGGGCGACCATTCTCCTTACTCTCCCTCCTCAAGGCAGCTGAGTGACTCTATTTACCAATAAGAGGTCCAGAACAATGTCAGGAATGTCAGAGGAGAAGTGAGAGGTCAAAGTGCAATTTTGAGGTGGGATTCAAGTCATTGTCCTTCAAGAGTCACATCCATATGAACAGTAGTGGATATAGTAGCTCTGTAGGACTGAGAACATTGGAGATGTCTAGGGACAGGGAAGAGAATGAGGGAGTGGGGAAAGGAGAGTGGGAAAGCACTAGGCAAGGATAGAGGAAGCTAGGTAGGAAGTGCTTTCTCTTCCACAAAGTCACCTCTAATGAGACAGCAATGGGTGGGGGTAGGACAGGAGCCTGGTGTCTGGGGGCTGCGATAAGAGAAGCAACCCAGCAGCTCTACAGGTTTCACTGCACACCCAGGATGCATCCTGAGCTTGAAAGTTCACATGGTCTGCAGCCACTTACAGCAGCTTACTGGAAGGGCACTAAACCAGGTGCATGGCTGGCTCAGCCAATCACACCACAGAGCCTAGCCAATACAGTCAATCCAGAAGCCATGCAAAAATTTGCGTGATCCTTTTTTTTTTTTTTTTGCATATAGCTGTCCAGCTCCCCCAACACCATTTGTTGAAGAGGCTATTTTTAGTCCATCTCCTGTTGCTGCCCCCTTTGTCAAATATTAATTGACCATAGAGACTTGGGCTTCTTTCTGGGCCCTCTGTTTTGTCCCCATTGGTCTGTCTGTTTTTATCCCAGTGTCAGGCTGTTTTGATTACAGTGGCCTTGTAATACAGTTTGGTATCAGGTATTGTGATCCTTCATACTTTGTTCTTCTTTCTCAAAATTACAGCAGCTATTTGGGGTCATTTATGGTTCCACATAAATTTTAAAAGTCTTTGTTCTATGTCTGCGAAATATGCCATTGATACTTTAATAGGTATTGCATTGAATCTGTAAATTGCTTTGGGTAGTATGGACATTTTGATGATGCTAATTCTTCTGATCCATGAACACAGTATATATTTCCATTTGTTTTGTGTATTCATTGATTTCTTTCTTCAATGTTGTGTACTTTTCTGAGTAGAGGTCTTTTACCTCCTTGGTTAGGTTTATTACTAGGCATTTTATTCTTCTTGTTGCTACATTAAATGGGATTTTTTCTTGATTTCTGCTTCTGCTGTTTCATTGTTGGTATAAAAAATGCCTTTGATTTCTGGATATTGACTTTGTATCCAGCTGTTTTGCCAAAAAAAGAAAAAAAAAGAAACTCAAGCACCAACTTACACAATATACAAAAATAAATTCAAGGTGGATAAAAGATTTAAATATAAGCTGTTTCACCATTAAAGTCCTAGAGAACATAAGCAGGAAAATCTCAGATATTTCATGCATCAATATTTTCACTGATATGCCCCGTAGAACAAGGGACATAAAGAAAAGAATAAATAAATGGAATTGCATCAAAATAAAAAGCTTCTGCATGGCTAAAGAAAACAGTATTAAAATAAAAAGGGAGCCAACTGTATGTGAAAACATATTTGCCAATAATACCTCGAGAAGGGTTTAATTTCCAAAATATGTAAATAACTCACACAACTCCACTCTAAGAAGACAAGCAACCCAATTAAAAATGGGCAAAGGGCTTGAATAGTCCCTTCTCCAAGGAGGACATACAGAGGATCCAGAAACACATCAAAAGAAGCTCAGTATCACTAGCTATCAGAGAGATGCAAACTAAAACCACAATGATATAGCACTTCACACCATTGACAATGACCATCATAAACCAAGCAACAAACAACAAGTGTTTGAAAGGTTGTGGAGAAAAGGGAACCCTAGTGCACTGTTGGGAGGATTGCAGACTGGTACAACCACTATAGAAAACAGTATAGAATTTCCTTAGAATCCTAAAAATGGATCTGCCTTTTGACCCAGCAATTCCACTGCTAGGATTATATCCTAAGAACCCTGAAACATCAATCCAAAAGAACCTATGTACCCCAATGTTCATAGCTGCACAATTTACTATTAATAGCCAAGTGCTGGAAGCAACCTAGGTGCCCATGAGTAAATGAATGGATCAGAAAAACATGGTACATTTACACAACACAATTCTATGCAGCAGAAAGAAAGAAGGAGCTCCTATCCTTTGCAACAACATGGATGGAAATGGAAAGCATTATGGTAAGTGAAATAAGCCAGGAGGTGAAAGACAAATACCATATGATCCCACCTTTAACAGGAACCTAAACAACAAAACAAACAAACAAGCAAAATATAACCAAAGACACTGAAATAGAGGACAGGCTGACAGTGACCAGAGGGAACAGGGGAGGGAAGTTCAGGAGGAAAGGGGAAGGGTTTGCAGGAACAAGTATAAAGGACACATGGACCATAACAAGGTGGGGGTGGACACACGGGAAGGGGGTGGGATTGTCTGGGAAGGTAGGGAGGGGTGGGGTGAAAAGGCAGAAAACTGTACTTGAACAACAATTAAAATTAAATAAAAGAAAAAACGTTGTATGATCCTGCCTCATATTGCAGACAGCGTACTGCCCAGCACCGTCCTTCCTCCAGCCTCTGCAATAATTCCTGAGCCAGCTCCAGCTCCATGGCTGCTAGAGAGCTGGGCTGGGGGTCAGCTGTTTAGTGTACCACACCCTGCACTTCAGCTCTGCAAACATGAAATATGTGTTTTTCTCTTGCAACAGCATATACCCAAGAAATAGCTTTTTGTGGTGAAGAGAGTGCAGTGATTTGACCATTCTGGCTGAATCTGCATTCTGGAAGAGCTGGACACCTGTGGGGAATCAGGAGGTAATCAGCTTCTGATCATTTCCACACCCGTGAACCTCCAATGAACCCCAAGGCCTCACCTCTGAATGGGTGGAGGAGGGATTAAATGATGGGTTTTATGACAGAGTTCTGGCCACAACAGGAGTAACTCTTCATCAAGAGAGAAACTGAGCTCCAGGAGCCACCTACTCCCATAGCTAAAGGATGCAGAGTTGAAATAAGGATTCTTTTTTAAAAAAATAATTAATTTACTGTTGTACAATTACAGTTGTCTGAATTACTCCCCCTATCCCAGCCAAACCCACCTCCCTCCCTTGTTTCAACCCCTCCTTGGTTTTGTCCATGTGTCCTGAAGTTGTTCCTGAAAACCCTTCACCTCATTATCCCCTACCACCTCCCCTCTGGTTACTGTTATATTGTTCTTAATTTCAATGTCTCCAGTTATATTTTGCTTCCTTTTTTCTTTTGTTGATTATGTTCCAGTTAAAGGTGAGATCATATGGTACTTTTCCCTCACTGCCTGGTTTACTTCACTTAGCGTAATGCTGCCCAATTCTATCCACGCTGTCCTAAAGGGTAAGAGCTCCTTCTTTCTCTCTGCTGCATATAATTACATTGTGTAAATGCACCATAGTTTTTGATCCACTCATTTGCTGATAGGCACTTAGGTTTCTTCCAGCACTTGGCTATTGTAAATTGTGCAGCTATGAACATTAGGGTGCATAGGTTCTTTTGGATTGGTGCTTCAGGGTTCTTAGGATATAATTGCAACACTGGAATTGCTGGGTCAAAAGGCAGTTCCATTTTTAGTTTTCTGAGGAAATTCAATACTGTTTTCCACAGTGGTTACACCAGTCTGCATTCCCACAAACAGTGCACTAGGGTTTCCTTTTCTTCACATCCTCTCCAACACTTGTTTGTTGATTTGTTTGTGATGGCCATTCTGATGGGTGTGAAGTGGTATCTCATTTTGATTTTAATATGCATCTCTCTGATGGCTAGTGATGCTGAACAAATTTTCATATTCCTCTGGGCCATCTGGCTGTCCACCTTGGACAAGTGTCTATTCAAGTCTTTTGTCCATTTTTAATTGGTTTGCTTGTCTTCCAAGAGTGGAGTCATCTGAGTTCTTTATATATTTTGGAGATCAAGTACTTGTCCAACGTATCTTGGCAAATATGTTTTCCCATATAGGTGGTTCTCTTTTCATTTTAGTGCTGTTTTCTTTAGCCATGCAAACGTTTTTAATTTGATGTGGTCTCATTTGTTTATTCTTTCCTTTATGTCTATTGCTTTAGGGGTCATATCAGTGAAGACTTTACTGCATGGGATGTCAGATTTTCCTGCCACTGTTTACCTCTAGGACTTTTATGCTGTCACTACTTATATATAAGTCTTTTATCCACCTTGAATTTATTTTTGTGTATGGTGTAAGTTGGTGCTAGAGCTTAATTTTTTTTTTTTTTTGCACGTAGCTGTCCAGTTCTCCCAACACCATTTGTTGAAGAGGCTATTTTTTCTCCAATTTATGCTGCTGCCACCTTTGCAAAATATTAATTGACCATAGATACTTGGGTTTATTTTTGGGTCCCTCTTCTTTTCCATTGGTCTATATGTCTGTTCTTATACCAGTACAAGCTTTTTTGACTGCAGTGGCCTTCTAATAAAGATTGATATCAGGTTTTGTGATCCCTCCTACTGTGTTCTTCTTTCTCAAAATTACTGCAGCTATTCTGGGTCATTTATGGTTCCATATAAATTTCTGAAATGTTTGTTCTATATCTGTGAAATATGTCATTGGTGCTTAAAAAGGGATTGCATTGAATCTATAAATTACTCTGAGTAGTATGGACATTTTGATGATGTTAATTTTTCAGGCCCATGAACACTGTATATGTTTCCATTTGTTTGTGTCTTCCTTGATTTCTTTCTTCAGTATTGTCTAGTTTTCTGAGTATAGGTCTTTTACATCCTTGGTTAGGTTTATTCCTAGGTACGTTATTTTTCTTCTTACTATATCAAATGGGATTTTTTTTTCTGATTTCTGTTTCTGATATTTCAATCTTGGTGTATAAAAATGCCTTTGACTTCTGAATATTGATTTTTTAGCCCACTGTTTTGCCAAATTCACTTATTAGGTCTAGAATTTTTTTGTTAGAGTCTATTGGATTTTCTATGTACACTATCATGTCATCTGCAAACAATGACAGTTGTGCTTCCTCTTTCCCAGTTTGGATGCTTTTTACTTTATTTTGTTGTCTGATTGATGTTGCTAGGATTTTCAATACTGTTTTGAATAGAAGTAAGGAAAGTGGGCATCCTTGTCTTGTTCTCAATCTTAGTGGGGAAGCTCAATGTTTTTTCCCATTGAATATGATGTTGGATGTAGGTCTCTAGTTTATGGCCTTCATTATGTTGAGGAATGCTTCCTCTATTCCCACTTCATTGAGTGTTTTTATCATTAATGGGTGCTGTACCTCATCAAATACTTTTTATGCACCTATGGATATGATCATGTGATTTTTGTCTTTCATTTTGTTTATGTGATGTATTGCATTTATTGATTTGTGAATATTGTACCATCCTTCCATCCTTGGGATGAATCCTACTTGATCATGGTGTATGATCTTTTTTGCATATTGCTGGATTTTGCATATTGTTCAAGATTTTAGCATCTGCATTAATCAGTGATATTGGTCTGAAGTTTTCTTTCTTTGTTGTGTCTTTATCTGGATTTGGGGTTAGGATGATGCTGGCTCCATAAAAAGAGTTTTGGAATCTTACCTTCTTGGATTTTTTTGAATAGTCTGTAAAGGATAGGGTTAGCTCTTCCTTAAATGCTTTGGAAAATTCTCCTGTGAAACCATCTGGTCCAGGGCTTTTGTGTGTCAGGAGCTTTTTGATTACCGCTTCAATTTCATCAGCTGTTATTGGTCTGTTCAGGCTTTCTGCATGTTCTTCATTGACTTTTGGAAGATTGTATTATTCTAGAAACTTGTCCATTTCACCTAGGTTTTCAAATTTCTTGGCATATAGTTCTTTGTAGTACTTTCTTACAATTTTTTGTATTTCTGTGGTATCAGTTGTAGTCTCTCCTCTTTCATTTCTGATTGTGTTTATTTGGGTCCTCTCTCTTTGTTTTATTGATGAGCCTGCTTAAAGACTTGTCAAATTTGTTTATATTTAAAAAAACAGCTTCTGTATTTATCAATCTTTAGAATTGTGCTTTTAGTCTCTATATCATTTAATTCTGCTCTGATCTTGGTTATTTCTTTTTTTTCTAGTTGCTCTGGGGTGTCCTTGTTGTTGTTCCTCCAGTTCTTATAAATGTAGGGTTAGGTTGTTTGTTTCAAATGTTTCTATCTTTTTTAGGTAGGCCTATATTGCTATGAACTTTCCTCTCAGGACTGCCTTCATTGAGTCCCATAAGTTTTGGGTTGTTGTGAGTTCATTTTAATTTGCTTCCAGAAACTTTTGATTTCTCCCTTGATGTCATTCTTGACCCACTAATTGTTTAATAGCATGCTATTCAATCTCCATGAGTTTGAGTGTTTTGGGGTTTTTCCTTGAGATTTGTTTCTAATTCCAGTCCCTTCTGGTCAGAGAAGATGCTTGGTATGATTTCAATTTTCTTGAATTTTTTTGAGGCTTCTTTTGTGTCCTCTCATGTGGTCTATCTTTGAAAATGTTCCATGTGCATTTGAAAAGAATGTGTATTTAGCTTCTTTGGGATGAAGGGCTGTATATACATATATTGGTTATGTCCATTTCATCTAGGGCATTGTTCGATGCCACAATATCTTTGTTGCTATTTTGCTTGGAAGATCTATCCATTTTTGACAGTGGGGTGTTAACATCCTCTAGTATAATTTTGTTGCTGTCACTTTCTTTTTTGAAGGCCACCAAGATTTTCTTGATGTATTTGTGTGCTCCTATGTTGGGTGCATACATATTTATAATGTTTATGTCTCCTTGATGGACTCTTCTCTTGAGTATTATGAAGTGACCTTCTGGGTCTCTTTTCATGACATGTTTTTGAAGTCTATTTTGACTGGTATAAATATTGCTACCCCAGCTTTTTTTCCTGTCCATTTGTTTGGAATATTTTTTCCAGCCCTTCACTTTCAGTCTGGGTAAGTCTTTTGTCTGAGGTATGTCTCTTGTGGGCAGCATATTTGTGGTTCATGATTTCTTATCTATTTGCCTATTGTATGTCTTTTGATTGGGACATTCAACCCATTTAAATTTAAGGTTATTATTGATAGGTACTTATTCACTGCCAGTTTTTCACACCTGTGTTCCTCTCTCTCTCATTGTTTTTATGCCTTTTTTTTTAAGAAGACCCTTTAGCATCTCTTGCAGAGCTGGTTTGCAGGAAATGTGTTCTTTGAGGCTTCATTTGTCTTTTGAAACTCTTTATGTCTCCTTCTATTTTAATTGAAAGCCTTGCTGAATAGAGTAGTCTTGGTTGCAGGACTTTGGTTTTCATTACTTGGAATATTCCTAGCCAATCCCTTCTGGCTTTGCTACAACCAGTGCAGCTGGATCGGGCAGGTCCTACAGGAAGGTGATGGGGGATTAAGAAATAAAGAGACAGAGTCAAAGCAGGGTCAGGTGAAGTCCCTTCTCTGGGATGCAGAGGAGGGAGGTGCTTGTTGGTAAAGTCAGGCCATATATATTGAGTAAGCTTTGAAGCAGAGCATGAGAAGGGCAAACCACAAGGCTAGGTACATTTTATTTTTTAGGAACATTTGTTGTTCCTTCTTGGTACAGTGATATAGCAAGCAGCCAAGCCATTATTTTCTTACAACAATCTATCAGGCAGTCATCCATGGCCTAGAGCAGCTGTGCTGAGCCTAAGGCTTTCTTCCAGCTCCCTTGGCATGCATTATCCTGCTTGGCTCTTCACATCTCTCCCTTTTCTTTTTTCTAATTGCACCTGATGCAGCTTTACTCATGTATGGAATAGTTGGGCTCGCAGTTTTTGGCAGACTAGGGAAAAAGCACAGAACATATTTAGCAATAATCCACCTAAGCCAATGAGATACCATAAGGAATGCTTTAATAAATTAAAGGGGTTAAATTCCTGCAATTCTCATAGCAGATTATGGGCTATTTGAGTGGGACCAATTACAGAAAGATGTGCATTCTATATTTGCAGTATTTCAGAATGTAATTGCTTTATGTCTAAACTTATGTTTTCATGACTCCAAATTCCTATTAGATGGTTTTTCACTTTGTCCCAGTCCCATACAGAAGTATTATAGGAGACGGGAGTTGTGCAGACATATGTGTATTGAGGAGGGCATTGCAGCTTGGAACAGAGAGTCAAGGCTTCTATCCTATCTCCTAAGTCAATGACTACAGCCTCTAAGGCATTAAGTTTGGCCTCCAATTTTAAATCTATATTTTCCTGATTCTCTAATGCTATTGACACATTATGAGCTAAATTGTTAATAAGATCAGTATTATGAATACTTTGCATCAGTGCAACTGCTGCAGTGCTAGTAGTGGCTATGAGTGTTATTAGAGCAATGATTCCTGTAATGATGAGCCCAATGGCTTGTCACATGTGGGTTAAAGCTGTTTCCATTTCTTCTTGGACTTGAAGCTCTGTGTCTGCATACAAAGGGCCAGTCGGATTTACAGGGAGCATAATGAAAGAGGGTTGATGCAGAATCAATAAAGCCTTATTTTAATTGTAATGAGATTCACAATTAGTAAGAATGCAACTATGATACTGGACCAAGAAAGTTTGGTACTGCAAAGTAATATTTTATTCCATACTATGATAACATAAGGCAGTTGGACACAGACTTGCAACCCATATGCCCAATGGATCCCCAAGTCAGAAACACTTCCTGCAGAGGTCTGCTCCAAGATGCCAAATGTCCTTTTGGAAAATCCCTTTGCTGTGGTCAGGATATTGGAGATGAAACTGCTGGGGGTCCAGTACCGAATGTTAGGATGAGCCAGATCCAAGGGGTGGCTCCAATCATAGAGTATGAATCCAGTTCCAGAAACATTATTCATCGTAGGCAGGATGCTGGCACAATCAATCCATGGAGGAAATCCACTCCATGTAACATGAGAGCCATTAGGGCAATAAGGAAACAGTGGATGAGAAACATTCACAGTTCAAGTTGTATTAGGAAAACCCCATTTTGACACAGTCATAATATATTTGGCAACATCCCATGGGCCTGTTATATTAGCAATGTCTGCCCCCACATAAGCCATTTTACATTCCTGTTGTAGGTAAATACACCCTGGGCGTATGCCAGAGGACAAGCAAAGAAGGGGCTTGGTAGCTTGCCCCTCATACTAATAATTCCCAGAGATCTGTGGCACAATATGTTTAGAGTTAGAACCCCCCACAAGATGCATGTCATTTATAAACACCAGGACCAAGGGTCCTTCCAGGGGGCTCTGGAAGGTAAGCCCAAAAAGGATCAGTGACTCCCATAACCACCTGTGTAGCAATGATAGACAACATGGCTACAAACAAGATAGAAGCATCACAGGGGGCAGATTGCTGATTGACCAAGCCTTGTGTTTGCTTGGTCAGTTTCTTCAGTTGTCCCCATGTTGGAGGTTCAGCTTGACTGGTGCTATGGGCCAGCAGCCTTGGCACCCTCTCCCTGGGTCTTCTGGAATGATGCAGACCCTGGCTTGTGGGATCCGTGTCATTATGGATGAAAGTGAGACATTCACACAGATTACCGAATCCGGTGGAGGAAAAGGGATGGCATGGCTTTTCTCTCAAGGGGAGCAAAAGCCTTGGCCCTCACTCCAATGAACTTTTATTGTCTTACTTGGCATACTACAAGATGGTCCTCATTAACTATGCACAGGCTCGCTTTAGGTGGTTACCTTATACAGAAAACAAAGGAAAGGATGCTGATAATCACATCACAGAAGAGAGATATTTGCAAATGAAAAGGCAAAAGTAGTTGGATGGTTACACTCATCCTTGGAAGGTTTAGCATGTTTTTTAGGAAGTTGCTTTGCAGTAAACATCCTCAATTCAGGGTGAGGGAGTTTTAGCAAGAAGCAAGACTCATAGCGGCCTAAGTACATTGCAGGCCTGATTCTCCATGGGAGAACCTATCCATGGGTGAGGGTCCTGTGCATCTCCCAGTGGGAGCTGGGCCCACACCATGCAGAGTGGCTTCCCACAGTGGGACTTATCCTGAGCCGTTTCATCTTTTTCTCCATGGTATTCAGGAGTGGAAGTTCGTAGGGTTTCATCACAGATGTAGACCAGTCTCTCCGGGACCCAAACAGGTTGGTATGCAAATCTAGGAAATAAACACACATATTCCCTTCCCCTTGTTAATATAGGGTCAGGACCCTGCCATTGTCCTGTGGCAAGATCCTTCCACTTGGCAGAAACTAGATCCTTGGTAACTGAAAATAACTGGTGTTTTGCTGCAGGAGTAACCCCTTGTTCATCACAATTTAAAAAATTAAGAGTATATAATGCTAGTCCTAGCTATCTTTGGGAGGTATTAGTATAGCCTCCCCCTTTTGTTTTTCAGTATAGATTTTAAGAGATCTGTTAACTTACTCTACAATGGCTTGTCTCTGAGAATTGTAAGGGATGCCAGTGACATGAGCGATTTGAAAGTATGTACAAAACTGTTGAAATGTCCTGCTACAGTATGCAAGTGAATTATCAGTTTTGAGCTGTGTAGGGCATCCCATAACAGAGTACATCTGGAGACAGTGAGAGATGACATTTTTAACGCTTTCTCCAGTGTAACGCTTTCTCCATGTAAAATGAGAAAAGGTATCTATGGTTACGTGAACCTGTGCCAATCAGCCAAACACAGGAATTCATTAACATCCATTTGCCATAAATGGTTGGGTCAAAGTCTGTGAGGATTGACCCTGATGACAGGTGAGGGGAAGTGAACAATGCAGCGAGGGCATTTTTTGACAACCTGTTGAGCCTGTTTCCTAGTAATAGGGAACATTTTTTGAAGGGCTGTGGCATTGACATGAAATTGGGCATGCATGTCTGTGGCTTGTTGCAAAGGGGTATGCACAAGAGCAGAGACTAGTAGGTCAGCATTATGAATGCCCTCCTCCTAAGGGTCCAAGTATTTGATTATGAGAGCAAATATGTTCAATGAAAAAGGGAAAGGCTCTCTTGTGGACTAAAGATTGTAATTTGGTAAAGAGGTGGAACAATTCCTCAGAGCAAATGAGTCCAAAGACTGCTGACTCAATATGTCATACAGTATGGATGACATAGTGACTGTCACTATAAATATTGACAGGTTCTGCAACAAAATGAGTTAAGGCCATACAGACAGTGTAGAGTTCAACATACTGAGCAGGTGAATAGGGGGTAGTTTCAAGCAAAGTTTGCTGAGGGGTATAAACCTCAGCTTTTCCTGAACTTGACCCATCAGTGAATACGACCGCTGCCCCTGAAGTGGGAGTTGAAGTTACAATCCTAGGAAAGATAAAGGGATGTCTCTGAGAAAACCTGAAGGAGTTTATCAGCAGGATAATGATTATCTATTTATCTGAGATAAGCAGTTAGGGCTACTTGCCAATAATCTGCAGTTTCCCACAGCTGTAGTTGTTGGGCAGCAGAATAGGAGACTAATTTTATTTGGCTCCAGCCCTAACAACTGTTTGCATCATTGTTGTCATCCTTTATTGATTAACCAGCAGACAGCTTCCAGGTAAGGGAGTAAAGATTTTGTGGGGAGGTGGGAGGAATGGAGCCAATCTAGAATGCCCTGAGTTTTCCAAATAGTCCCAGTGGGAAGATAAGTTGTGGGTAAGATAAGGACCCAAACTTCTTGAGTCAGGTCAACCCAGGTGACCTGAGAGTCTTGAATAGCTTGCTCTACTAATTGCAGATCCTATAGGGCAGCTTCAAGTTGTCACAGGGAGGAAGGGTCAGGGCTTTCTTTAAGAATATTAAACAGTGGACTGAGTTGTCCTGTACTTAATTTTAATGTTTGTCAGATCCAATTAATATCATCTAGTAATTTTTGGAAACCATTGAGGTTTTTGAGAGAATCTCATTTCATTTGTAGCTTTTGGGGACAAATGCATTGCCCTTCAATAATGTAACTTAGGTAGGAAAATGGGTGTTGTTTTTGCACTTTTTCCAGGGCTATTTTTAAGCCCCACTTTTCTAGTTGTGGAACTACTTCTTGGAACAGGGAGAGGAGTAACTCCTCACTTTGATGAGACAGTAAAATATCATCCATATAGTGGATAATATAAGCCTTGGGATATTTGTCATGAACAGGTTGGAGGGCTCGTGCCACAAACTTTTAACAAAGAGCTTGCCTTGGGGTAGTACCCTCCAAAAGTAACGTTGCATGGGTGTCTGTTGATTGATGGAAGGAATGGAAAAGGCAAACTGCTGACAGTCTTCAGGCGAAAGCGGGATAGTAAAAAACGCATCCTGCAAATCAATGATTATGAAATGATAGTCCCAAGGGATTGCTGTAGGAGAGGGCAAACCAGGCTGTAAAGGTCCAATAATTTGCATGGTCTCATTGACTTTGCACAAATCCTGCAACAATTGCCACTCTCCTGATTTTATTTTATTTTATTTTATTTTATTTTATTATTTTATTTTAATTTAATTGTTGTTCAAGTACAGTCTTCTGTCTTTTACTCACATCCCAGCCCACCCACCCAGCCCTCCTCACTTCCCTCCCATTTCTGCCCCCCCTAGTTTTTGTCCATGTGTCCTTTATACTTGTTCCTGCAAACCCTTCCCCTCATCCCCTGAAATTCCCTCCCCTCTACCCACTGTCAGCCTGTTTTCAATTTCAGTGTCTTTGGTTATATTTTGCTTGTTTGTTTGTTTTGTTGTTTAGGTTTCTGTTAAAGGTGAGATCATATGGCATTTGTCTTTCACCTCCTGGATTATTTTGTTTTGCATAATAGTTTCCAGTTCCATCCATGCTGTGCCAAATGGTAGGAGCTCCTTCTTTCTTTCTGCTGCATAGAATTCCATTGTGTAAATGTACCATAGTTTTTTGATCTGTTCATTTACTGATGGGCATCTGGGTTGCTTCCAGCACTTGGCTGTTGTAAATTGTGCTGCTATAAACATTGGACTGCATAGGTTCTTTGGATCAAAGGAACACCTTTGGATTGGTGTTTCAGGGTTCTTAGGATATAATCCTAGCAGTGGAATTGCTGGGTCAAAAAGCAGACCCATTTTTAGTTCTCTGAGAAAATTCCATACTGTTTTCCATAGTAGTTGTACCAGTCTGCAATCCCACCAACAGTGCACTAGGGTTTCCTTTTCTCCACAACCTCTCCAACACTTGTTGTTTGTTGCTTTGTTTGTGATGGCCATTATGACTGGTGTGAAGTACTATCTCATTGTGGTTTTAATTTGCATCTCTCTGATTTCTTTTTTATGACAAATATAAGAGTATTCCAAGGACTCATAGTAGGGCTGAATATGGTGGGCTTTCAGTTGTGCTTCTACTAGTTGTTGAGCTGCTATTAATTTCTCCTCCATGAGGGGCCACCAGTCCACCCACACAGGGGTGTCTGAAAACCAGGTAATGGGGTCAGCCATGATTGCCAGAGGAGGAGCTTTTACCAGGGCCCCTACCCTAAATTTGAATGTTGAGTTTGCATCCCTAGTCCTAGATGTTTTGGTCGAGGGGCTGCCTCAACAGGCATTGTCCTACCTTGGTTGTTAACTCCAAGCCCTTGATGGGGCAGCAATCCTTGATTAAACATGATCTGAGTTACAGTTTTAGAAGGGGCGTATAGATATATACCCATTTCAGATACTATATCTCTTCTCCATAAATTCACAGAGATTAAAGGAAAGATATAGGGTTGGAACCATCCTGAATGCCCTTGAGCATCCTGCCACTTGAGAATTCTTATGCTTTGCAGAGGAGTCTGAATTTGTCCTACACCCTGTAATTCAGTAGATACCTCTTGAAAAGGCCATGCCTGTGGCCAATGAAATTGAGTGATAATCAAAACTTCAGCTCCAGTATCTAAGAGACCTTTAAATAATTTTCCTTCTATGGTAAGGTTCATTTGAGGCTGCGTCTTTTTAACTGTTTGTATCCAAGTGGTGAGATCAGAGTAACCGAAGCCTTTGTTCCCTCTAGGTTCATTGGTGATAACCTTTCCCATGGCCTTATAAGGGAAGAGTAGCAACTTTGCTATCCTTGTCTCTGGCAATATTTGAATAATGACAGAGGCCTAGCTATTATTTTCAACTCTCCTGTATAGTCCTTATCTATCACTCCAGGGAGAACTTGAAAACCTTTAGCAGTGAGACTGCTTCACCCTAAAATGAGTCCTATTGTGCTAGAGGGTAATGGCTCCAAAACCCCTGTGGGGATGACTTTAGGACTCATCTCAAGCATTAGTACATGATGGATGGTGGGACAGAAGTCCAATTTGGCACTTCCTGAGGTGGCTCTGGACAGTTGTGAGATTGAAATTCCTGCATCATGGCCTCTATTGTTTGCCGGGGCTGGGCCAGGCCCCATGAGGAGTTTCCTGATGGTCCCCCAATGGGCTAACCATTAATGTCAGTTTTAGAGTGGCACTTATTAGCCCAATGCTTATCCTGGCAGCAGCAAGGAGAAAGGACTGGTGCAACAGAAGTTTTACCCTTTTGCCCTGTGTTTTCAGTGCCTTTTCCCATTTTTTGCGGACAGTCACAGGTGAAGTATCCACTCTGCTTGCAGTTAAAGCAAGCACTTTTTGTCCCTAAAGTTCCTTTGAGAGCGGCTGCAAAAGTAATTTCTTGGATATAGGAGGGGCCAATATCTGCAGATTCTAATAAAATCAGTAAGATTCTCCTTCTTCTTATACGGCCTTAGGGTGATTTGGCAGACCTTATTTGCATTTCCAAAAGCTAGCTGTTTGACTAATATATTATCAAACTTGGGATCCCCTATCCACCATCCAGTAGCCTAGAGAAGATGGGAAACAAAATCCTGATAAGGCTCTTCTGGCCTCTGTCGGATTTTGGTGAGGTCTTGAGATTTTTCTCTTTTGGAAGGAAGGTGGTGCCAAGCTTTGGTGGCATATGCTGTAATTTGTTGGTAAGCTTGTAAGGTATACCCTAGCTGATTCTGAAAATTCTCATATAATCCAGACCCAGTAAGCATTTCAAATGTAATAGGAATGTTATGATTTCGATTCCTGTCTGCCTGTTGTGAGCTCTTTTCATACCAATCAGACTTCCACATTAAGTAATCCCCCACCCTGCCACTAAGCATGCTTTGGCTAGTACAATCCAGTCTTTCAGTGCCATGGCTTACAGAGCCAATGGTATCAAGAAGAGCAAGGGGAAAAGGGGACGTTGGCCCATACATACTGCAAGCAGCTTTTAAGTCTTTTAAAAGTTTTAAAGGAGAGGACCTCACGATATCTTTGTCTGTTGTTAAGATTTTGCAGACCAGGCCTCTCAAACACAGGGAATAGCATAAATCCATGTATGTCCTCTCCCGGATCCACAACTTTTAGTAAAGCCTTTTGTAAGGGAGTAGTTTCTGGTGGTCCCACTGGACTATGATAAGGAGGAGGAGCTTTTGAAGATGAGGGGCTAGTAGGAGAAAGTCAGTGAGCTTAGCTCAGTGTTGAGAGGATAATTGACACTTGCTTTACTAATCCTACTACTGAACCCTCCTCATCAGAATTATTAGGGGACTCATCCTCTTGCATTCTCTGCTGCTGGTCCCGAGCAGCTTCCCATTCCAGTTCTTGTTCAGACTGTGATGGCAGTGGCTGTCACCTGGCTCTAGCAGGGGAACAGTTGCCTTCAAAGTAGTAAATCCCTTTATAGTAGCAGCGAGGGTTTTAACTACTGTTTTTGCATCCTACATTCCTCTTTTTCAGGATCTAGAGCTTCACTAATCAGGATACACAAAGTGAAAGCAAAGATTGGAATGCACACAAGCCCATCTGCTGTATATCTCTCTCTAATTTTCAGGCCTACCAGAGCCCACGCATGTTCATTTACCATGCCTTCATCAGGAAACCAAGGACAAGTTTGCTGTACAAAGGTTAAGAATTGTTCCAGCTGTGTGGCAGGTACTTTAGTGCCCCATGCAAGAAATACGGAGTGCAGCATTTGTATATACAGCCATGGTTTGGTGGACCTAGAATTCCCCATTTTACACCCGATTGCTATAAATCCTTTTCACTTCCCACTTCCTGCACCATGGCAACTTGGGAGTGTCCTCTTGTCTTCTGGCTGAGGTGTTCCTTTGTATTAGGGTCCCTATTCTGGACACCACCTGTGGTGACCAGCAAGGCTGGATCGGTCAGGTCATGCAGGAAGGTGATGGGAGGTTAAGAATAAAAAGACAGAGTCAAAGCGAGGTTAGGTGGAGTCCCTTCCCTGGAATGCAGAGGAAGGAACTGTTTGTTGGTGAAGTCAGGCTGTATATATTGAGCCAGCTTTGAAGCAGAACGTGAAAAGACAAACTGCAAGGCTAGGTACATTTTATTTTTTAAGAACATTTGCTGTTCCTTCTTGGTACAGTGATATAGCAATCAGCCAAGCCATTTTTTTCTTACAACAAGTTATCAGGCAGTTATCCATGGCCTAGGGCAGCTGTGCTGAACCCGAGGCCCACTCCAATGCACTTGACATGCATTATCCTGCTTGGCTCTCCACATGGCTTGGAGTGTTTCCACTGAGAATTCAGCTGCTAGCTTTAACAGGGCTAACTTAAATGTTACTTCTGTTTCTCCCTTGCTGCCTTCAACATTCTCTTTTTGTCTTGGACTTTTGCCGTTTTAATTATGATGTGTCTTAAAGTCAGCCTCTTTGGGTTTCTCTTGACTGGGACTATCTGTGTTTCCTGGATATGTGTGACTTTTTCTGTCATCAAATTAGGGATGTTTTCCTAAGAATGGAACTACCTTTTGACCCAGCAGTTTCACTGCTACCATTACACCCTAAGAACCCTGAAACACTAATCCAAAAGAACCTATGCACCCCAATGTTCATAACAATACAATCTATAATAGCCAAATATTGGAAGCAACCTCAGCGCCCATCAGTAAATAAGTGGATCAAAAAACTATGGTACATTTACATAACAGAATACTACATAGCACAGAGAAAAAAGGAGCTCCTACACTTTGCGACAAAATGGACAGAACTGGAGAGCATTATGCTAAGTGAAAGCAGCCAGGCAGTGGGGGAAAAGCACAATATGATCTCACCTTTAATAGGAACCTAACCAACAAAAGAAAAAAAAAGCAAAATATAATTGGACACATTGAAATTCAGAACAATCTGACAGTAACCAGAGTGGCAGTGATAGGGGATAATGAGGTGAAGCATTTCCAGAAACAACTATAAAGGACACATTGACAAAACCAAGGTGGGGTAGAAGCAAGGGACATAGGTGAGTTTGGCTGGAGTGGGTGGGAGTGGTGGGGGGTAAATGCAGAAAACTGTAATTGAACAACAATAAAATGATTTTTTAAAATGAAATTAAGCCCTGGCTGGTGTAGCTCAGTGGATTGAGCGCAGGCTGCAAACCAAAGTGTCGCAGGTTCGATTCCCAGTAAGGGCACATGCCTGGGTTGCAGGCCACGGCCCCCAGCAACCACACATTGATGTTTCTCTCTCTTGCCCTTCCCTCTCTAAAAATAAATCAATAAAATCATTTAAAAATGAAATTAATTATATTACAAACTATTTTTAGTATTTTTTAAAAATTAGGAAAGTTTCCCATCATTACTTTTTCAAATAGGTTTTCTACCCCTTGGTCTGTTTCTCCTTCTGGTATCCCTATTATATGGATGTTATTATGTTTCATGTTGTCCTGCATTTGTCTTAACCCCTCTTTGTTCTTTCTGAGTTTCTTTTCCTTTTCTTGCTCTTTCTGGGTGTTTCTTTCTACTTTGTCCTCCCACTTGCTGATTTGATTCTCGGCTTCATCTAGCCTGCTTCTGATTCATTCTACTGTGTTCTTCAGCTCAGGTATTGTATTCTTCATTTCCTCTTGGCCTTTGGTGATAGTTTCTATTTCCTTTGGCATATTGATATAGTTCACAATGTGTTCATTGTAGTTTCCCTGTAGTTTCTGGTAATTCACTGTGAGGTCATTGAGCTTCCTGAGAACCATTGCTTTAATCTCAATGTCTGATAGTTGAGTTGCCTCTATTTCATTTAGCATTCTTTCTGAGGCTTCCCCTCTTTCATGTGGGGATTGTTTCTTTGTCTTCCCATTGTTTGTGAGACTCTTCTTGTGAGCCTCAGCTTCTTAAATTGATCTATTCTGTCTCCCTGGGTTTATGGTGTGCACTTCTGTGGTAGAATACCTGTGTAATTAAGTGGTACAGACTCCTTGATCTCCCGAGCTCACTGGTGTTGGGCTGTCATTTATTTTGGCTCTGCATTTGTTTTTGGGTTTTGACTGTTGTTGGGTCTTTCTTTGGTGGGTCCTTCCCACCAGCTGGGTAACTGAATGTCACTCTTTCCACCACCTCTTGTATTTTGTTGTGCTGGTGAGGGCAGGTTGTGTTGAATCTGATTCTTCTGTGATTACAAGGTTTTGAGGCTTCTCTCTTGCTCTTGTTCAGTTGTTTGTTCTTGGAAATTTCTCCACTATTTATTGCACTTCCAGATAGGTCCTGGAATGAGGTTAGTGTGGTTCCCACTCCCTCCTTCACCTTCTTCTGTTGTTATCTGTTGGTGGTTCCTTAGTTGGTGGGTTTCCTCTTCCAGTGGGTATCCTGGTGTTCACAGCTTCCACCTACTCTTTTTTGGTGATCAGTTGGAGGGGGGAGGCCAAATAGTTTAAGACAGCAAGAGAGTATTCTATGATATTTATAGCAGTAGCTGGTAGAGAAGAGATAGGAAATCCCTTGGCTATGTATAGTGTTAACCGTGATCTTCCACCCAACTAGCCACTTTTTAGAAGGATTAGAAAGAAGTTAAGACTGTTGTTGGGAAAGGAAAGGTTGTGAGTTGGATCTAGAAGGGAGGGAGCTTGTGGGAGGTCAGATTCTGAGGTCAGGTGAAAGTAAAGGATAGTAAATAGGTGTAGTGTGTGAGAGAATAGAGTTAACCACCACGGTAATAGAGTTCAGGAAACTGTGAAGTGGGCTAAGATCTGGGAGGGGTGTTGTGTAGTATTTACAATTGTATAAAACAGCTATTATCTACAATAATATTAGAGCAACAATCATATGACAGAATCTATGTGATCTGGATAACAAGAATAGGGATTATAGGACCTTGAGTAGTGTGCTAATGGAACATAAGTGAAGTGAAGGACAGTAAATTAGCAATACACTATGAAAGGGAGAACAGGGGAAACCTGTCCAATGATACAATATAACCAGTCAAGCAAAGAAGACTAAACAGACAGAAGAGGAATACATAATAGTATTAAAATGAAAGATGTAAGAATAATGAAAAAAATAATAATACAAATATGGAATAACTTACAGGTTCTCTGTAATAGCAAAGTGAAATTTGTCTCACTGTCTTAGCTCTTGTGATGCCCCCTCTTTGCATCCAACTCTGGTCTTTTCACAGTTCCATGTTTGTTTTTTTTTTATCTCACTTGTGGGTATTTAAGAAAAAAAAAGCAGAAAAAGGAAGGAAGAAGAGATAAAATTGGAAAGAAAGGAAGATGGAATAAAACAAGAAAGAAGGAGAAAGCAATTGAGAGATAAAAATAATAAAAACTAAAAATTAAAAAAATAAAACAAAAAAAAAATAAAACCTCTTGCTGGTTTCAAACTGGGCACATTGATTTTTCTGGTCTTGCTGGCTGCAGCAGGCTGAGGGGCTTTTCTCCCTTCCCGATCCACACTCAGTCAGCCTCGCTTCCACTCTCCCAAAGGCTAGCCTGCACTCTCCTCAGAATTAGCCTGGGGTCTCTCTGTGGGGCCTTGGGTGTGGGATCCAGGCCTTCCTCGGAGTGCACTCTCCCTGGGTTGTGGGCTCACATGCTCAGCCAGGTTGCCTCTGGCCCCACGGGTTCAGCTGCATGCCCTTCCCAGTGCTATGGAAGTGTGCAGGGCTTCCTGTGCCACCTCAGGAGCGCTGCATGGCTGGGTGGGGAAGAGGCCAGAGCGATTGCTGCAGGAGAATTCCCCAAACAGTGTCTCTTTTTTCTCTCTTTCTTTTTGATAAATTCCTCCTACTCAAGGTGCCACTCCTGGCCTCTCAAACAGCCCAATTCTCCAGCCAGACTCGGGACTATGGGGGTCAGGGCCCTTCATGGTGTTACTCTCAACTCTCCCCAGCTGGCATCCATAGACTCCATGGGTGCTCACAGCCCCTGTGTGTTTGCCACTTAGTCTTTATTCCCTTCTCTGTGACTTCAAGAAACCAGGTCTCTCCTGGTGCTGCTCAAACCTTGTTTGGCCGGGGAGGGATCAGTTGACCCAGCTCTCTCCCAAGAACACTGTGGCAGATTCAGTGGGCACCAGGCCTGGGGCTGCAGCCACCCTAGTCCCTGTGCTGGTCCCTGGGACCTTGTTGTCCTGAAATACTCTCCTTACCATCTGGTTTTTCTTTTTTTTTTTTAATATTTTATTTATTTATTTTTAGGGAGGGAAGGAAGGGAGTGGTGTGTGGGGGAGAGAGAGAGAGAGAGAGAGAGAGAGAGAGAGAGAGATCAATGTGCGGTTGCTGGGGGTTATGGCCTGCAACCCAGGAATGTACCCTGGCTGGGAATCGAACCTGGGACACTTTGGTTCCCAGCCCGCGCTCAATCCACTGAGCTACGCCAGCCAGGGCTTACCATCTGGTTTTTCAATGTCCTCTACAATTTTTTGTCTTCTATGATCATATATGCTCGGGTACTGCTGGCTGTTTGCTCTGTCCCTTTGTAGATCAGCTAGATTTTTCTCCCATGTGTAAGGGGAAGTGGAATCTGCTCCATCCTACCTCACTGCCATCTTCCTCAAAAAGCTATGTGTATATACAACAGTTTTTTTATTCACTTATTTACTGATGGGCACTTAGGTTGCTTCCAGCACTTGACTATTGTAAATTGTGCAGCTGTGTATGTTGGGGTGATTAGATTATTCTGGATTGGTGTTTCAAGGTTCTTAGGATATAGTCCCAGCAGCGGAATGGCTGGATCAAAAGGCAATTCCATTTTTAGTTTTCTGAAGAAATTCCATATTGTTTTTTCTACAGTGGCAAATGTAATAAATAAACCAAAAAAAATGAAAATGCTTTATAAAGCTGTAAAACACCACATAAATAACAAGTATTATAATACTGGCTATGTTATTATGAAAGCAAATCATAAAGTGGCATTTGAGGGAAAATGTGGACAGTGGGAAAATAAAGGTGACATGAAAGAATGGGGGGAACTTAGTCATGTGAAGAGCAATGTCCTTCTTAACGACAAAAAAAAAAAAGCATTTCCCTTAGAACATATTTAAGTGGTTTAATGTAGGAAGACCATAATCTTATGAAGGACAGAAATCTATGAAAAGATATGTGAATAACAAAGGAACTGAAAATAGATTAAAGGGCCAAGGAAGGACAAGGAAGAAAAAAATGAGTAAAAGGATGCTTCTTAACAATATAATTCATATTTCAATCTCAGAACAACTGCTTTTTATAAAAATCTGAGTGTATCAGTGCATAATAAAGGAACATATTGACTTACATCTTCAATTGCAAGGAAGGAGTAAAAAGATTACTGGGGATAAAAACCTACCATCTTGAGGACAATAGGGTTTTCTCTGATTCAAAAGAAGAGCTTTCTTAAAGGCCAGTAGCACCTGTACGTATATCTTCAAAGGGCAGTCTTCTGAAATAACTTATATCAGACAGTCCATTCATTTATTTCGTGTAATGAAAATTTGCATGTGTAAAAATAAAAAGTAGCCCACAAAGCATCAAGAAATATGAAACAGACAATATCATTTATACTTGTTCAGCTTTTGTCTAGTTAGTTTATTAGATAGAATATGCATAAATTTGTAGATTGAATGGACTTACACCTGAATATGGGGTCATAGTGCAGAGGAAGTAGCACTGACTTACGAGTCTGTTCATCTGTGTCCTGACCCAGTTATGCCACATGACACTAAATATTCCAGTTTGGCAAGAGCATAAGGTGAGTTGGGCGGGGGGGGGCGGTAATACAAGAGGTAAAATGTGCTAAGGGTCAAAAGAATAGGCAGCACCTGGCCTTGTGAAGGCCACACAGGGCACAGTACATAATTGCTCAGTGAGTAAGTAAAACAAGAAAGAGAGTTTTAGATGTGATTGACTAAACTAAGGAATTTGATTTCTATTTTACATTCAAAAGTAAGCTTTTGGAGAATTTGTGCAGGGGGATGACACAATCAGGAAGAAACTTTCAATTACTTTGTCAAGGATGAACTGGAAGGGAGACTGACTTCAAGGAGGAGAGTTAGGAGGGTGTTTTATATCTCTGGTCTGGTAGAGGCAGGCTAAGTAATTTGGACTAACCATCCCAGTGAGGACAACAGCAACAAAAAAGGATGAAATATAAAAAGAAAGTACCTTTATTAAGAGGGAAGGAATGATGAGGCAAATATCTAAAAGACAGAAACCCTGATAGGGAAGCCCAGAACTCAAAGCTCCTTTTGCCTGGGGACATTTGTTGAATCTAGAAAAAAGAGTTGTGATCTGAGCTGTGGTTTTGATAACCTCATGGGCAAAGGGGACAAAAGTTGAAGCCCAGGTCCCAAACTGGAAGACCTAACAAGCCCCCCCAGACACTTTAAGCTGGAACAAAGTGGCTACTCCTTCAGGATACTGTTGAACCAGAAGTAATAAGTCCTTGCATGGGCTTGCAGCCTAAATACCCATCATTGGAGTAACCAAGGAGCTTCAGTTCCTGAACTTGGATTAAGTGGTCTTGAACAGGCAGTATTTCCACACATCTGTCAGAAGCAGGTTAAAATAATCTCTTCAGAAAGGTTCTGTGTTCCTAGGCCTGAAATTAGTCTTACTTACATATTATTCAATACTATATCATCACAGCATCAAAGGTAGGTAGGCACACAAGGAAAATACATTGTAAATGACAGCCAGAAGGAAAAAATAAACAATGAAAACAAATTCACAAAGATTTCAGATATCAGACATGAAACACAGACTATAATCAGTATAGTTTACTATGAGTCAAAAATAAAAGATAAGCTTAAAAATGTCTGCAGGGAACATAAAAATCATAAAAAATAATCAGTTTGAAAAGTAATCAAGTAGAACATATAAAACTAAAAATATGATAGTTTAATGGATATGTTTAACAGAAAGATAAACACAACTGCTAGATAATGATAAGTGCAATGAAGAAAAATAAACCTAAGAAGGAATTATTGAATTGAAAATCAGAAAAAATAATCCAGAATTCTGTCTGGAGAAACAAATAATATTTTAAAAAGAAAGTGTACAGTAGGACACATAATTAATAGACAAGGAAGAGCTAAGATACATTTAATTTAAGTCCCAGAAGGACAGAGGAGAGAAATTAGGAAGGAGATGCTGGCCAAAAATTTTTCAGAAGAGATGTACGGATTATAGAAACCCAGGAAATAATAGGCAAGATAAATAAAAAGAAATCTACTCCTACACATATCATAGTGAAAGTTCAGAAAACCAAAGAGAAAGAAGGCTATGTTAATGATACAAGTTAGTGATAATGACATTTTATACTTCAGCAGGAACAGAACAGGTTAAGGAGAAGGAGATAAGCCTTTAGAATCTGGCATTGAGAATGCCTTTTTCTCAAGCTTATCATGAAAGACTTTTATAAAGATGTTATCCTTTTCATTCCTAATTAATTAAATGCAGTTTTAGTAAATCTATTTGTTGAAGCAACTTGACACCTAGGAGCTATTCCCAATTTTCTTTGTCATACATGAAAGGCCATCATCCTATGTGTCCCTTATCTCATAGACTCTGAATGGGGTGACTATTCCCTATATAACTTGACTGGGCTAAAAAATGCACAAGCAGCTGATAGAAACATTATTCGTGGGCATATCTGTGAGGGCCCCTGGAGAATAGATTAGCTTTTGGATAAATAGGCTAAGTCAAGAGAGTCACCCTCATCAATGCAGGTGGGCATGATCCATTCCATCAAGGGCCTAAATAGAATTAAATCATGGAAGAAGGGTCAATTTGTTTTCTCTGCTTGAGCTGAGAGACATCTGTCTTGTCCTGCCTTTGGAAACTGACCCTCCTGGCTCTCCAGCTTTCAGACACAGACTGGGAGATACACTAATAGTCACAAACTCTGATCGAATTACACCACTGGCTTCCTGGTTCTCCAGCTTGCAGACAGCAGATTGTGGGACTTCTTGGCCTCCATAATCATGTGAGCCTATTTATAAAATAAATAGATAAATAAATAAATAAATAAATGCAGACATACATGCTGACATACCTACATTCATACTCTCTTGGTTCGGTTTCTCTGAAGAGCCTTGACTAATATAGAAGTGAAATGCTAGAAGCAATGAGAAATGGCTTTTATACAACTTTCTATGAAAAAGCAGAATCAAAGTGAGTCTATGTATAATATCTTCTTTCTACTTATCTCCCCCACCCAACTTTCTAAGGAAAAGTATATAAAATGAACAATTTTTGGTCCACAGGGTGTCTTATTTAGGCTTGATTATGGGCATTCACTCACTGGATTATTTATGCTTGGCCAGCATAGAATTCTGCAGGGGGTTATAAATATTTGTAAAAGGACTAAATTGCAATAGGCTATCTATCTTCCAAGGGAGTGAACTCTTTACCTGTTACTAGAGCTTTTCATATAAATAATGAGTGGCTACTTGTCAAAAACATAATAGAAGAAATATTACCCCATATGGCAAATTATATCAGAGATTCTGTGGTACCCTAAACCTCTGAAATTTCCTGACAACAAAGTAAACTAAAAACAACAGTCTATGAAGTCTTCTAAGAAGAATTGCAAGTGTCTTGCTCAAAATCTTTCATTCATTGATTGTTTGAGGATCATCCTTATGTACCCATAAGAACCTCTCAAACTTGAAAGTGAGGGTTCTTATGACTTTGATTAAATTTGGCTTTAAATCTTAGCTCTAGAAATCATCTCTCTCTCTCTCTCTCTCTAGAGAGAGAGAGAGAGAGAGAGAGAGAGAAGAAACCTACCTTTTTCCTCCAGATAATAAGCAACCCCTTAGGTAGCAGAAGACAGTCTGTAGCTGGATCTGACTAATGGTCACATGGTTCTGACCTCTGGCAGGCTAAAGGTAACATCTTGACCTAAATTATGTTTAAGTCCCTAAGTCCTAAGATGGAAAGTCCCTCTGGCTATTCTCCCATGGCACTAGACAGAAGGATGCCAGAGAAGACCTCAGAGCTTCCCTCAAGACCTGAAGAAATGATTTATTAGCCTTACTTCACTTCTGACCAATTAGCTCCCTGAACCTCTAAACCACAGTGTCTTTTGATTTTAATCTGTAATCTGTAATCTACATGCCATCAGAGAGTTGGATCTTTAGCATTACCTCTCTGTCTCTGGATTAGCCAATTCAATATTAAACTATTTTTCTTTATATACTTCAAACTCCTTTTTGTGCCTTTCTTTGGACAAGTGCACACAGGCAGGTGGACTCGAAGAAAAACATGGGGAATCCAATAACAAGCCCCCACAGAATACTGTTTGTCTAAGAGAAGATACTGAAAGGACTGCAGGAAAGCTTTCTCCATTACTTAATTTCAAGACAATCAGAAATCTACCCAACAGTAAAAAGATTAAACTGTCTTTATTTCTGGTATGCAATATGTCACCAACAATTTTGAATCAAGTGTCACAAGGGGAGATATTGCTAGATTTTTTATTGTGATTGTGCAGTGTTTCTCTTCATATTTAGTGGACATTCATAATTTGTGTACATCAGAGGTCTCTCCCCAAAGCCTGTAGAATTCTATATTTCAGCATTTATAGCATATTCTAGCAGTATCTGCCTTCCTTACAATGCAGGGAAAATGTTCCACTTAATCTAAGGTTTTTATCCCAGGGACCTGTGCACTGAAAAGGACATTGGACTACAAATCTGAAGATCTAATGAATCTTCTGAAGAGCCTATGAATCTTAGATTTCTCATCTGAAATTGCAGGTGATTATAATGCCTATTTGTTAATGGAACCACCCTGACAGAAGAGAATTCCTGTCTATCCAGTCTTCCTGGCTCTGGGATTCTACCCCCTAACTCCCTTAGCCCCTTCTTGTTTCTCAATCACCCACATGGAAGGGCTGTTGTCACTACCACTTCTGGCTACCTGAGGTCCTCAGTTCTCACCATTTAATTGCAAAATGTGATTCTTTATCTAATTGTTTCCCTGAATTCAAGCAAGCCAGGCTAACATTTACAAATAAAACCTTCTTTAGAAGCTTAATGTAACAAAGGGGATAAGCATAGAGAAGAGACTCTACTAAGGGTGAAGGTTTTAGTCCACGAATGGGTAGACCTCTACTTCTACATGAGAGTCCTAGCTGCAACTACCTACCCTGCCCTTTGGTGAGGCTGTTGTTGATTGGCCTCTACTCAACCCCTGACTCTGCTTGTGTTCCAACAGGGTGAGAATCTGGAGTCCTATACATATGGTGAATAGTAGCCCCTGGGGTTGTGCAGAGCACAGCCTGTGTGGCCACATGTTATAGTGAAATTTTCCATACCAGAGCTCCAGCTTCTAGTCTACACTGTGTGGACTCAGGAAACCTTCCTGGTTCCCACTTAGCATAGCCAATTAACATTGCTTGAAGGACAACTTTACATGCCTTCTGTTTTACAATTCTAGGTAAGGGAAACATTCTTCAGTCAGCTACAATGTCTATCCCTATAATACAATCAGGTGAAAGAGAGGGAGCCACTTTACATAAAGCATATTCAAATATGTCAATTTTCCTACAATATTTTACATGGATTTCATTAACACATACATTCTTAACTGTACCTCCATTAGGACTTTATCAACAAGTTTTGGTTTTTACAATACTAGATAAGGAAGCATTCCTCCATATGGCATGATATACATTCTCATAAAACATTCAGGTAAAGGACACAACTTTTTTACATAAAACATTTCAACTTTCATAATCTTGTCACTCTTACATTTGTATGTTACCTCAATGTAGTTGTAACTTATATCAGGGACTCACCAGTGGGTTTTGGTACCACACTGTATAAGGCTCCTACATGAAAGAGCCCTGGAAATATCTCTTTTTCACCCAGTGACCATCTTATGCACTCTTGTGATCCCTTTTGTCAAATACAAGATATATCCCTTCTCTGCACAGCACATTTCTAGTCTTCCTTTAACACCACATATCATATTTTTGGACTAAAATTGGAGGAGACATCAAGAAGTTTGAACTCATAGAAGATGAGTACTTGGAAGCAGCTATCAGATCTGTTGAGCAGAAGGCTCACTGGTGAGCACTGAGAATGCAGAAGGTTAAGTGCCATGTATGAAGGAGTTGAGAGAAGGTAAGGGAAGTCACTCTTTCCAAAGGTTTTAATCTGAGAACTATTTTGCCTTTTATTTTGATAGTTTTGTCAACATTTCTCAAGTGTTTTGATGATGAAAGAGATCTAAAAGAACTGCATTTCCTAGATCTAAAAGATCTAGGGTACCTCAAAACAGCCACCCTCTTTTCAGGAAGGGATGTTATAACTCTGCCAGTTGGTGAGATTTACAGGCAGACTGACTTTGGCTTTGACTAAATTCTAATAGAGAGAGCATCCAAGTCCAATGGACTTAGGAACTCAAATCCCAGCTTTGCCATTCAACAGCTGAGTGACCTTGGACAGGTCACGTTCTCTGATCCTCAGATTCTCCAACTGTAAAATTAGATGTTGCAAGGATTAAATGAAGTCAGGTTAGTTAATACACTAAGACTAGTTGCACAGTAGAATAGAGTAGGGACACAATGATAGTTTGATATGGTTTGATAAAGAGAAATAATACTCAGAACAAGCCAAAAATAGAATGAGGTCCTCATCTCTGGGACTATTCAAGGACAGACTACATTGCTACTTGGTGAGAGGTTCATGTAGAGGTTTCTAATGGTTTTGCCCGCTGACCATTGAAGTCCTCTCTATCTTCAGTATTATAATTCTAAGAACTACGAACAACAGAAATGCAGACACAAAAGATCTTACTGAGACCACTATGCTAAAAATAGAGGTTCTATGCCCAATTGAGGTCTTTTTGGAGCAATTGGCCTATGGATGAGGGTAAATATCACCCAGGGGACTATTTGTGTGGAGGGAAGAGGTGTTGTTCTATATAGTATTGTGTCTGATTTAAGAGCACACTACCAGCTGTACTGCTTGCTGTTGGCATCTGCCATCTTGCTTTAGCACCGCATACATGTCATTTTGATAATAAAATAAACTCAGGTTCCAGTCAAGATGGAGGAGGAGGTGGAAACACTTTGCTTCCTCAAACATCCAAAAGGATAACAACCAATTAAAAAAAAAAACAGACATGTCAGAAAACCAAACTGCATGGAAGTCTGAAAACCAAGGAGTTAAAAAAGAAACATTCATCCTGACTGTTAGGAGGGGTGGAGATGGGAAGTAGGGGCAGAGAGGACACATGGCAAGGCAGCAGCTGGCAGACAGAATTTCTCACATTCGTGTGCGGATAATCCAGGAGGAACAACTGGGGAGGGAGAAAAACTGCAACCCAGGGTTCCAGTGTGGGGAAATAAAGCCTCAAAAACTAGGGCTGTAAAAACCTGTGGGGGTTGTGGTGACAGGACAAACTCCCAGTCTCACAGGACAGTAGTTTGGAGAGGGCCATGGGACCCTGGAATATAGACAAACCCACCCACTTGGGAAGCAGTAGCTGAAAGGGAACAGTCTGCTTGTGGGAAGTGAGGGAAGTGATGGAAAGTGGGGTGACAGCAGAAAGATCTAGCAAGCACCATTTTTCCCTCTCTGACCGCCCCCACATACAACACCACAAGGAAGCAAAGTGGTTTGCCCTGCCCTTACTAATATCTAAGGCTTAGCCACTTGCAATGTAACAGATACACCAAGACAAAGAAATATGTCCCAAATGAAAGAACATATCAAAACTCCAGAAAAATAACTAAGCAACATATCAGATGTAGAGTTCAAAACACTGGTAATCAGGATGCTCACAGAAATGACTGAGTTTGGTCACAAAATGAGGGAAGAAATGAAGGCTATGCAAAGGGAAATAAAGGAAAATATACAGTGAACCAACAGTGAAGGGAAGGAAACCAGGACTCAAATCAACAATTTGGAACAAAAAGAAGAAATAAATATCCAACCAGAGCAGAATGGAGAAACAAGAATTCAAAAAAAAATGAGAGGCTTAGGAACCAACCTCTGAGACTTTAAAGGTTCCAACATCTGAATCATAGGAGTGCCAGAAGGAAAAGAGGAAGAGCAAGAAATTGAAAACTTGCCTGACTGGTGTGGCTCAGTGGATTGAATGCTGGTGTATTAGCCAGGGGGTCGCCAGTTTGACTCCTAGTCAGGGCATGTGCCTGGGTTGTCAGCCAGGTCCCCAGTGCAGGGAGCATGAGAGGCAGCTACACATTGATGTTTCTCTTCCTCTCTTTCTCCCTCCCTTCTCCTCTCTCTAAAAATAAATAAAAGCTTTAAAAAAGAAAAAAATAAACTGAACAAATGATTATTTAAATATTTTAAATATATTTAAATATTATTTGAACAAAATAATAAAGGAAAACTTCCCCAGTCTGGTGAAACAACTAGACATGTAAGACCAGGAGGTGCAGAGAGTCCCAAATAATTTGGATCCAAGAAGAAACACACCAAGACACATAATTAGGTTACACAAGATTAATATAAGAAGAATCTTAAAATCAGCAAGAGGAAAGAAGAGAGGCAGGGTTAGAAAAGGAGACAGTTACATGCAAAGGAATTCCTATGAGACTTTCAGCTGATTTCTCAAAAGAAACCTTAGAGTCAAGAAGGGGCTGGAAAGAAGTATTTGAAGTCATGAAAGGCATGGACCTACATCCAATAATACTCTATTCAGCAAAGCTATTGTTTAGAATGGAAGGGCAGATAAAGTGCTTCCCACGCAAGTTAAAATTTAAGATCATATCACCAAGCCATTATTATAGGAAATGCTAAAAGGAATTATATAAGAAAAACAAGATCAATATGATGAATATTGAAATGGCAATAAATGCACAACTATCAATAACTGAATCCAAATAACAAACTAAGCAAACAAGCAGAACAAAAACAGAATCATAGATATGGAGAACATTTGCAGGGTTATCAGCTAGAAGAGGGAAGGGGAGAATAGGGGAAAAGTTGCAGGGATTAAGAAGCACAAATTGGTAGGTACAAAATGGACAAGGGGGTGTTAAGAACAGTATAGGTAATGTAGTATCCTTGCCATAAAATTTATATGCATGACCCATGGACATGAAGTAAGGGGGGGGATTTGTAGAAGGAAGTAGGTTAGCAAGTGGAGGAAGGAAAAGAGGCAAAAATTGGGAACACTGTAGTAGTGTAATCAATAACATATATTTAAAAATAAATCAAAACCAATCTCATAAATTTCTTCCACTGTGCCTTGGATCACTTTGCTGAAACTCTATTTCCCTTCTTGCTGTTCTTCCAGCACACCTAGACAATCCTACCCATGGATGTAGGGTATACTGCTCCCTCTAACTGGAATAGTCCTCCTCCAGATGGATGGCTCAAATTTTCACTTCACTCTAATCATCTCTTTCTAATCTAAAATTGCTAAACTTTGGTTTCTATGTTTACCATCTATGTTTTCTTTCTGCAGTTCATGCATCATTCTGTGAGATCATTTTGTTCATTTTTGTGTGCATCATCTGTCTCTATCCACAAAAATATAAGTTCTATAAGGATAGCGACCTTGTCACATTTTTTTCCAGTGGATCCATGGAGATAGCAGTGATCTCTACAAATAAAAATGTACATAGAAATTCAGAAAGATGATGAAGAAATAGAAGAGACTGGGTATATTTGAATGCTGCTGAGATGTTTAGGGAGTTTTAGAAAGCAAAGCACCAAGGACTGAAAAATAAAATCATCTTAGAATGGTGGTAATTCTGAAGAATATTGTTGCAATTGTAAATAGAAATAAGTAAGAGGTAGAAGTGAGCAATCAATGTGAAGAACAGCCAGACATGTGTTTGCAGTGGGTTCCATTACATCATTGGCACCAATTAGAAGGCTGATTTATGACTTGCTCTGCAAGCTTACTGAGATTTTCTTCTACAGAAACATGTGTTTGGTTCTTTCTGGTTATCTGGGGATTAATAAAGTGGGGCCTTGAGAATCAGGTCATTTGAGGGGCAACACTGAACTTTGCAAATCTCTGTTGTGTATTCAGCTCAGCACCATGCATTCTGGGTTGCAAGTTTTCAAAAAAGGAGATACAGCCCTGGCTGGTGTGGCTCAGTGGATTGAATGCTGACCTGCCAACCAAAGGGTCTCTGGTTCTATTCCCAGTCAGTGCAAATGCCTGGATTGTGGGCCAGGTCCCCAGTAGGGGGTTCACTAGTGGCAACCACACTTCGATGCTTTTCTCACTATTTTTCTCCCTCCCTTCCCCTCTATCTAAAAATAAACAAATACATCTTTTTAAAAAAGGTGATACAACCCTTTTCTGCACAGAGAGAATAAATATAAAATACTCTTCAACACAGGTGGCAAACACAAAGCCCATGGGCCAAATCCGGCCCTCTACCTTGTTTTATGTGGCCCAGCACCTTGTTTCTACCCAGTGGTAGTGCCGAGCTCCTTGCCCCTAGTTAAGGAATAGTTACATTTACACAGTCCTAAATTTACACTCAACTCTTTGAAGGCAACATCGAGACTGATGTGGCCCCCAGTGAAAATGAGTTAGACACCCCTGCTCCACAATGAGAGTCAAGGAGCTGACTAGGAGAGAACCAATTTGTAGTAATCAGGTAGGGTGGTTACTCTGGAGAGGGAAGAGGCCAAGACAGAGATTCAGAAATCATGGCATCAGTGAATAGGAAACCTCAAAGTGCTCTGAAACTAGGACAGAAGTCCAATTCAGTTTAGAACCAAGTTGACCAAACATTTTGTTTTTATTAAACCAAAACTGAAAATGTATTAGGCATTGCAACGTTGGTTTTCTGCGCCACTGGTACACCTGCATTAGAATCTTCTAGCGTACTTGCTAAAAAGGAAGATTTTTCTCCACCTGCTATGTCCATTAATAGGGTGGCTCCAAATATTCTGGAGTTTAGCAGCCTTCCTTTTAAGTAAATTTTATGTATGCCAAGATTTGAAAACCACTAATATGGACCACAGATAATTTGTCAAGTGAAAAAGTTTTGGAATGAGGTTGTCACAAATGAGAGCAGACTTTCTCATATTGTGTATTTTTTAAAAGATCGGCTGCAAACTAGGGGAATCCTGTCATACCATCTTCTCATCAAATAGATTTTAATATCATAACATTTGTAGTACCATAATTTACAAAAGCATAAAACTGGAAAAATCTCACAAGTTCATCAACAGGAAAATATATATATTATAGGATTATAACTATACAGCAGTGAAAATTACTGCAGCTGCACACATCAATGTGGATAAACATAAAATGCGAGGGAAAAGGAAGAAGTGAACAAGTATATATTCCAAAAAATTACAAAATAATATGTTAAAGGAACATTCCTGTGCAGTGTACATATAAAAAACATGTTATTATTAACACAATTCAGGATGGTTGTTACCTCTGGAAAGAAATGAGGGGATGAATCAGGAGGACACAGGTGGCTTCATAAGCATTGACCATGGTCTAGTTCTCAACTGGGTTAGGGGTATCAAAGATTTTGTTATTATTATGTATACCTTACATATATGATATATTATCTTATGTATACACAAAATAGTTCATAATTTGTAAGGAAGCAATGGGGTCTAAAATGAGGCAGGAAAAAATGAAGAGGGCACCAGAATAAATAACTAAATGGGTGCGGGAGGTAGAAGAACCAGCTTTTAGGTAGCTCTTAGAATAACCTTGTCACTTTCTTTTCTGTTATTTTTTATTTTATATTTTTATTTTTCAGTTATAGTTGACATGCATTATTATATTAGTTTTCAGTGTACATCCCAGTGATTAGGCATTGTCTAGTACCCATATGACATTATCAATAATTATCACAATACTATTGACTATGTTCTCTATGCTATACTTTACATCCCCAAGACAATTCTATAACAACCAATTTGTACTTCCTAATCCCTTCACCCTGTCCCCAACCCTTTTCCCATCTGCCAGCTGTCAAAATGTTCTCTGTATCTATGAGTCTGTTTCTGTTCTGCTTGTTTATTTGTTTTTGTTTTTTTTTTTAGGTTACACATACAAGTGAACTCATCTGGCATTTCACTTTCTCTGTCTGACTTATTTAACTCAGCATAATATGCTCTAGATTCATCCATGTTGTTGCAGATGGTAAGATTTCATTCATTTTATGACTGAGTCATATTTCATTACATACATCCACCACTTCTTCTTTGTACATTCATCTGTTGATGGACACTTAGATTGCTTCCATATCTTGACTACTGTGAAAGTGTGTGTATATAAGTCTTTCTTATTTTTTAATTTTTATTTTAATTGTTCAGTTTTCTGCCTTTTAGCCCCATCCCTGCCCACCCCCACAGCCCCCCCACCTCTCTCCCATTTTCACCCCATCCTTGTTATTGTCCATGTATCCTTTATACTTGTTCCTGCAAACTGTTCACCCCTTTCCGCTGAAATTTTTCCCCTCTCCCCTCTGGTCACTGTCAGCCCGTTCTCAATTTCAGTGTCTTTGGTTGTATTTTGCTTGTTTCTTTGTTTTGTTGTTTAGGTTCCTGTTAAAGGTGAGATCATATGGTATTTGTCTTTCACATCTTGGCTTATTTCACTTAGCATAATGCTTTCCAGCTCCATCCAAGCTGTTGCAAAGGGTAGGAGTTCCTTCTTTCTTTCTGCTGCATAGAATTCCATTGTGTAAATGTACCATAGTTTTTTGATCCATTCATTTACTCATGGGCACATAGGTTGTGTCCAGCACTTGGCTATTGTAAATTGTGCTGCTATAAACATTGGAAAGCATAGGTTCTTTTGGATTGGTGTTTCAGGGTTCTCAGGATATAATCCTAGCAGTGGAATTGCTGGGTCAAAAGGCAGATCCATTTCTAGGATTCTGAGGAAATTCTATACTGTTTTCCATAGTGGTTGTACCAGTCTTAAATCCCACCAACAATGCACTAGCTTTCCCTTTTCTCCACAACCTCTCCAACACTTGTTGTGTGTTGCTTTATGATGGCCATTCCGACTGCTGTGAATCTCATTGTGGTTTTAATTTGCATCTCTCTGATAGCTACCAATGTTGAGCAACTTCTCATGTGTCTCTGGACCCTCTGTATATCCTCCTTGGAGAAGTGTCTGTTCAAGCTCTTCACCCATTTTTTAATTGGGTTGCTTGTCTTAGAGTGGAGTTGTGTGAGTTCTTTACATATTTTGGAAATTAAATGCTTCTCTAAGGTACCATTGGCAAATATGTTTTTCCATATGGCTGGTTCTCTTTTTATTTTAATATTGTTTTCTTTAGCTGTGCAGAAACATTTTATTTTGATGCAATCCCATTGGTTTAGTTTTTCCTTTATGTCCCTTGCTCTAGGGGACATGTCAGTGAAAATATTGCTGCCAGGAATATCTGAGATTTTCCTGCTTATGTTCTCCTCTAGGATTTTAATGGTGAAACAGCTTATATTTAAATCTTTTATCCACCTTGAATTTATTTTTGTATATGGTGTAAGTTGGTGCTCAAATTTCTTTTTTTTTTTTTTTTTTTTTTTTTTTTTTGCATGTAGCTGTCCGGTTCTCCCAACACCATTTGTTGAAGATGCTATTTTTACTCCATTTTATGTTGCTACCCCCTTTATTGAATATTAATTGATCGTAGAGTCTTGGGTTTATTTCTTGGCTCTCTGTTCTGTTCCATTGGTCCATCTGTCTGTTTCTATGCCAGTAGCAGGCTGTTTTGATTACAGTGGCCTTTCGACTACAGTGGCCTGTAATAGAGTTTGGTATCAGGTATTGTGATCCCTACTACTTTACTCTTCTTTCTCAAAATTGCAGCAGCTATTCGGGGTCATTTATGGTTCCATATACATTTTTCAAGTGTTTTTTCTATGTCTGTGAAATATGCCATTGGTACTTTAATAGGTATTGCATTGACTCTGTAAATTGCTTTGGGTAGTTTGGACATTTTGATGATGTTAATTCTTCTGATCCATGAACACGGTATATGTTTCCATTTGTTTTGTGTATTCATTGATTTCTTTCTTCAATGTTGTGTACTTTTCTGAGTAGAGGTCTTTTACCTCCTTGGTTAGGTTTATTACTAGGCATTTTATTCTTCTTGTTGCTACATTAAATGGGATTTTTTCTTGATTTCTGCTTCTGCTGTTTCATTGTTGGTATAAAAAATGCCTTTGATTTCTTGATATTGACTTTGTATCCCACTATTTTCCCAAATTCATTTATTAGGTTGAGTAGTTTTTTGGCAGAGTCTATGGAGTTTTTTATGTACACTACCATGTCATCTGCAAATAACGACAGTTTTGTTTCCTCCTTTTCTATTTGGATGCCTTTTATTTCCTTTTCTTCTCTGATTGCTGTGGCTAAAACTTCCAATAATATGTTGAATAAAAGTGGTAAAAGTGGACATCCTTGTCTTTTCTGGATCTTAGTGGAAAAGATTTTAGTTTTTGCCCATTGGGTATGATGTCGGCTGTAGGTCTCTTATATATGGCCTTTATTATGTTGAGGAATGCTACCTCTATTCCCACTTTGCTGAGTGGTTTTTTATTATCATAAATGGGTACTGTACCTTATCAAATGCTTTTTCTGCATCTGTTGATAAGATCATGTGATTTCTGTCTTTGCTTTTGTTTATGTGATGTATTACATTTATTGATTTGTTAATATTATTCCATTCTTGTATCCCTGGGATGAATCCCACTTGGTAATGGTATATGATCTTTTTAATATATTACTGAATGTGGTTTCCCAGTATTTTGTTGAGGGTTTTACTGTCTATGCTCATCAACAATATTGGCCTGAAGTTTTCTTTCTGTTTTGTGTCTTTCTGATCTGGTCTTGGGATTAGGGTGATGCTGGCCTCATGAAAAGAGGTTGGGAGTCTTCCATCTTCTTGGAGTTTTTGGAACAGTCGGTGAAGGATACAGGTTGACTCTTCCTTAAATGCTTTGTAAAATTCCCCTCTGAAACCATCTGGTCCAGGACTGTAGTGTGTCAGGAGATTTTTTATTACTGCTTCAGTTTTGTCTGCTGTTTTTGGTCTGTTCAGGCTTTCTGATTCTCCTTCATTGAGTTTTGGAAGATTCTATGTTTCTACAGATTTGTCTGTTTCATCTAGGTTTTCCAATTTCTTGGCATACAGTTCTTCATAGTAATTTCTTAAAAACCTTTGAATTTCTGTGATATCAGTTGTAATCTCTCTTCTTTCATTTCTGATTGTGTTTATTTGGGTCCTCTCTCTTTGTTTTCTTGATGAGCCTGCTTAAAGGCTTGTTGATTTTGCTTACCTTTTCAAAGAACCAGCTCCTGGATACATTGATCCTTATAATTGTGCTTTAAGTCTCTATGTCATTTAATTCTGCTCTGAACTTGATTATTTCCTTCCTTTTACTTTCCTGGGCTGCGTTCGTTTTTGTTTCTCAAGCTCTTGTAGTGAGAGGGTTAGGTTGTCTGTTTGAAATGTTTCTACCTTTTTTAGGTGGGCCTGTATTACTGTGAGCTCCCCTCTCAGGACTGCCTTTCCTGTGTCCCATAAGTTTTTGTTTGTTGTGAGTTCATTTTCTTTTGTTTCCAGAAACATTTTTATTTCTTTCCTAATTTCATTCTTGCCCCACTCATTGTTTAATAGCATGCTATTCAATCTCCATGAGTTTGAGTGTATTAGGATTTTTCCTTGGGTTTGGTTTCTAATTTCAGTCTCTTGTGGTCAGTAAAATGCTTTATATGATTTCAATGTTCTTGAATGTGTTGAGGCTTGTTTTGTGTCCTCTCATGTGGTCTATCTTGAAAATGTTCCATGTGCACTTGAAAAGAATATGTATGGTTGAAAAGAATATGTATGGTGCTTCTTTGGGATGAAAGGAATATATATATATATATATATATATATATATATATATATATATAGTCAGTTAAGACCATTTCATCTAGGGCATTGTACAATGCCACAATATCTTGGTTGATATTTTGTTTGGAAGATCGGTCCATTTTTGTCAGTGGGGTGTTAAAATCCTCTACTATAATTGTGTTCCTGCCAATATCTTTTTTGAAGTCTTCTAAGATTTCCTTTATGTATTTGGGTGTTCCTATGTTGGATGCATTTATATTTATAATGTTTATGTTTTTTTTGGTGGATTCTTCCCTTGAGTATTATGAAGTGACCTTCTGGGTCTCTCTTCACAGCCTGTTTTTTAAGTCTATTTTGTCTGATATGAGTATTGCTACCCCAATCCATTCCCTATCCATTTTTTCCCTATCCATTTCCTTGGAAACTTTGTTTCCAGTCTTTTACTTTCAGTCTGTGTAGGTCTTTTGTCCTGAGTTGGTTCTCTTATAGGCAGCATATGTGTGGGTCATGCTTTCTTATTCATTGAGCTATCCTATGTCTTTTTATTGGAGCATTTAATCCATTTACATTTAAGGTTATTTTTGATAGATACTTATTCATTGATGTTTTTTCATACCTGTGTTCCTCTCTCTATCTCTCTTTTCCTTCCTTTCCTTAAAGCAGTCCCTTTAGCATCTCTTGCAGAGCTGGTTTGGTGGAGATGTATTCTATTAGACTTCTTTTGTCTGGGAAGCTCCTTATTTGTCCTCCTAACTTGACTGAGAGCCTTGTTGGGTAAGGTAGCCTTGGTTGCAGGCCTCTGGTTCTAATTACTTGGAATATTTCTTGCCATCTTTTCTGCTTTGGAGTGTTTCCATTGAGAAGTCAGCTGCTAACCTTATCAGGGTTCCCTTGTGTGTTACTTTCTGTTTCTCCCTTGCTGCCTTAAGATTCCCTCTTTGTCTTGGACTTTTGCCATTTTAATTATGATGTGTCTTGAAGTGGGCCTCTTTGGGTTCCTCTTGATTGGGACTCTGTGTTTCCTGGGTTTGTGTGACTTTTTCTCTCATCAAATCAGGGGACTTTTCCATCATTACTGTTTCAAATAGGTTTTCTATCCCTTGCTCCTCTTCTCCTTCTGGTATCCCTATTATATGGATATTATTATGTTTCATATTGGCCTGCATTTCTTTTAATCCCTCTTCATTCTTTCTGAGATTCTTTTCCTTTTCTTGATGTTTCTGGGTGTTTTTTCTACCTTGTCCTCCAGTTCACTGATCCGATCTTCTATTTCATTTAGCCTGCTTTTGATTCCTTCTACTGTGTTCTTCAGTTCAGATGTTGTATTCTTCATTTCCTCTTGGCCATTGTTGATAGTTTCTATTTCCTTTTTCATGTTGATATAGTTTGTAGTGAGTGCATTGTAGTTTCCCTGTAGTTTCTGGTAATTCACTGTGAGCTCATTGCACTTCCTGAGAACCATTGTTTTGAACTCAATATCTGATAGTTGAGTTGCCTCTATTTCATTTAGCATTCTTTCTGAGGCTTCCTCCTTTCCTTTCATGTGAGGATTGTTTCTTTGTTTTCCCATTGTTTGTGAGACTCTTAAATTGACCTGTTCTAAATCCCTGGTTTCATGGTGTGAACTTCTATGGTAGAGTACCTGTGAGATTCAGCAGTGTAGTCTCCTTAATTTCCTGAGTTTGCTAGTCTTGGGCTGTCTTCATGTTCATTCTCTATATGCCTTATGTTTTGATTGTTGTTGGGTTTTTCTTTGGTGTGTCCTTCCATCCAGGACTGAGGGTCACTCCATCTACCACATCTTGTATTCTGTTGTGCAAGTGTAGACAGTTTGTGTTGAAGCTGATTCTTCTGTGTGTACAAGGTTTTGAGGCTTCTCTCTCACTCTTGTTCAGTTGTGAGTTGTGGGTAATTTCTCCACATTTTAGTTGTATTTACAGATTGGTCCTGGATTGAGTAAGTTTTCCTTCCACTCCTTCCTTCACCTTCTTCTTTTGTTATTTGTAGGTGGTTCCTTTGCTGGTGGGTTTCCTCTTCCAGCAGGTGTGCTGGTGTTCACTGCTCCCATCTTGCCAGTTCTCTTGAGTAGCAAGTGGAATTTCTTTCACTGTCTGTTGTTGGGATGACCACTGTTTGGGCCTAACTTTGGTCTTTTCTCTACTCCAGGTATTATTGTCTCACCTGTGAGAAAGGAAGGAAAAAGGGGGAAGGAAGGAAGGGAGAAGGGATTAAAAAGGAAAAGAAGATTGGAAGAAGGAGAAAAGAAAGAAAGAGAAAAACAGAGAGACAGAAGGAAAGGAAGAAGGAATTTTTAAAAAGAAGGAAGAAATAATAAAAAAGGAAAGCAAGAAAGAAGGAATGAAAAAAGAAAGAAAGGAAGGAAGAAGGCATTTAAAAATTAAAATTAAAAAATAAAAACAGAAGGAAGGAAGAAGGAATAAAAAATGGAATGAAGAAGGAAAAAAGAAAGAAAGAAGGACAGAAAGGAAACAGGAATTAAGGGAAAAAAAACAGCTTTCTGCTGGCTTTAAATACATCAGGCCAGTTCTGCTGCTGGTCTTCCTGGCTGCATCAGGCTGAGGGGTGATTGGTTTTGCTTTTCTCCCTTCCTGAGCTGCAGTCTTTGCTGTTGTCCAGCCTCCAGCCTAGATCCCCAGTACCCTTCTGTGCCCAGCCTAAGGCTTCAGTCCACCAGTTGTGCTGTCTTTGAGGTGCACTAATTAGGGTCAACTCATACACCACCTTCTTGCTCTTTGCTGTCCTAGATGCTAGGGACTATCAGTGCCCCTTCAGGGTAGTTCAGCCCCCCACTGAGTCAACTCTTTTCAGGGACTGCAGCTCCCCTCTGATGGGCTTTTCCACCTTCCTCCTACAGATCTAGTTGGCTCTGCAGGGCTCTGGGTGCAGGAGCCAGGTGGGAGGTGCTCCATCCCTGATGTCTCAGGTATGAGTGTGGACAGGCAGCTGCAGACCTCAGACCAGGTGTGCACTGTCCTGAGTGCTTTTCGCTTGAGCACAGCCCACAGCCACCTCTGGGAGATGGACCAGGTACACACAGTCCCTGGTTCCTTTGGCGTGGGCACGGGCAGGCCTCCCTCCACCATGGATGGGGTACACACCAACCCAGGACTGTGTGGGTAGGAGCACAAGAGGTGGGCGGTTGCTAGGGAGAATTCCCCAAACATCCACTAAGTGCTTCTTTTTTCTCTTTTTCTGTTTGATAAGTTCCTCCTTTTCAAGCCCCCTGGTCCAAACAAGCACCTGGTCTCTCACACATCCCAGTCTGGCTCTCTCCCAAGAATCTTGCAGCAGATTTGGCCTAGGGCTGCAGCCTCCCTGGTCCCTGCGCTGTTCCCGTGGACCTTATTGTCCTTAAGCACTTTCCTTACTGCCTGATTTTTCAATATCCTGTATAATTTTTGGTCTCCAATCTTCATATATTCTGGAATACTGTTGACTATTAACTATGTTCCTCAGAAGATTGGCTAGGTAGTTCACCCATCCACTGGGGGAAGTGGACTTTGCTTCCACCTACCTCAGAGTCATCTCCAAACACCCATATAAGTCTTTCTGATTTAGTGTTTTGGATTTCTTCAGATAAATATGCAGAAGTAGAATTGCTGGATCCTTCTTTGTCTCTTATAATATAGCTTTTGTTTTAAAGTGGTTTTTTTTTTTTTTGGTCTGGTATAAGCATTTCTACCCAGCTTTTGTTTGTTAGTTTGTTTGTTTCCATTTTCATGAGGTATCTTTTCCCATCACTTTGCTTTCAGTCAGTGTGTGTTTTTCCACCTGAAGTGTCTTGTGGGAAGTGTATTTAAGATTCTTGTGTTATTATCCATTCAGCTTCCATATGCCTTTTGATTGGAGTAATTAGTCCATTAGCATTCAAAGTAATTGCTGATAGATATGTACTTATTGTCATTTAATTATTTATATTTTTATATCTTTTTCTTCTTCTTTTTTTTATTTTTTTAAAGATTTTATTTATTTATTTTAGAGAGGGAAGGGAGGCAGAGAGAGAGAGAGAGAGAGAGAGAAAGAGAGAGAGAGAGAAATATCAATGTGCGGTTGCTGGGGGTTATGGCCTGCAACCCAGGCATGTACCCTGGCTGGGAATCGAACCTGCGACCCTTTGGTTCGCAGCCCGAGCTCAATCCACTCAGCTATGCCAGCCAGGTCTTCTTCTTCTTAAAGAAGACCATTTAACATTTCTTATAGTACTGGTTTGGTGTGTGATGACGAATTAGCATTTTCTTATCTGGGAAGCTTGTTATTGTCCTCCAATGCTAATTATAGTTTGCTAGGTAGAGAAATCTTGGTTGTAGGTCCTTGCTTTATATCACTTTGAATATTTCTTGTTAATCCCCTGTGGCCTGCAAAGTCTCTATTGAGAAATCAACTGACAGTCTTATGGAAGCTGCCTGGTAGGTAAATAACAGTTCTTGCTGCTTTTAAGGTTCTCTCTTTGTCTCTAACTTTTTGCATTTATTTGTCATCATTTTTATTGTTATTTTATCGCAGTTTGTCTGAATTTTCCCCCTTTGCCCTCATCCACCCAGCCCATGCCACACTCCCAGACTCAAATCCCACATTGTTGTCTATGTCCATGGGTCACTCATACAAGTTTTTTGTCCAGTCCTTTCTCCTTATTTCCACCATTATCCTCCCCCACACTCCACTCTGATCACTTTCAGCCTAACCCGTGTTTCCCTTCCCTGTGGTTCCATGTTGTTACTTTATATTGTTCATTAGATTCCTGTTATAGGTGAGATCATATGGTATTTTTCTTTCAGCAACTGACTTGTTTCACTTAGCATAATACTCTCCAGTTCCATCCATGGTGTCTCAAAATGTAGGGGTTCCTTCTTTTTTCTGCTGCATAATATTCCATTGTATAAATGTACTACAGTTTTTGATCCACTCATTTACTTATGTGCAGTTAGGCTGTTCCAGCACTTGGCTATTGTAGATAATGCCACTGAGATCATAGCTGCGTAAGTTCTTTTGAACTGGTGACTCAGGATTCTTAGGATATATTACAAGCAACAGAATCTCTGGGTCAAAACACAGTTCCATTTTTAGTTTTTAAAGAAAATTCCATACTGTTTTCCACAGTGGCTGAAACAGTCTGCATTCCACCAACAGTACACAAGGGTTCCCTTTTCTCCACAAAATTGCCTGCACTTGTTCTTTGTTGATTTGTTAATAATGGCCATTCTGACCAGTGTGAGGTGGTATCTCATTGTGGTTTTAATTGGCATCTCTCTGATAGCTAGCGATGTTGAGCATCTTTTCAAACATATATGGGACATCTAAATGTCCTCATTGTGGGACATCTGGCCAAGATAGAGGCATATGTAGACACACTGTGCCTCCTCGCACAACTAAGATAGGGACAACAGCAATTTAGAAACAAAATAATAACCAGAACTGATAGAAAATTGAACTGTATGGAAGTCGGACAACCAAGGAGTTCATCCAGACTGGTAGGAGGGGTGGAGTTGGGAAGTTGGTGGAGAGGTGGTGGAGTTGGTGGAGAGGGGTTGCACAGCACAAAGAGCAATAGGAGCGGAGTTGGGAAGTTGGTGGAGAGGTGGTGGAGTGGTGGAGAGGGGTTGCACAGCACAAAGAGCATTGGGGCCAGGCATGTAAGACCACAGCAAGCAGATCCTAGGCACACAAGCGGCAGCTGGCAAACCCCAGCAAGAGGTGGCAACCAGAAGACCCTGCAAGGCCATGATTGTGAAGTAAGGCACTGCACACAACCCAGGATCCAACCACTGGGAAATAGAGCCTGGGGGGCACTGATTAAAACACCTGTGGGGGTTGAGGCACAGGGAGAGACTCCCAGCCTCACAGGAGAGGTCATTTGAAAGATCCAGGGGGTGCACAAGCCCACCCACTTGGGAATCAGCATCAGAAAGGCCCAGTTTGCTTGGGGGAAGTGGCGGAAGGGACTGAAATCAGCAGAGAGTGGAGCAAGTGCCATTGTTCCCTCTCGGACTCCGTCCCCACATACAACATCACAACCCAGCAACTAGGGTGCCCCGCCCTGGTGAACACCTAAGGCTCTGCCCCTCATACATAATAACAGGTACAACCAGACGAGAGAGAGAGAGAGAGAGAGTGAGAGATGAGCCGAGAGAGAGAGAGAGAGAGAGCGCTCAAACAGAAGAACAAAGAAATCCCCAGAACCCATCTTTTAAGCGACCCCCGAGAGATAGCCAACCCTATCAGATGCACAGTTCAAAACACTGCTGATCAGGATGCTCACAGAACTGGTTGGTTGATTGGTTGATTTTGGTCACAAATTAGATAAAAAAATGAAGGCTACAATAAGTGAAATTAAGAAAATACACAGGGAACCAATAGTGATGGAAAAAAGAAAGCTGGGTCTCATATCAATGGAGTGGACCATAAGGAAGAAAGAAACAACCACACAGAAGAAGAATGAAGAAATAAGGATTCAAAAAAATGAGGAGAGGCTTAGGAACTTCGGGACATCTTTAAATGCTCCAACACCCGAATTATAGGGGTACCAGAAGGAGAAGAGGAAAAGCAACAAGTGGAAAAACTTATTTGAACAAATAATAAGGAGAACTTCCCCAGCTGGGAAAGGAAATAGACTTCCAGGAAGTCCAGGAAGCCCAAGAGTCCCAAAGAGGTTGGACCCAAGGAGGAACACACCAAGGCACATAGTAATTACATTAGCCAAGGTAAAATGAAGGAGAGAATCCCAGAAGCAGGAAGAGATAAGGAAACAGTAACCTATAAATTAGTTCCCATCAGACTGTCAGCTGATTTCTCAAAAGAGACCTTGCAGGCAAGAAGAGGCTGGAAAGAAGTATTCCAACTCATGAAAGGCAAGGGCCTACATCCACGATTGCTCTATTCAGCAAAGCTTGCACCGAGAATGGAAGAGTAGATAAAGCGCTTCCCAGATAATGTCAAGTTCAAGGAATTCATCATCACCAAGCCCTTATTACATGAAATGTTAAAGGGACTTATCTAAGAAAAAGAAGATAAAAACATGTATAGTAAAATGACAGCAAACCACAATTATTAACAACACCACCTAAAACAATAACACTAAGCAAATAACTAGAACAGGGACAGAACCACAGAAATGGAGAACACATGGAGGGTTAGCAACAGGGTAGTTGGAGGAGGAGAGATGGGAAAAAGGTACACAGAATAAGTAGCATAAATGGTAGGTAAAAAATAGGGATAGGGCAAGAATAGTATGGGAAATGTAGAAGCTAAAGAACTTATGACACATGGACATGAAATAGAGGATGGAATGTGGGTGGGGGAGGGTATGCAGGGTGGAGGGGGGATGGTACCAAAAGGGGCCACTATAATAGCATAATCAATAAAATATTTTTTAAAATAGACAGGAGGAGGGTAAGAATTATAGGAAATGTAGAGAAGCCAAAGAACTTATGTGTACAACCCATGGACATGAACTAAATGGGGGAATGTGGGTGGGAGTGAGTGTGCAGGATGGAGGGGAGTGAAGGGGGGTAAATGGGATAACTGTAATTGCATAATCAATAAAATATTTTAAAAGACTAAAAAAAGGAAAAGAAAAAAAATAAATAAATGTTCTCATTGTGAAGTGTCTATTCTGCTCTTTGCACATTTTTTAATTTGGCTGTGTGTCTTCCTGGAGTGGAGTTGTATGAGTTTTTATATATTTTGGCTATCAAACCCTTGTCCAATATATCACTGGCAAATAATTTTCCATATAGTTGATTCCCTTTCATTTTGATGATGGTTTCTTTAGCCATGCTGAAGCTTTTCAGTTTGATGAGTCCCATTTGTTATTTTTTTTTTCCTGTTTTAAAATATATTATTTATTTATTTTTAAAGAGGGGAAGGGAGAAAGAAGAGAGGGAAACATTAATGTGTGATTGTCTCATGTGCGCCTACTGGGAACCTAGCTCACAAGCCAGACATGGGCTCTAGACTGGAAAACAGCTGGTGACCTTGGTTGCAGGCTGGCACTCAATCCACGAGCCACACAGCCAGGGCGTTTATTTTTTTCATTAGTTCCCTCCCCTAGGATATATATCAGCAGAAAATATTGCTACACGTGATACCTGACATTTCTGCCTATGTTTCCTCTAGCATTTTATGGTGTCGAATTATGTAAGTCTTTTTATCAATTGAGTTTATTCTGGTGTAGGTCTAATTGGTGAGTAGTATTTTTCTTTTCTTCTTTTCTTTTTTCATGTACCAGTCCAGATCTCCCAACACCATTTATTGAGGAGGCTATTTTTAATCCTTGTATACTCATGACCCTTTTGTTCATTATAATTGACTGTGGAGACATGCATTGTTTCTGAGTTCTCTATTCTGTTCCATGATCTATGTGAATGTTCTTATGTCAGTACCGACTATTGTGATTACAATGGTATTGTAGATAGTTTTATTTCAGGTATTGTGATCCCCAATGTTGTTTCTTTCTCAAGCTGCTGAGGCTATACGGGGTCTTTTTAGTTCCATACATTTTTGAAGATTTGTTCTAGATCTTGAAATATGACATTGTATTTTAGTAGGAATTGCATTAAATCTATAGATGCTTGCATAGTATGAACATTTCTATGATGTTGATTCTTCCAATCATGAATACAGTATATGCTTCAGCTATTTGTATCTTCCTTAAGTTCTTTCTCATGTCTAAGATTTTGAGTACAGGTCTTTTACCTCCTGGTTCAGGTATTCCTAAGTACTGTATTTTCCCGATGCTATAAGAAATGGGATATTTCATTGTTGTGTACAAAAATGCCATCAACTTTGAATATTGAGATTGTATCTGCTATTTGTCAAAGTCACTATTAGGTCTAGTAGTTTTTGGTGGGACAATAGGGTTTTCTATTGACACATCATGTCATCGCAAATATGCCAGTTTAGTTCTATCACAATTTGGATGCCATTTATTTTTTATTCTGATAATTGACCTAGAACTCCAATACGTGTTGAATAGAGTGGTGAGAGCAGACATACTTGTCTGCTCGGATCTTAAAGGGAAGCTTTTAGTGTTGCCCATTGAGTATAATGTATCGTAGGTTTTTACATAGGCTTCTATTATAGTGAGGCAGGCTCTCTATTCGACTTTTCTGAGTGATTTATCATAGATGCGGGGTATCAAATACTTTTGCAGCATCTAGACATGTCATAGATTTTCCCAATTTTATGTGATGCATATATTGTTGATTGTGATTTCTCCAGCCATGCATTGCGGGGATTAATCCCATCGATCATGTATCAATTATTTAAATGTATTTCTGAATCTGGATTGCCAGTATTTTTTTGATGATAGGTCTATGTTCATCAGAGATTTGCCTGTAGTTTTCTTTCTTTTGTATTTTACCTGGGTTGGAATAGGAAGATACTGGCTGTAAAAAGAATTTGGGAGCCTTTCTCTTTGAATTTTTTGGATAATTGAGGATAGGACTTTCTTCCAAAATGTTGGTAAAATCAATGATAAGTCATCAATCGGCTTTGGTTGCCAAGAGTTTTTATTTTTATTTTAATTTGCTTAAATATCACTAGTTGTTATGGTCTATTCAGGTTTCTGCTCTTCTTGATTCGTGGCAGGATGTCTCCAGAAATTTGTCCATTTCACCCAGGTTTTCAATTCTAGCATATAGTTGTCATTGTAATTCTACATTTCTTATTTCTGGGGTATCGGTTGCAACTTCTCTTTCATTTTGATTTATCTATTTGGGTCCACTCTCTTGTTTCTTCGAATCTGGTTAAAGATTTGTCAATTTTGTTATATTTTCAAAGAAACCAGCTCGGAATTATGACTCTTTGAATATTTTTTTTAGTCTATGTCATACTTTTGCCTGATCTATTCCTTCCTTCTACCATCATGAACATAGTTGTTGTTGTTTCATCAGTTCTTTCAGATGTAGGGTTAGTTGCATATTTGGGATTTTATATCTCTTTAAGTAGGCCTCTGTTGCTATGCAACTCCTCTCAGGACAACCTCACTGTGCCCATAGGTTTTGGGTTGGGTGCATAATTTTCATGATCCAGAACACTTTTGATTCTTCCTTGATCTTATGTTGGCCACCATTGTTTATGCATGTCATTCAGTCTCCATGTCTTTGAAGTTTTTTAGTATTCCTTGTTCGATGGTGATTTAGTTTCAATCTTGTGCGGTTACCAAAGAACAAGGGGCCAAGGGGAGCCAAAGGCAATTATTACCTGAAAGGAACCCCCAGGTTCATTATGTCCACTGCAGAGGAAAGACATCTCTCAATGCCAGAGATCATGAAAAGGAAAGGAAAGGTTATTTAATGCTGTACAGACTAAAAGTAGTGACCTGATGTCTGCACCAAAATCCAAGTCCCTTAAAACACCACAAAACACACGTCCTTCCTCTCCCCTTTGCCCCAGTGGGGTACCATATCTCAGGGAAAGAAATAGAAGTCACGGCTCAGGCAGCCCCCATTCTTCCGTAATCCGCTCGGCGTGGTAGACTCCTGGTTCTGGCACATCTGTGTTGTGAGATCTGCTAACGTCGGGTGGTGGTTCCCCTTCTGAAAGTTGTGGGGGTCTCCACTCTGGCAAAGCCACAAGGTTCCTTCTACACTGCCCCAGCTGCTTGTTTCTCTTGCACAATGGGCTGTGGGAGT